>NC_072786.1:27542288-27853538 GCF_022539595.1 Amphiprion ocellaris | reverse complement strand
GTCAAGTTTTCAACTTTCCAACAGCACTTGAACGACTCATCATGCGTCACACATTGTTCCATGAGGAAAACCTGAACTTAAAATCTTGGTACTTCATCAGAATCATTGTATTCTACATTTTGGCACCCTTGTTGCAAGATTTGTAACATTTATTTTTACAGATTTTTAGGTGTGGTTAAATAAATAGACGAAAATAAACATTTCTATCAAAACAGTTATTAAATCATCTGACAAGCAGTAAAGTATTTGGACTCCAAATTCTACTTGCATATTTTATGTTTTACCTGTTTCTATTCCTACATAACTTTTTTTTACAGTGTAGTGAACATACATGTAGTTAATTTGTGCACTCACTTTATTGTAGAAGTGCCAATCTAGAGATATTTAAAGTAAAGATCTGAAGTAAAAGAATGAAACTGCAAATACTCAGTTGACTGACATCTGGCAGTGCAGAGATAAAAACACCCGGAACCAAAATAGTACCGAATAGAAGCCACTTGATTGAGGATTTAAACTGTAAAAGTCCCTAAGATGTGAGCCGTGGAGCGCTTTGATCTGAAACTACCTTCAGCGTGGCCTCAGCAGGCCTCGGACTATTTGCATCCCAGACAGCCGCCTTCACCATCAAACCTTCAGCCTGAGCGAGAGCCCCGCTTCATTTGTAAAACCGCCCTGTGAATGATGCCGAGCGCCACTTCCTCCGTCTAAATCTCTTCCTCCCCAGCGGGCCTCCCCACCTCTGGAACCCCAGATTGATGGCAGGACGCCTCTCATTTGGAACCAGGGAGAAAAGTGGCCAGTTTAAGGGGCTCCTACTGTATTTTAAAACCGGCGTTAAGGAGACTGATGAGGCGGTGACGGCCACCGACTCCCTCCCTCCAATCCCAACTCGCTCCCATTGGGAAGAGGCTGTGGGGGGGTGGGGATAAATCTGCGTGGCGGCGGGAATCGATCGTCCCTCCTCCTCCTTTCCCGCGCTATCTCATCTGCAGGGGCTGAGAGAGGCAGAGCGGTTTAAACGATCCTGACCTTGTCCGACATAAATAGTCAGAAAAGTCCACAGAGCAGATAGCTTTGTGTAAGGCTGGGGGGGGAGGGAGGGTAACGCATTGAGATAAGACGGAGGGAGGAGGGGGGTGAATGAGATAATGCCCTGGCGTTACTACATCAGACGTTGCCGTGGGAAACAGCCTCACTTCCTGACTTCACCGGATCTCCACCATGTTGCCTCCTCAGATCAGAAAGACAGGAGAAAGAAAAAAAATAAAAAGGTGTCTCCTCTCGATGCTCTCATCCATCTTTCTGTGATTACCTGAGAGGAGCAGATGGACGGAGTCAGCTGGCTCCTCCTGAAGAAGAAGAAGGAGTGTTTTAAAGTAAGAAAGGAGCCCCTTTTGTGCGGCTTTTTCTTTTGAGTGTAATGCTGCTGTACCTGACAGTGGCGCTGCCCTGGGTAAAGGCAGAAATCTCTTGCCTCCATTGTCACCTGTTCCTCTAATCATTTTCCGCCCGTCATGCCACAATGGAGGAGGGCGATAACGATAACGAGGTGAAGCTAATACAGAGCGGTGGTGGCGGCGAGGCCCCGGAACACAATGTTCAGATGTCTTCACTCGCACACACACCGTTATACACACACCGTTATACACACATCGTTATACACACACCGTTATACACACACCGTTATACACACATCGTTATACACACACCGTTATACACACACCGTTATACACTCCTCAACGCAGCGACACGCTCACTTGCTGACACACATCTTCTATTTTTTTCTGTCAGTTGCTCGCTTGTTTGACTCGTTTCATTATGCTGTCAAATCACCCTCGCGTTAACACAGTTACACACGTTTTCCTAAAACTAAATAAGAACTGAAGAATGAGGCTATTTCTGTGCTTTGTTGGAGGGACTCTAATGGCAGCCTTTAACCCGCTGAACCCCAAAACCCACCAACATTTAACCAAACCATTCACCAAATCTACTCTTAAAATCAGGATAATTCATCAGTCATTTTATTCTATATGTCCCAATTAGGAACTTTCAAAAAAATAAACAATTTGAATCATATTTGGTAGGAAAAAAAGATTCGTTCTGTTTCAGGGTCTCTTCGGCTGAACTGCAGGCAGTGTTTACACAGAGCAGACAGCAAAACAGAACATATTTGATCAATAAAATAAATGCAGCATGATTAAAAAAACATACACAGAGTTGCTGGAAGATACATTCTATATGGGGAAACATCTTTCTAGAGTTGATGTGCAGAGCAACGACTGTAAAAATGCAAATAGTTAAATATTTATAGCCCCCAGCTACACGCTCACTTGCTGAAACACTTTTTTCCTTCAGTCACTCGCTTGTTTGACTCGTTTCATTATGCTGTCACATCACCCTCACGTTAACACAGTTACACACTTTATCGTACAACTAAATAGTCACTGAAGAATGAGGTTATTTCTGTGATTTGTTGGAGGGACTCTAATGGCAGCCTTTAACCCTCTGAATGCTAAAACCTGTCAAAACAATGTCAACATTTACATCATTTATCAGAGCCAGAAGCTGTAAAAACAGAAAGATTATCAATTTTCCGACAGTCCCTGAACTACTCATCATGTGTTAAATGTGGATCATTCGGGAAAATCTAAACTTAAAATCTTGGTATTTCATCAAAATCACTTTATTCTACAGGTCTCATTTAGAAATTTGCTCTAATATAAACTATTTACATCAGATTCTGTGAAAAAATGTTAATTCTGTGCTCGGAGAAGCTGAAAACCACAATGAAGTAACCATGAACAAGTGAACTAAAACAGTCATGAGACAAAAACTCAGGTCTGTTCAGTTGAACTCTGTTTACACAGAGCAGAAAGGAGATGACAAGAAAGGCTAAGAGGGAAACAAAACACATTTGACCAGTAAAATAAATGCAGCATGGCTCAAAAACTGTACATAGAGGAGCGAGTTGTTGGAAGATGCATTCAGCATGGTGAAACGTCTTTCTACAGCTGATGAGCAGAGTAGTGAGAAAAACCTCTTGTATGCAACAGTTGTAAAGATAGAAATAGTTAGATATCCATAGCATGTTGTTGTCTCCAGTATTAGTGCCCGTGGACAACTTTCACTTTTCATTTATTCTGATTTATGGCATTATAACCGTTTCATACTGCACAGATTTTTAAAATTCTCTCTACTTCTAACTACGGTTGTTCTGTTTCCATAGAGATGCAGGACTTTATTTTGCAATGAAAAATGACGGCACAGTGAATAAAAATGTGACATCAGCAAAAAAAAAACAAAAACAATGAATGAATGAATGAATCCTAGTCAGAACTGATAGAAAGTCTCCTCTCTTTGCTCAAACTGCGCTTTTTTTTGGTTCTTACTCTTGCAATTTTGGCCATCAATCCTGTGGTTAACATTTTTCTATGTGGTTTATAAATATGGCACTATTTTGAAATAGAGGGAAGAAATCAGACAGAAACAAGAAGCCAAACTTATTCTGAAGAAAAGCCTAAATCCAAGAGTAAATGCATTACCTAAACCTTTGTGAAGAATCTGAACAAACCAACGGTTGATTCAGTGTTGCCTTGCCTTAGTTTTGCGCACCGGGTTTTCCTGTGGAATGAGGGACTTCTACCAACCAGAATAGAACAGTTTCATGTGGCTAAATTGAACTTTAACTTTTCTAATTGTTGCACTGCTCTGTTTTATTTCCCTGTTTTATTCTAGAAAAGACACCTTGCTCTAAATTCCTCAGACTCATTTTCAGGTCAGGGCCTCCAGCCTCTTCAGAACCTCTTCAAAGTTGTTGGAGACCAAACAAAAAATAGCCACTGTTACCCTCACATTAGGACAATTTCTCAAAGTTTTTGCAGTTCACACTGGAAAAAATGCCCCTCTCAAAACAAACAAAAAAAACTTATTTCAAGGAAGTTTTACCCTGAAATAAGTGAAAAATCTGCCAATAGAACAAGTGAAAAATGTCTTGGTAAGATTTCTTGAAATAAGATATGATATTTAGAATATTGAGATCTTAAAATTAGCTGGGAAAACTTATTTTAAGCTCTATTTTACCAGGATTGTCAAACTTAGGCGTCTTAAAATAAGCCAGACATGCAAAAAAAAAAAAAAGTTTTTCACTCAAAATAGATTTTTGCTTTCATGTAACCTCCTAATTTGAGATGTTTTAACCCTCCTGTTGTCCTGTGGGTCAAAATTGACCCGTTTTAAAGTTCAAAAATGTGGGAAAAAAATAGATTTTCACAGTGAAACTTCTGATGTGCACATTTTCAATATTTTTGAGAAATCTTTGAACATTTTTTGGTGGAAACAAAGAAATGTTAAAAATATTTCTTAAGAACATTCACAAAAAAATTCAACCAAAATCCAGCGAATTTTGCTGGATTTTGGTTGAATTTTTTTTGTGAATGTTCTTAAAGGAAATATTTGAAGTTTTACTGATATATATGGAATCACTTTAAATATTTTTAGGATTTTTTGGAAGATTTTTACTCATTATTTGAAAATATTTACAAGAATTTTCTTGCCAAATTTGGGGGATTTTTTAAAGACAAAACTTTTAAGGAAATTTTTAAGGAATTATTGGAATTTTCTTCCTGAAGGTTTTGCAAATTTTCAGAAATTTGGGGAATTTTTTGGGATTTTTGTCAAACAAGGAAACAATATTTTTTGGAGCCTGTACATGAGGACAACAGGAGGGTTAAACTTATTTTGAGTTTTCTTGTAAAATTCAACTCAAAACAAGATAATTTCAAGATTGTTTGACTTAACAAGATATTTAAGATGCATTGTCTTAAAACAAGTCCCTCCATCTGCTGAAATGTCTCTTGTTAAGTGAATTTATCTTAAATTGAGTGGGATGAGACATTTTGACTAAAAATGAGATAAATAGACTTGGTAAGACTTTGAGTTTTTGCAGTGTGGTCATGTTAGTTTGCTGCAGCAGCATACAACAGCTTAGTAGGCACATTGATCTACTGTGATGCATAGAAACGGTACCTTGCTGTGGGTGTTGAAGGGAGTGAAGAAGTCAGAAACATCTATTCATCCATCAGCTGTACCTGCATCATCCTGTCGAGGCTCGTGGAGGCCTGCAGATTATCCCAGCTGGATATGGATGAAAGGTGAAGTTCATCCTGAACAGGTCAGCCGTCCACCGGAGGGCTGACCTGTAAGAAACGAAGAAATATAATAAATATCTCACTGGGTTAAACCACAGCTGTAAAACTGACGCATAATGTGATCAAACCTAAACAAAACTGAGGTTTCAATGCATTTAAAGCCCAGGTTATGGTTGCCATGGTTGCACTGGTCTGTGTTGTAGCTGTACGGACAAGTTAACCAGGAAAATTAGAGTCTGAGGGTCACTGCTCTGAGAATTAAACACTTGAAATGACTTGTCTCAGATCAGACTGTGATTGAATCATGACTTTATAAGCAATAACACAGTGATTGAACAGTCTTACATAAGAACACATCTTGAATTTTTAAAGGCAGAGTTTGTCATTTCTGCCTTTACGAGTCTCTCCATGAAGACAGCAACAGAAGACCCAGTCTGAAGGGATTGTGAAGGAGTGTGAGATCATGGGCGTTAACTTTGTCTTTGTTGCTGATGAAAATGAATCACTGAGAGGTGACTCAGGTGGAAATCATGTTCACATGAGATCATATGTTATAGTTTAACTATGCTTGATGTGTTTAGTTCCTTATATTCACATTACATCATTTCTACAATCCTACAGCTTCATTTAGCAGACGCTTTTATCCAAAGCCACGTACATCTGAGAGTAGAGCCAACACAAACAAGGACCTAGTCAGGACAAAACAAACTGGACAAGAGCCATGAAACACATTCATTCTAATGAATCGGCAGCAAAAATCACTAGCTAACATTATGCTGATTGCTAACTAGTGGATGCAGGTAGGGAATGTTGAGGAGCGTACAACATCAGCAAATATGTTGAGTCCTTGAATCCATTTCTGCCTGATTTGGACATTTGTGGCATCATTCCTGTGTTTTATTTCCTTACATTTTCTGTCTTTCTCCACTGTCACAATCTTAGAAAGGCAAAAATGCCAAATTCTTCAAGCATTTTTAATTCCAAACTTAGCATTAACTAAATCAACTACTCAGTTTTGGTAATCAGACTATTCTCCACAGCTCTACAGAACGGTCTGACTGCATCATTCTGACACTGCTGTCCTGGGCAGTACTCAGCCCAGGATGCAGTGATGGTGCCTCTACATAATAATTAAACTGTTTTGAGAATTTTCACGCACCAAAGAGGCACGATTGTCAACAAAATTGCCACTTTCCTGAAAAAACAAAGCAGACCTACCTTACTGCACGATCCAGATCTCCAGGTGGCCGTTTTTAGGGTGTTGTTTGCTGCTTTGAAGATGTTGTTTCCTGTAGTGAAGAGGGATTTCAAAAACAGTAACATGCAGATAGAGGAAGGAGATAGCAGACTAATACCTGATGTCAACATCTGGTGAGTCAGAATACCACTGTAACTAACACTGTGTGGTGGATTCAATCATGGGGAAGCCCAGCACTGTTATCTGTAGTCAAAACAATCAATATATAGTAACGGTGAGACATCGTGACGTCTTCTTCTTCTTTCTTTTGCACTTTCTGATGTGTAATTCAGTGTTTACCCTGTTTCTGTGGTTGCTGCAGGTAAAATTAGGGATTTCACTGGGTTGAGGACAACACAAATCTATATGTATCTGAGTATATAATATTATTCTAGTCATTTTCAGTCATTAGGTTTGTACTTTGAACCAACATGATTTCATTTACAACAAGCACAAAAGATTTAAGTGTCAAAATCTCACTCACATAAGTTCTAATATTTATTTATTAGAATGTGATGAACAAAATATTTTCTCAATCAATTTACTGCTCAGTATTCAGACCTAAAATACTTGCATCCACCACCTCTGACACCAGGTAGAATATCTTATTTTGCTAATTGTACTGTTTTCTTTGCAGTCATCGAGACAGAAAATGATTGAGTCAGTGAGTCTTTAAACTGGATTCAGGAACCTGCTTTGACTTTTTTCACGAAATAAACACCACAAAATCCGAAAAGAAAACCACACAGCTGTCGCAATATGTCCGTCATGTGGGAAAATTCTCAAATTTACCAACAGGACTCCTCATTTCCATACTACCTCCACCTCCCCTGTTCCCTCACCCTTCCTCACCCACATCCATGTGATGGTGGATCACCAGAGAGAGAGAGGGAGAGTCGGGGGGAGGATGAGGAGGCTGCTGCTCTCTGACTGCGTTTATCACAGTCTGGCATCGCTGTAATTTCAGTGTTCAGATGCAATCGCTCCCTACTCCCCTCAGGAGTAAACAATAACAAGCCCAAATACAATAGACAAACAAGGTCTGCAGGACATGTATGCACGCACGCACGCACACACACACACACACACACACATCAGCATGCACACACAGCAACACACAACGCACAAACTATAATAAATGCAAACCAAGAACCTTCTGTTTTCCGTCTATATTTGGCAGCGACTGTTGCCAGGGACCCAACTTCAGTCTGTATCAACATGAGAAACCACAACATCTGAGGTCTCACATCAGGGATTAAATCTGAATGTAGTGTTGAAGTAAATGTACCAGAACTAAATCTATTGTCATATACAGTTAACCAGGAACATACAGTGTGAGAACACACTCAGAAAGGGCCACTTTAGAGCTTTTAACGACATGCAGGTTGTTGCTTTTTAAGACTATAAACCTCACATTTCTTATCAGACAGCACAGCCTGGTGGACTCTTGGGGAACTGCAAGTGTGTTGAGAGCAGAAATAGGTGAATGGAGA
Source organism: Amphiprion ocellaris (assembly GCF_022539595.1). Lineage (NCBI taxonomy): Eukaryota > Metazoa > Chordata > Actinopteri > Pomacentridae > Amphiprion > Amphiprion ocellaris. Next base: position 27,845,661 of record NC_072786.1, on the reverse strand, counting down.
GGTACTCTGACATGGAGTGAAAATAATGTGTAAAGATGATCAATAATTACCAGATAATTCATGTAAAATCTTTGTATTTGCACCAGAAGGTCAAAAGTTGATTCGATTGCAATTATTTTGACAAATATTAGAATTGAAGTCCATTTTCTTTGGCAAATAATCATTTAAAATTTCTTTTCTACAAAAAATAATAGAAAAATTCATTTTTGCTGCTGCTTGTTTTTTTTTTTGTTTTTTTTTTTTCATCTTTTTCGTCCAAACAAAATAATTTGTTAGTGGAGAATTAGGTGTAAAAATTATTGATACACATCAGCAAATTCATGACAATATAAGTCCCAATTTTTTTTTGTGAATAATCATCTTTATTTTCTACTGAGAAAAACTTAAAATTTAGATTTTTGCTGCCATTTGTACTAATAAAAAAAAAAAAAAAAAAAAAAAAAAAAAGCTTCCCTTTTGTCTAAAATATAAGGGTTAGGGACAATATATTGTTAATGAAAATTATGTCTAAAAATTATTGATACTCAGAAAACTTCATGCAAAGTTTGCATTTGCGAGGGAAGGTCAAAAATTGATTAATTTGCAATTATTTTGACAGATATTACAACATAAGTTGTAGTATTCTGATGAATAGTCATTTTTAATTTTGAAAAATTAGATTTTTGCTGTACTGAAAAAAAATAATCATGTTTCCTTTTGTCTAAAGAATATAATTTGTCAGCTGGGGCTTCTCTGAATCATTACAACGCTTCATTTAAAATGGTGTTTTGTGAAGTATCTTACCTTCATCAAAAGAAAAGAAAAAAGAAAGGCAGCTCCTGTGATTCAGATATCCCACTTTACCATACTGCAATTACAATAATGTTTCAGTCACTTGTTCACCTTTATTCCTGATGGTTGCTTTGGACGATAAAAACTGATTTATATTCTAATTCTTTAAATAAATCCCAATAAAGCAAATCATGGGGCAGTAAAAAAAGATGCAAACTTTCGACTATTGCATGTATAAAACTAGAAAAAAAATTAGATAAACTCATAAATTTGAGAAACAAATCCAAAATTCCAGAATTAATTTGGCACCTACAGAAGAATTTAGAAAAAATTCAAATTAAAACTTTAGTTTGTAGTATCAGTCTCGGTAGATTTTTTATTTTTTTTAACAAAATTTTGAGTTTGGTAGCAGCCTTTTTTTTTTTTTTTTTTCTTCCGGTAAGTATAGATGCTACAGCACTAAACATTCTGTATGAAGCCTGAGTGAAGGAAACCAACACCACAAACACCGGTGCAGAAACTGTTTTTAAGGTGCACATGTGACATCATGGCCAGTAACCCAGGTGAAAGGTGACAATCGAGTCAGTTTTTACCTTTTTAATACGTCCATGTGGTGATTTGTAGTCGCTGGAAGAAACATGAGCAGTAAAAATAGCGGTCAGCACCACGGCAGAGCATTTCCATCGTTAAACAGCAGAGTACCAATGATGAGGAGTCTCTAAAGCAAGGACTCACACTTGCAGGGTGGAACTTCCTGTGTCATTATCCGTCTTCTCTGAATCATTTTAAAGCAGGGAATATTTTCATTGGGAAAAACCTCCAAAAATAACATGAGTTTTAAAGGGTTTAATCAATGACCAAAGAGGAACTTCAAAACAAAAATCTGACTTCAGTTTCTGGTTTATCAAAAACAATTCTGCTTTTAGTGGTAGCTTAATTACTGCTTCAGTTTTTATACCAAATGTGGATATTATGGCAATAGTGGGTCAGTGGGCTGTTGTGACTGAATACACAAACATTTGTATTAACGCTGATAAAGAAAGCGTATTTAAGGTGGACTGATTCAGCACAGCCAAATTTTTGTGTAACATATTTCACTTTTGGCCAAATTCCACATTCATAGCTGTAAATTTATAAGTGACAAAAATAAGTACTTTGCATTTATGGGCAAAAATGGAGAAATACATGTTGATTTCCTTCTTAAAAAACAATAGTATGAACGTATTCAACAGTTTTAGACTTTTTAACTGAATTTATTGCCTTTATTTCTAATGAATTACACTTGTTTTTGTTGTCTTTTTTCTGTCCGACAGCCTTTCATTTTGCTAATTTTGATGCCTTTCATTGCAGCTCTGTACTGTAAATTGGCAGTCCAATTAGAAATTTATTAAAAGAAAAAGAAAGCCAAGAATTAGGGCATTTGTAATAACAGCTAAACCTTTAAACTTAGGTAGTAAAATCCAGTTGAACTCCTGAAAATGCCTACCTTTAAGCCTAAATGCCTTCACAAGGGTTGCATTTTTTGGAGTTCTTTTGTTATAGAATTAACTGTAACGTCTTTCTGCTATTTAATCCACCCTTTGTCTATTCATACAACTCTGTAGCACAATCCGAGACAACAAAAACCAGTCCAAACTGACTCCCTTTAAAAATGAGTTAATGAATTTCACGAGGAACACGTCCACATTCACCAGAATTTATTGTGAGGAACGATAGATAGATATAGGGACTGATGAAAGGGTGACTGTTCTGTGTAAGAGGTTTATTTTCTCCATATATTTTACAAATAGAAGCACAAATGTTCATCAGACCCTCGACAGCAACGTGTCCAAAGTACTTTGAAGAGCTATAAGCGATGGGAACGAAGATCTCACCAGTTTATCTGCAAAGAAAGATGAATAGAAAAAAGGTAAGAACACTGAAGAAAAAAAAAACACACCTTCAGACCTGCCAGCGGGGACTCTGTTTAAACTACTCTGTAAAGCTAAAGGGCATCTAGTCTATTATATCGGAGAATTTACGACACACTGCTACAGCCAGTCTTCATCAAAGCAGACCAGAGGCTACAGTCTACTGTACAGCGTTACCTCCTCAGTAAAGACAAGCTTCAGTTCCTGAGTTCAGCGGAGGGTTGAGGAGGAGCAGATTAGGTCAGAGAGGAGAATTAGTCATGAGAGAATGTGACAGCTTTTGGAAATTTTAAAGACATGCATAGCTAAGAGGGAATCTTTTGGGAGGAGACGAGAGAGAGAGAGAGAAAAAAAAGGAGGTCTCAGAGGTCAGAAAAGTTAACGGAGTGAAGGAGGATCACAATGAGTCACAGAGGAAAATTCACAAATGGATGGAGGGAGATGGAAGAAGTGTCTGAACAGAAAGCAGATGACGAACGAGTATTAGAGACGGAGAAACTTACAGAGCAGCAGCTCCAGAGATGATCTCAATGAGCTCCTTGGTGATGACGGCCTGTCTGGTCCGGTTGAAGGTGAGGGTCAGCTTGTCGATCATCTCAGCTGAAGGAAAACAAATCAGGCAGTATTTAATCAAATCCTTACTGTGGAAGTTTCCTACAATTTGCAATCAAACTAGATAGAATAGGATTCCTTTATGGTCATTGCACAACAAAATCACACAACATTTTAAAAGTACAGTAGGAAAAGAGCAAACATTAAGAGAAATCTAGTAGAAAAATTGTATGAGTGTACAAAAACGGTGATATATTTTATTTACTGTAGTAAGGATAATAAAGAAGAAGTGTGGCTGATGCTGTACTTCTGGATATTGCACATATATAAAAATGTACTGACTTAACGTGATGCAAAAACTACATACAAGGTGCAGCTGTATGTAAGCATGTGTAGGTTCAGTATAGAAATACAAGTGGAGAAGGTAAAAGGTGTAGATACTTTCTACATTCTGTAAGTGCAACAGAGAATAAATAATTAGTAGATTAAGTTACATTGGATTGCTGTGACTAGCTTGTTTTCTACATGATGCAATTTTTTCTTACGTCATCTGTCAGAAAATGAGTCAATAGATTAGTTGGTAAAGAAGAAAACTGCTGATTTGAAAAACCACCTACTGGTTTAGCTCCTTAAATGTGAGGTTAGACTGCTTTTTTTCTGACTTTGATCGTCCGAAATTTAAAAAGATTCACTGCTGTTAACAAAACAACCTGAAAATGTAATCTTGGTTTGAGGAATTATTACAGACATTTTTCACAGTTTTGACATTTTCTTAATTTATTTATAGAGAATATAATTGAGAGCTAGATCAGTAATGAATAAAATAAGTATCTGCAGCATCAGTTGGTTGCAACTATTACTTTCATTATTAATCAAACATTTAAAAAAATCTACTTCAAGATCCGATCTGATGTCTTGTCAGTACAAAATTCAGATAGAACTCAGTCCACAAAGAAAGAAAAGTGAAAAACCAAATCATCCACATTAAAAGGCTGAAATTAAACAAATATTCAGCATTTTTTTTTGCTTGATAAATGACTTTTCACAACAAAATGTCATCTAGAAACTATTTGATTTATTATTTGTTTCTTCAAATTCTCTCTAAAAAGGTTTTAGAGAAAGAGATTCAGTTTCTCAGGCATTTTCTTAAATATGACTGTTTCAATAACTCCATTTTAGATGCCACTTTTCCATCCATCCATTATCTATACACCGCTTAATCCTCATTAGGGTCGCGGGGGGGGCTGGAGTCTATCCCAGCTGACTCAGGTGAAGGCAGGGGACACCCTAGACAGGTCACCAGTCTGTCACAGGGCTACATACAGAGACAAACAATCACTCTCACATTCACACCTATGGGCAATTTAGAATGATCAATTAACCTCAGCATATTTTTGGACTGTGGGAGGAAGCCGGAGTACCCGGAGAAAACCCACGCATGCACAGGGAGAACATGCAAACTCCATGCAGAAAGATCCCGGGAAAGCCGGGACGCGAACCAGGGACCTTCTCGCTGCAAGGCGAAAGTGCTAACCACTACGCCACTGTGCAGCCCTATGCCACTTTTCTCTCTAGATAATGTTTTAAAAACACTTCAATGCTTCACATAATTGAGAAAATCGTCAAATATAAAAAAGGAGATGCTACATATCTGCACATTCTTTCCACAGAGCTCTTCAAACAGCTGTACAGTGTGTTTGTGAGTCTTACAGGCGTTCTTGCTGGCGCTGTCCATAGCGGTCATCCTGGCGCTCTGCTCGCTGGTGGACGACTCCTTCAGAGCCAAGTAGATGACATTGACCAGAGCAAACTCCTGGTAGTTCCTCAGCACATCAGCGTCGATGTCATCATAGACTCCCATGGTCTCTGTTGAAGGGAAAGACAAATGATCAACATCTGAGACTCCTGAGGCTCTGAGTTCAACTGTTTTCAACAGAAATACCTGCGTTAGCCACTGTGTCTGTGGAGAACAGAGGCTTCTGGTCCGTCTTGTAGGAGATGACAGACCTGCATGACGACAACAGTTATTTTTGCGGTTAAAACATCTTCATATTCGAGCGTACAAGTTATTCCTATAGGCATCTATAATCCAAATGAAGAGAGAACCTGAATCTATTGAAGATGACGGAGCCCTGGTCGAACTCGTATCCAGAGTTGAGCAGCTCGGTGGCGATGATGGAGGCATCACCGAAGTTGGGGGGCTTACGGCCGACTTCCTTGCAGTTCAGCATGATGTGCTTTCCATGAGTTCTGGTGGGTTAACAGTCAGCATTAGAGCAAAATAAGCAGTCTGTACATGTTAATTATGATTTATGATTCATGTTTAGAAGGATCATAAAGAAAATCCAACTGTTCCCATGAAAGAAACGTAATAAAATCTTGGCCTAAATGCCATTTAGCTTTGCAGAGAATTAGCTTACTAACTTGAAGCAGTGCAGAAAGTGCATACAAGCTGTAGTTATATGTAAACATAAGTAAAAACATGTAGATTCAGTATATTAATACAAAGTGCATAAGTGGTTGATATTTCCAGTTTCTATAAATGCAACAGTGATGGTTTTGCTTCTACATGATGCATTTTTTTATTATGTTAATTGTCAAACAGTTAGTATATTAGTTGGTTAAAAAGATAAAAAGAATATCATTATCAATTTGGATCAATGGTTTAGTTTCTCAAATATGAAGGTTTACTGATTTTCTCTGACTTTCAAGGTCCAAAACTAAATAAATACCATTTAATTTTGCAGAGAATTAGCTTACAGGGGAAAAAAATTTGAAAAATTGGAATATTATGGAAACTCTGGATGCATAAATTTCAACTTGTAAATCTTCAAACATCAAAAACAAATCGATTAGTGTTCAACTGCATGCTGAGCTTCCCTGCTGTCAGTATTTTTACACTACCAGAGCCAGCAGGTGATCACAGTAAACAAATCCTTATTTTTTTTTTTACAGAAACTTGAGCAAAATAATATGACTAATAGTATTATAAAGAGCTTCTTTCCCAGCACCGAGAACAGAGACACTAAAAGTCATTCACAAGATTAGGATTAAGTTAAAAAACCCCAGCTAAATATATCACAGAACAAACACGGGACCAGGCTCCTTCATCGGTGTTGTGAGGAGGAGGATTGGTACCTGTGCAGCAGACCTCTCAGCTTGTCTCCCACATTGACCACCATCACCTCCTTGCCAGCTCCGGTCAGGTTGTTCACCTCGCTCTTGATGGTCTTGGCCACGCCGGAGTGGATGGCGCCGCAGAGTCCACGGTCGGAAGTCACACCAATGATCAGATGCTTGGCGGCCTTGTCCTCGGGAGCTTGGATTTCAGCCTTCTCGTACAGAGCTGGAGAAAGAGGGAGGAAATTAATCTGATTTCTTACATCACCTGAGAGTCAACATGGAGGAAAGGTGGACTCACCCAGAGCACCGTTGCCATAGATACGTGCCGGCTTCAGCTGCCTCTCAGCGCGGGCGTACTTGGCAGCGGCCACCATCTTCATGGACTTTGTGATTTTCTGGATGTTCTTGATGGACTTCAACCTGATGGTGACTAGAAGAAGAAAGAACATCACTCTAAATGTTAGAGCTGGGCAACAGGATGAGAATATACATCAGTAGACAACATGTCTGACAACAGGCTGCAAGTAAACTAACAATACTGCCTTCAGAGAGTACAGTTATTTTTTTTTAATCCTCAATGAGTGTAAGAACACCTTGGAAAAAAAACAAAACTTGCTTTTCATTGGGGCATTCAATGCACAAATTTAGCCCAAAGTACAGCTGCAACAATAACTCAATTACTTACTTAATAAATAGCTAAATATTTTAAGGGAAAAATTGTCTGATTTGAGCTTCTCAAATTTGAATATTTTCTAGTTTATGGACTCCTCTGTGACAGTAAGCTGAATATCATCGTCATCTTGGGCTTTGGGAAACACTGATCAACATTTTTCACAGTTTTTTGTTAATTTTTGAACCAGACAAGTAACCACATTAATGAAGAACATAATCAACACACTTACTAACATGACATTAACTTTTCCAGCTCCTTTCATGAATCTAGATCCACTCACTCTACCAGAACAATTGTCTGAATCTCCAGCAAATTCATCACTATTCTAACATTTGCTCTTTAAGTAATTTGTTTTCTAGTTGCCTGCATCATCACCCTTCACCAAACCTGTGTTGCTATTATCAACTTAGGATCTTTAAATCTGTAGACTCTGATGTTAAAACTATGTCAGGGATGTTTGCTGGATCAGAATGTGCCTTTGAGGGGTCACCACGCAGGACAGTATGCATGATCGATCTATGTTACTATTTCTGACAAATCTATGCATTTTCCTTTTATTTCTAACCAAATTCAAACATAATTGTCTATTATGCTTGAAGCAATGAAACCCAACAAACAAAATCAATTTGAAAACATATCAACTTGTTTAATTCTCAGTTCTTATCAACTTGTTGCTGGCGATTTTAATGTGGTACATGCTAAAACCTCTTTGGGGGATGCAAAAATATCCTTGTATGCAGAAAAACTTTGTTTTGCAGCTCATTCTGTATTGCAACAAGTGAATTCCTGCAGATACCGGAAGGGCTCCTCCAGGGTTTCTGCAGAAATCAGTCAAATTTAATGCTTTTTAATGCCATTTGAATGCTATACTGTAAAAATTTTAATGCCACAACCACAAACTCAATAAATTACACGGGTCTGTTTTTTATTTTGTAAAAGATGATTTTTATATGAAAACTGTCCCTACAATTCACTATTTCTGAATCCAGAAACCGCCCCTGACCACCAACAGGCTGCAGTCATTCTCTGAAATCCACCTTTTTGAGCCATTATTGCTGGAATTAGGTAGACGAGACAGAAAATGACAAAAATGAGATGCAAAGCGACAAAAACGAGACAGAAAATGACAAAAATGAGATACAAAACGAGACACAAAATGACAAAAACAAGATGCCAAGTGAAAAAAACAAGACACGAAATGACAAAAAATAGACACAAAGTGACAAAAACGAGACACAAAATGACAAAAACAAGACACAAAATGACAAAAATGAGATGCAAGTGACAAAAACAAGATATGAAATGACAAAAACTAGAAGCAAAGTGACAAAAATGAGACACAAAATGACAAAAAAGTAAATAAATAAATAAATAACCCTGACCACCAACAGGCTGCAGTCATTCTCTGAATTCCACATTTTCCAGCCATTTTTGCTGGAATTTGCATTTCCCCATTTCCCAGCTCTCCTCCTCCTGGACACTTTAAAAACATGCAGTTTTTGGCAACTGTACCCAACCGGCCGGAACAATTATCACAATGCTTCGGCATGTTTATGCAGATGCACATATCTGACGAATTGCAGTCTATGGTTATATATTATTATTGTTAAATATTTTTCTTGAAAACTGCAGAAAGAATTTTTAATGCCACTGACAATCAAACTTAATAATTTTTAATTTCATTAAAGGCCTTAATTTTCACAAAATCAACTTAATGACTATTAATGCCCTGCAGAAACCCTGTCCTCAAGAGTTCACTGTGACATTGACATTTCAGGCAGATCTTATTCAGATTTTGAGTCTGGGATGTTATTGCCATGTGATTACAGTCTGTTATATGCTGTTCTGCAGTTGTTTTTACTCATTAAGTGAATAGTTTACAGTAGTACTTACTGTCCTTCAAGGTTGCCATGTTCCTGACCTGCCCACTGTGAACAGAAATAGTGCATGTTAGCGTCTGCTGCAGGTCTTACAATCATTTAACAACAGTAACAAACCACTGGCTTCTAGCTACTGTTATCATGAACTTATTTCAGCTGAAACTTGAACGAGACGTTTCTTGTGTGCTAACGCTGCAAATAAGCTAGCAAAGAAGAAGTTTTCCAGCTAACGCTAGCCAACTGTGTCGCAGCTGCCAGAAAGTAGTACTAAATACATTAAGATAATTTGCAGAGAAATTGATTTATAAAATTTTAACTCTTTTCTCTGCCTCTTTGACCAATGTCATTCGGTTTTAGCCTGTAAATGTCAGTTAGCATTAGCTGCTAGCCGGCAGCACACCGCCGTCATTCATTAGCCGCGGCCTGCACGTTAGCTCGTCCTTGCATTCAAAAACTGCAAATATTATAGTCTAAGAGTTACACACGTGCTCCTATCACATATCAACAGTTCGTAAATGCATTAAAGACACAGAAAAAGATGGTTGTGAAGTATTTTAACCGTTTTGACCTCACCATTGTGGGGAGAACACCAACGCGCTGCTCCTGGAGAACATCCTCACTCTATGAAGGTCAGACACGCACGACTGCGCAGGCGCAAGTTAAAAGCAAAATGGACGAACGCTGCATTCACGGACTGACACAAATATCGTTAAATACCATTTACACCCAATGTGTCTCCTTTATGTTTTCTGTTTTCTGCCAAAAGATGGTTGAGTCATTTTACAGGATAAGCAAAATAAGCCACGGCTTCAGCCTATTCCTTTTTCGGTTACAAAGCATGTAAAAATTTTTTTTTCTTTTTGTGAGAAGAGGAGAGGAAGAGAAGAAATGGAAAAAGAAAGGGAAAGGGGAAGAAAGGAGAAAGGAGGAAAGAAAAAAGGGAAAAGAGAGGGAAAGGGGGAAGGAAAAGGAAGAGAAGAAAGGAAAGGAGAAGGGAAGGGAAGAAAAGGAGGAAAAAGAAAAAAGAATTTTTACTGTAAGAATGTATAATAATTCTTTGTTATTTGAATGCACAAAATGAAATTAATGTACTGTAATATTGTAATGAAAATAAACCATTCATTCATTCATTCATTCATATTCTCATTTATTTTTATGCTTGTGTTCATTTAAGTGACTTTTGAACTCAAGCTTCCTTATCAGTCTGGAAGCCTCAAAGGTTTGGTCTTATTTTTGAATGTGGACAGTAACAATGAAGCAACTGATACAAAATAAAATCTTCTGTCTCCTGGGAAAATATCATATTCTCCAGTTTTTTTCTAACATAATATGTGTTTTTGTTGATCTTAACACATTCTCAAATTCAGTTTTTTGGGCTTATAGGGTTAGAAACAAACAAAAACATTATAAATTTCTCTAAAGAAACATTTTGTACAACATTAACAGATGAATTTTGTTGATTAGAAATATTATTAATTCATGTTTATAATGTAATCTATTATTTCATTCAATTTTGTCCCCTTAATTTCAATATGTCATATTATACATTGTACAGTTGCATTTCTGCTTGTATTTTTATTGTAGGCACTTGAATTTTTCCATTCCTGCTACTCCCTGCAGTGTTTATACTATAACATGTAATGTTTACAATGCAAATAAAGATGCTGTGCAATTTCATAGGAATTTTGCTGTAAATATTGTATTTTTTCTTCTAGAAGGAGAAAATATTTATATCTACGCACTGTGTGCGTTGTGTGCTGCTCTCTTTTTTTATTCAAACTATTCTTCTATTTGCTGCTGTTGCACTGTACATTTCCCCGCTGTGGGATCAATAAAGGTTAAATCTATCTATCTATCTGTCTATCTGTCTATCTGTCTATCTGTCTATCTGTCTATCTATCTATCTATCTATCTATCTATCTATCTATCTATCTATCTATCTATCTATCTATCTATCATGTTCTGTTGATAGTTTATTTTAAAACCCATTTTAGTAAAACACGAACCTTAAGAGGAGCTCCTGAACTCAGCACCACAAATCGCGAGATTTTAGCTCATGCGCGAGAAAATGACGCCAGACACGCGGAAACTGTTTACCTTGGTAGCGGCTGATCGCGTTTTAGCCGATAATCGAGAACAGAATCAACCAGTGTTGTGTTAGTTTTTGCTTCAAATCGAATATTTTTATTTTTTTTTAGTTTCTCAAAATGGGGAAAGCAGATTTTCTTTCTCCCAAAGCGATAAGCAACCGGATAAAATCCAAAGGTCTGCAGAAGTTGAGGTGGTATTGTCAGATGTGTCAGAAACAGTGTCGAGATGAGGTGAGATGAGACTCAAATCGGCCTTTTTAGAGTGTTTATTGTCGCTGATGGCGTTTTAAACTTACGTGTGTTTGCTGTTTGTTGTCAGAATGGCTTCAAGTGTCACTGCATGTCCGAGTCCCACCAGAGGCAGCTGCTGCTGGCCTCCGAGAATCCTACCAAGTTCATGGACTACTTCTCTGAGTGAGTCCCAGTCTGTGATCAGCTGTAATCTAAACAAAAACACGTTAATGGTGTTCTCTTTAAATAACGGAGTTCACTCCCGTTTCCTTTCTCGCAGTGAGTTCAAAAGCGACTTTCTGGAGCTGCTCAGTCGACGATTTGGTGAGAAATGATTGATTTGTATAAAAAAAATGAAAACCTTGTTGTCAAAATGTAGAATAACACCATTCCAAAAGTACAGTTAACATAGATTTGATTAATAGAAAACTTAATAAAGAGCTATTCGAGATGAACTGTGCCAGAAAAGCAGACTAGAGCAGGTTGAGTGTTAATTTAAAAAAAAAAAAAACAGGGTTTCTGCAGGGCATTAAAAAGCATTAATAGTCATTAAATTGATTTAGCGAAAATTAAGGCCTTAAATGGCATTAAAATCATTAAATTTGGTTCTCAAAGGCATTAAAAATTCTTTCTGCGGTTTTCAAGTAAATATTTGATAATAATAATATATAGTTATAGACTGCGATTCGTCAGATATGTGCATCTGCGTAAACATTCTGAAGCATTGTGATAATTGTCCTGGCCGGTTGGGTACAGTTGCCAAAAACTGCTTGTTTTTAAAGTGGCCGGCAGGCTGGACCAGGAGGAGGAGAGCTGGGAAATGGGGAAATGCAAATTCCTTCAAAAATGGCTGGAAAACGTGGATTTCAGAGAATGACTGCAGCCTTTTGGAGGTCAGGGGTGGTTTCTGGATTCAGAAATAGTGAAATGAGGGGACAGTTTTCATATAAAAATCATCTTTTACAAAAAACAAAACCATGTAATTTGTTGAGTTCACGGTCAAGGCATTAAAATTTTTACAGTATAGCATTAAAATGGCATTAAAAACCATTAAATTTGACTGGCCGATTTCCGCAGAAACCCTGAAAAAGACTTTTTAAAAATGTTATCGAATCCATCAATCAGCTTGTATACTACTGATGTAATGCTTGTAAGTTAATAGATTTAATTGTGGCACAACAGCCCGTTCAGCTTGTGTATATAAATCAGCTACCAAGGTCTGTCTCTCTCAAACTACACACATAAACTGAAAACATTAAAAAGTATTCAAATACAGTAGAAAGAAATACGCACAAACAGCTTTTATTACTCATCTGTCAGATGTTTAGGCTTTCAGGGTTGAAACATCTGTACATTTCATTTAACTGAATCCTCAGGTTCCTAACCAGCAGTTTCTGTGTTGCTAAAAACTTAAAGAATGAAGTCAGTCTGATGTTAATATACATTAAAGTAGATCTACATGTTGTTTAGTCTCTCTGACTCATCCCAGAATAAGCCTTTAAAGATTAGACAGTCCCAGATATTGTTCAAAGTCTACTTATTTGTAATTTACGAACCAAAACTAAACTCTAAAAAATATTTAAGCTGAATTTTAAAATTTCTTGTTTTTTGGGGTTTTTTTTACATTTTCTCACTCAAAAAATGTCTCTTAAGTCTTCAGTGTCTCCAAAAATACAACTTCCACCGTAACACACATCCTGAATTCTGTCTGAATTGACGCAGAGTGACACACAATAAAATCAAAGCTTCTATCAAATACCATATTTTTTTAATCGACATCTAAACCGATTGTCTGTTTGACAAGCAAGTAATTCCCATCATGCCTTGAGGTTGTGCAGTTACTGGAGATCAACTGCAGCATCTGCCTCTAAAAACTGCACCTGCCTCAATCTGACGATGTTATTGTTGCTTACATTTGCATGAAGTCAAACAGAAACTGAGCCAGCATGCATTGTGTATCGATCTGTGATCAATTCTGTGAAGGCCTGGTTTATCTAGTCTGAGCTTATTATCAGTAATTAGTAATCAAGGAGACCGATAACCAATAAACTGTACATTAGAAGTAAAAATAAACATGGAATAGCACAAATTCCGACACAAAACTTCACTAAAATGTCTTTGTTTACTTATATTTTCCATCTCTTTAGTTGCAGAGAACACTTTCAGCATTTATTCTCCACTAAATGTGCATTTATTGACTTATTTTTCTCTTCCACAGGGACCAAGCGAGTGCACAACAACATCGTGTACAACGAGTACATCAGCCACCGCGAGCACGTCCATATGAACTCCACACAGTGGGAGACGCTCACCGACTTCACCAAATGGCTCGGCAGAGAGGGTAAGCTGACGGAAAAACACTTTACAGTGTCACATATCATGAACAATAGTTTATAATAGACTATCATGTTTAAAAGAAAGAAGTTGAAAGCTCCACTGTGCAGCTGTCATGTTAGAAATAAGCAGCTGCATTGAGAGCTCACTGGGAGGTAAAATCAGTATATTAACCTGGACGATTAGCAGTTTTCTACCACCATTCCTGTCTTGAATCGTTTGCAGTAGCTGTTGTAATACTACTGTAATGCATTTTTAAGTTTTTAATAGCTTTCCATTACAACACTTGTGCAACAAGATGGCGCCCCGAGCGGCCGCCTTGGTGTTTCGCTGCGCCTTGTTTTGTCTGTTTTTGTGCGTAAATTGTGTGTCCGCCTGCCCTTACACTCGCGAGGAGCTACTGAACATCAGGACTATCACCCCCACGGACCTACTTCCAGTTTTTTTAGCTTCCGCTGCCGATTTGGTTCACTTTTTAGTCAAAAGAGTGAGAAGACGAAGGAGAGGGAAGAGAGCGGGTGTGCTTGCACGACTTCGGCGGAGAGGCTCGCGCACGGCTTTACCTGGGATCTTCCTGACCAACGCCAACTCACTCTGCAATAAGGTGGACGAGCTGCTTTTGCTGATGAAGAACAAAGACTTCTCCTCCTCGTGTGTCCTGTGCTTCACGGAGACGTGGTTCAACGGGAGCACACCGGACAGCGCGCTCCAACTCGAGGGGTTTCAGCTGCTGCGAGGCGACCGCGATGCGCTCTCGGGGAAAAGCAAAGGTGGAGGAGTGTGCTTCTACATCAACAACAGCTGGTGCACGGATGTGACTGTGATCTCAAAACACTGTTCTCCTGCTCTGGAATATCTCTTCATTCACTGCAAGCCCTTTTACTCCCCACGAGAGTTTTCCTCCTTTGTTCTGGCCGCAGTTTACATCCCGCCACAGGCAGACGTGCGTGAGGCTCAACGCGCTCTGGCGGATCAGATTCAACAAGTGGAGGGGGCCCTTCCGGACTCCCTGGTTATTGTACTTGGCGACTTTAACCAGGCGAACCTGAGCCACGAACTACCCAAGTATAAACAGTTTATTAAATGCCCCACCAGAGAGGAGAACACGCTGGATCACTGTTACACTACAGTGAAGGACGCTTTTCGCGCGATTCCCCGCGCTGCACTGGGACTGTCAGACCACGTGATGGTCCACCTCATCCCCACTTACACACAGAGACTGAAGCTCACAAAGCCTGTTGTGAGCAAAGCAAAGAAGTGGACTGGTGAGGCTGTGGAGGAGCTGCGCACATGCTTGGAGACAACTGACTGGGACGTGTTTAAAGGAGCCACAGTCAATCTGGACGAGTACACGGACACTGTGACCTCATACATCCACTTTTGTGAGGAGCGCATTCTGACAACGCGCACCAGGGTGAGTTATGCCAATGACAAGCCGTGGTTCACACCCAGACTCAGACAGATTAGGAAGGAGAAAGAAGCAGCGTTCAGGAGCGGAGACAGAGACTGCTACAAGGAGGCTAAATACCGTTTTAGCAGGGAGCTGAGGAGAGCTAAGACTGTGTATTCAGAGAGACTCCAGCAGCAGTTCACTGCTAATGACTCTGCTTCTGTGTGGAGAGGACTGAGGCAGATCACCAACTACCGGCCTCAGGCTCCTAAAGGACAGGACGACAAAGCCCTTTGTCAGAAACTGTCCCAGCACTACGCCCGCTTTGACACCTCGTCAGCTGTGCCCAGCACCTCCCCTCCCCCCAGCACCTCCACTGCTGCCACTGTCACTTTATCAAAGGCAGACCCCCCCCCCCCATCCCCCCATGCCTTTTCCCTCTGTAAGCAGGATGTGCACAGACAATTCAGCAGACTGAACCCGCGCAAGGCCCCAGGTCCTGATGGTGTTTCTCCCTCCACTCTGAGACACTGCGCGGAGGAGCTGGCTCCTGTCTTCACGGACATTTTTAACACCTCTCTGGCGTCATGCCACGTGCCGGCCTGCTTCAAATCTTCTACCATTGTCCCCGTCCCCAAGAAGCCACGGATCACAGGACTCAACGACTACAGACCTGTGGCGCTCACCTCTGTAGTCATGAAGTCCTTTGAGCGCCTGGTCCTGTCCCACCTCAAGACCATCACCACCCCTCTCCTGGACCCACTGCAGTTCGCCTACAGAGCCAACAGGTCTGTGGACGACGCAGTCAACCTGGCCCTCCACTCCATCCTGCAGCACCTGGACTCCCCAGGAACCTACGCCAGGATCCTGTTTGTGGACTTCAGCTCTGCTTTCAACACCATCCGCCCTGCTCTGCTCCAGGACAAGCTGTCCCAGCTCAACGTGCCCGACTCCCTCTGCAGGTGGATCATCGACTTCCTGACGGACCGTAGGCAACACGTGCGGCTGGGGAAGACTGTCTCGGACTCGGTGAGCATCAGCATCGGTTCCCCCCAGGGCTGTGTACTTTCCCCCCTGCTCTTCTCCCTGTACACCAACTGCTGCACCTCCAGCCACCAGTCTGTGAAGCTGCTGAAGTTCGCAGATGACACCACCCTCATCGGGCTCATCTCAGACGGTGATGAGTCCTTCTACAGGAGGGAGGTGGCCCGGCTGGTGTCCTGGTGCAGCCACAACAACCTGGACCTGAACGCCCAGAAGACAGTGGAGATGATCGTGGACTTTAGGAAAGTCACAGCCCCACCACCCCCCCTCACCCTCACTGACTCTCCCATCTCCACCGTGGACTCCTTCCGCTTCCTGGGCACCACCATCACCCGGGACCTCAAGTGGGAGCTGACCATCAGTTCCCTCCTCAAGAAGGCCCAGCAGAGGATGTTCTTCCTGCGGCAGCTGAGGAAACTCAAGCTGCCCACCA
The DNA here is from genome assembly GCF_022539595.1 of Amphiprion ocellaris. Lineage (NCBI taxonomy): Eukaryota > Metazoa > Chordata > Actinopteri > Pomacentridae > Amphiprion > Amphiprion ocellaris. Next base: position 27,829,230 of record NC_072786.1, on the reverse strand, counting down.
AGATGTTGGTGCAGTTCTACACGGCCATCATCGAGTCCATCCTCACCTCCTCCATCACTGTGTGGTACGCTGGAGCCACCATCAGGGACAGATTCAGACTGCAGCGCATTGTGCGCACTGCTGAGAAGGTGATCGGCTGCAGACTTCCATCTATGCAGGATCTGTACGTCTCGAGGACCCGGAGGCGTGCAGGTCGGATCATTGCCGACCCCTCTCACCCTGGACACAGACTGTTCACCCCCCTCCCCTCAGGCAGGAGACTAAGGTCCATCCGGACCAGAACCTCCCGCTACATGAACAGCTTCTTCCCCTCTGCCATCAGACTGATGAACACTAGATGACTCTACGTCACACACACGTGCCTATGTTCAGCAGCTCAGCACCGACTCATCAACAATTACCACTGTTTTTTGCACTACAATATTTGCACTACGTGGTGGCCCCCACCACCTGCTGCTACTGGTCACTTTATTCACTTAGTCACTTTTTTGTTGTACAGTGTACTTAGTTGTTAGTTTTTATTATAGTAGATGTTAGCTTTTATTATAGTATTTACTTTATCTTTATCTTTATTTTTATCTTTATTTTTATCTCTACTATTTGTTAAATGTTTAATGTAGCAGCATTGCACCGAGTCAAATTCCTCGTTTGTGAACCTCATGAACAATGGCAATAAAACTCATTCTGATTCTGATTCTGATTCTGACAACAACCTCTTCCTCTGACTGTAGTAGGCGACACATGATCGATTCATTATGTGCAAAAGAAGAGTCACATGTAAGTTAGGCACATAACTCCATTTTTGAGTTATTAGAGGTTCTTCCAAAAACTTTTTCTCTGAATCGAGCTGTTAAAGGTTCTTCCAGGAAGCGTATTGAGCGAGGTTATGAAAATTTCCTTGACGCTGTGTGTCGGATCACATATTTTTGGATGCATGAGTGCAGAAACCAGACACAACTGTATAAAATATTTGCACTAATGTGTTGAATATCACTTGCAGGTTTGTGCAAAGTTGACGAGACCCCTAAAGGCTGGTACATCCAGTACATCGACCGCGACCCGGAGACCATCCGGCGCCAGGAGGAGCAGGCCAGGAAGAAGAAGCAGGATCTGGACGATGAGGAGCGGACCGCCAAGTTCATCGAGGAGCAGGTCCGACGGGGCCGCGATGGAAAGGAGACTGAAGTGAGTTCTGGAGGGACAGACTTCAACCTATTAGTGCTCTCGGTTATCTAAATACACCTGAAGATGTTTGTTTTTGCAATAAAAGTCATGCTTTTTTCCTCTATTGTATCCTGCAGGAAACTCCGGTTTTCACAGAGCTCAAACGTGAGAGTGAAGAAGAGAAAGGTTTGGGTTTTTTCTATTGTGAGCAATAGATTTGCAAGAAACTTTACCTTCCAATCACCTCTTTATGGTTTCCCCTTACAGTTGCTTTCAACCTGGGAGCCTCTTCCTCTGTCGCTGGTCCGTCCAGATCAAGGTACAGAGTCTCAGAGCAGGTTTTATATTATCTAATCTAAACTTTGTGTCTCTAACTGAGTTTTTGTGTCTCTTTACAGTTCAGCTCTCGGTGCCAGCGCTCTGAAAGCAGCTTCAACCTCAGTGAAAAGAAAAGACACATCCTCCGACACCAGAGGGGAGAAGAAGAAGAAATCTGCTCTGGAGGAGATCATCGAGGTGGTGATTCTGGATGTGTTTGTGTTTAGTTAGAAGCTGCTGCTGCTGGATGTTCTGATCGGAAGTTTGATGCCTTTTTTCATTTAGATGGAGGAGAAGAAGAAGAAGTCGGTTAGAACTGATTACTGGCTGCAGCCCAACATCATAGTCAAAGTCGTCACCAAGAAACTGGGAGAGAAATACCACAAGAAGAAGGCCGTCGTCATGGTAACGATGCTTTGTTTTTACTTTGGGTCGCTAACTGCACATCTTCCCACCAAAACTAAACCCAGAGAGCACATTATTATAGATTTATTAGTATATATTATTATAAGATTTTTTATGTTTTATTCTGAGTAAATTCTAGCTCCAGAATTTCAAGATTAATAAACTTAACCTGACTCAACTTAGAATTAACTTACCTTATCTTGGTTTTAAAGCCTCTTCATTTGCCCCCTGTTGATTTTAAGATGTTTGTTTTAATCTTAAATCTTGTAATGGACGACTAGCTCCTTACTATTTATCTGACATGTCGTTCGATATTCCCCTCTTACATCCATAAGATCTTCTAACTCTGGTGTCTTTAATGTTTTCTAGGCTATAATTAAGAGCTACTGTGATGCTGCATTATGTGTCATCAGTCCTCATTTTTGGAATAACCTTCCAGTGGAGCATCCATTTCAGTACACAGCTTTAAACCAAACCTCATAACGTATCTTTTTAGGTCCATGCTTATGTAATTTTTATGTAGTTTCATGTCATTTATTTACTACTAGACCTGTTTATTAGCTTTACTATGGACTTTTGTCTTTTATTGGCATACATTTTATCATCATTTTGACTTAATTCTCTTTTTTTTAATTGATATAAAACACTTTATTCTGCATTTTCTATATGTATGAGTTGTATTATTTTTAAATAAAGTTATTATCATTATTCTATTTTGCTGTAGGAGGTGCGAGACAAATACGGCGCTGTGGTGAGAATGATCGACTCCGGAGACAAACTGAAACTGGACCAGAATCACTTGGAGACGGTGATACCTGCACCAGGTAAACAACCCAAACCCTTCAACCCGTACACCCCACTAAAGCCTTCTACACATTATTAGGAGCAGTAATATGAAAATGATTGTGAAACTTCCTGCAGGTAAACGTGTTTTGATCCTGAACGATCAGTACAGAGACACGGAGGCTCTGCTGGAGGGGATCGATGAGAAGAACTTCAGCGCTACACTCACACTCGACTCAGTAAGCTGTTGTTTTTTACACTTATGACTGTTTTTCATCTAAAACAGTTGAATGTCGTGTTAGTCAATGTTTTAGTGTCTGTATAAAGAAATGCTCTACTGTGGACACAGAAAACAAATGGATGACTATTATGTAAGCCCATTACTCTGCCAAGGAACGTGGCGGAGTAGTGTGACAATCGGCGTATGTTTGTCTGTCCGTCTGTTATTCTGTCTGTGTGCAATATTATTCAAAACTGGACCAAAGGATTTAGATGAAATTTCCAGGGAAGGTCAGAAATAACACAAGGACCACCTCATGAAAGGTGGTCCTTGTGTTATTTAAACTTATTATAAATATAATGTATTTTAAACTTACTATAAACATAATGTATTTTATTTTTATGTACTCTGTATGTTATTAAATGTTCTGTATTTCTAACTTGTGCAGCACATGTTTTTAAATGTGCTCTAGAAGTAAAATGCCACTTACTTCTTTCTCAGGGTCAGCAGAAGGGGAAGAGAGTGGACGTCGCCTACGAGGATTTCTCCAAACTGGCCTGAACAAACAGACTTCCAGGTTAAAACCTCAGGTAGCTTTTTTTTGCTGAGAGACTCTACTGTGTCAGAGTTAATTCCCCAAGACTCACCTGTACATACTCATATCCCACAATGCACCTGTTTAAGGAGACTTGGAGCAATATGTTTGGTTTGTTTCCTTTTATTTTGTATTAATATTCAAGTCGATCTCAACATTGCAGATGTAAATTTTGTCCAAATAAATCTGATAAAAGGAACTAATGTAGAAAATTGTTTCTATAAGAAAATGATTAAGAAATGTAGTTACACTTGTGACAAAAAAGTTACACGTTCTTTTCCTCTTTTCTCATCTGGCACCTTTTGAACGGTTGTAGTTTTCTATGTAACATTGCTGATAGTAATGATAGCAGCTGCTCAGGGCATCTGGAGGAAGCTGTTTAGATCTGGGACGATGTAGTCGGTGTAGTGGCCATCGATTAAGCCCTTCCCACTGTTATGAATGAACCAGCAGTAGACGCTGGAGCCACGTCTTGTATCGCTTCTGTAGTCCTTCTGCCAGCCCCTGATACACAAACATGAAGTTTATTAGTCTACAATGTGGCTGTACAGCCATGATTGAAAGTTTACATCCACTTGTAAAGACCATGTACACTACCATTCAAAAGTTTGAGGTCATCCAGACAATTCCATGTTTTCCATGAAAACTCCCACTTTTCTCCATGTGCTAACATAACTGCACAAGGGTTTTCTAATCATCAATGAGCCTTTCAACACCATTAACTAACACAATGTAGCATTAGAACATAGGAGTGATGGTTGCTGGAAATGTTCCTCTGTAAAAATCAGCTGTTTCTAGCTACAATAGTCATTTACCACATTAACAATGTCTATACTATTTCTGATTCATTTAATGTTGTCTGCTTTTCTTCAACAATAAGGACATTTCTAAGTGACCCCAAACTTTTGAACGGTAGTGTATATCATGGTAGCCTTAAATTTCCCTTTTCCCATGCATCTTTGTCACAAAGAACAAACATGCATTTTTGCTTTTTCAATAATTTATTACAGATCTTATGAAACTATCAAAAAATCTGTTGGGTCAAAAATATACATACAGCAATGCTAATATTTTCAACATTTTCACCTCAACTAGGTGCTTCTGGTTGTATCTTTGACCATACCTCTTGACAGAACTGGTTCAGTTCAGCTAAATCTCTTGTCTTTCTGACTCAGACTTGTTTCTTCATCAGTCCACAGGTTCTTGATGGGCTTAAGTCAGGACTTTGGGGAAACCTGTCTATAACTTCTAGCCTTATTAAACCATTTCTTTACCATTTTTAATGTGTGTTTGGGTTCATTGTCTTTTTAAAACATCCAACTATGTCCAAAATCCAACTTTCTGGCTGATAATTTTAGGTCTTCATGAAGCTCGTGGAGGTCAACCTCCTCCTTTATTGTACAGCATCAGTTACACAGAGCATAATACTGCCACCACCATGCTTGATAGTTGGTTTGGTGTTCTTGAGTTTAAAAGCCTCACCTTCTCTCCTTCAAACATACTGCTGGACATTCTGACCAAATAGCTCACTTTTTGTTTCATCTGACCACAGAGCTTTCCTCCAGAAGACCATTTCTTTGTCCATGTGATCAGCATTGAAGTTATTTCAGTCTGATGACTGTATCAGTGGGGTCCTATTTAATTGGGTCAGAGGAGTCATCAGCTGTAGTCAACCATAATCACTCAGTAGAAGGTAAGAGGTCACTAAGAAAAGTGATTAGCACAGCTTTCTAAATTACCAAAACTGATAATTCAAGTTGCTGTATGTATATTTTTGATCCAGCAGGTTTTGTAATTTTTCCAGAGGACCTTTAATAAATCTATAAAAGACCCAAAACGAGGATTGTGACAAAGATTCATGTGTTTCAATGAGTCCATCATAGAACATTCAGAGTTATAGGCGTCATTGGAAACTCAAGACGGCCATGATATGCAAGGTCTTTACAGGTGTATGTAAACAAGGGTAAACTTTACCTGGTGACCAGCAGCTTGTTGCCCTTCACCTCCATGGTGGCCTCCTTCTTCAGAGGGTCGGGTCCTTCATGGATGTCGTACACACTCACCTCAGGAAAAGGTTCTCTGGAAAACTGCCCTGTGAAGTCACATTTTTTAACTTAAACACATTAAATAAACCATTGTACAGAGGTAAACAATGTAGAATTGTTGGGGTTAATCTATTTTAATCTATATGTGTATTGATTTTAAACCTGTTGTAGAGGCTTTCCTACCAGTGCAAGAATAAAATAGTCTCTAGAGAACTAAATTCCAGTCAAATCAACAATTAAGAAGACATTCCTTACGATTTAATTTAAATGTAATGACGTAAGAACTTTTACCTGGAAGCTCTTAAACGTTCATTAAACAATAAACTTGAGTGTCAGATATAACTAAAAATGAAATGATCTCCAATTATGTCAGAAAGTACTTGATAAATCAGTCTAAAATTTCTCAAATATATATTTAAATATCCGTAGTTTTTGATAGAAAAGTTTCAAACAAATGAGAGGTGGTAGAGCAGGAGGCCCCTGACGATCTAAGTTAAAGTGATTTATGGTGCAGTACTGATACTGGCCACTAGATGCTGATGATCTAAGTTAAAGAGATTTATGGTGCAGTACTGATACCGGCCACTAGATGCTGGCTCCAAATAAATTAAGCTACAGCAACATTTTCCCAAAGTTTTCAAGTCTTTACATCAAAATCTGTACTTTTTTGAACATTAGTTCTAATCTCAATAGATATTTTCACTTTATCTAATATGTGTTTTGTTTGCATTTCTGAAAGTCATCAGATATTAAAGCCTAAACAAACAAAAGTTATCAGCTCATTACAGGCTTCAACCCTTTTCCCCAAAGTCTAGTTTTTTTCTAGGCCTGATAATTTACAATGACAGCCTTCTTTAGGGAATCTTTGAGAGAACTCATCCATATTTTTCTGCAGTCTAAAGCATGAGGATTGACTTACAGCATCAGAGTAACACCCTTCAGGTAAACGTACCTATGAGTCCGTGGACCAGAGGGGAATACTGGTTGTTGTTGGGGATGTAAACACCCAGGAAGTCCACATTAACCGGATGTTTCTTCCACACGCGGTGAAGCAGCACCATCACCTGGATGTTATTATTTATTGTGATGGTGACCTGAGAGTTCCTCACAGTGGAGATCCTCACCCTGAAACGGAAACACGGCAACAGAAACTGAGCCTGACGTCAGGACAAGAAAGGCCGATGACGGAGTTAAAGGTGCTTCGGGTACCCGTCCTGTGAAATATCGGCCGTGGCCCCCCAGGTGAAGGAGTGGTTGTTTCTGCCGTCGCTCATGTCGATGCTGTCGGTGCTGACCGTCACGCTGACTCCCTCCGGCTGGTAGTAGATGGAGATGGTGCCGAAGTAGGTGTTGATTTTGTTTTTGTGCTTAGATCTGATTAACTGTCCGTTTACCACGACACCTTCAGGACAGGAGAGATGGTCAGAAAGGAGGGTTAGCACCTGAAATCTAACGTCACACTGTATTTTACTGTTCTATAAGCATCAAGCTGCAAATCTGAAACATTCTATAAATATCATTAGAAGTTGAGCATGTTTTCTTGCTAAGGTTTATCTGATATGTACACTTAATATTTTTGATTGAAGGAATAGCTAGAAATTTCAGGAAATGCACCCTGTAACATTTTTTTCCAGAGTCAGACAAGAAGATCGATACCTCAGTCGTATATGTGTCAAGTTAATGTGAAGCTACAGCCAAGAGATGCTTGTCTTAGCTTAGCATAGCTTAGCTTAGCAAATAAAGTTCATTTATACAGCATGTTTTAATATAACCTGAGTTGACCAAAGTGCTATACTTGATTATAAAATCCTAAAAAACAAGAAAAAAATGATAACAACTTGTGATACTAAAACATGAACACCATAAAGAGCAATTAGAACTTACTGAAAATGTGTACAATTTGAGTTTTTTTCCTGGAGGATGAACATTCTATTCCAAAGTTTTTGAGATGCTACTGCAAAGGCTTGATCTCCCTTACCAATGCTGATTTAAACATTTCGTTTAAACAGTCTGTGGTTTTGGATGAGGTTGGGGACCTTCACTTTGTTTGTGCTAATGCTGCACAGCTAGCAAAGCCCTTACCGTGATTATGATTTTGCTTTTTATCAATAAAACTGTCTTTTCCTGAGTCCTACAGATGCAGCAGATGATTTAGAGCAGAGTTTGTTTGCAGTGGTAACCAGATGTGGTTATAAACGATCTATAGATAATATAATGTGTCATGCGTCTCCATTAAAGCTGGGGTAGGCAGTACTTTTTTGGTACTACTTTGCAAAAATCGAAATAAACCTTCTGGCATATTGCAATTGAAGTGGTCTGAGAGACTTCTACACCTCTTCCTGGCTCTGTTTTTTTAGATTTTAGCAAATCTAGCCTATAACGAAGACCAACAACATGTCTTTTCACTGCAAGAATGTGAGATAAAGTAGTAGTATGAAGAAAACCCACATTTATAGTAGGATGTGGTGCAATGAGATTGAAGGAGGAATTTCACTATGGAGAACAGATTTCTGCCCACCACAGCTTTACCATGTAGCAGCGATGAGTAAAGTACCTGCTCCACTGTCGGACACCAGGTTGAGAATGTGACCAGGTTTGGAGTCGATGTTGAAGCAGACATCCGTGTCGCTTCCAGGCAGGTGGACGATGAAGTGAGGGTCATTATCCACTAGAAGAGAAACCCTGAAGCTGGTGAAACACTGAGTTTACACGTTAACCCTGCAGCTGGAAAAAAAAAAAAAAAAGTCTAAATGTGTTACCTAAGTTGACCTGCTGAGGCAGAGTCCAGTCCTCTGGACCCTTGTTGGCCTGACTGGGGGGAGCTGGAGTTGTCATCTGGACCCAGGGTGGAGGCTGGTAGACGACCCGCACCGGAGCCAGACCGCTGGACGCCGAACCTCCACTTAACCCTCCTCCTGCATCCATGAGAGACGGTAAAATTATATTTATTTAGATTCATTTCATCTCAGATCATCAGGGCCTTTCTGCTCGACCATCTTTGGTTTGCTTGAAACTTTTTTTGAATCGTAAACTCTGTATATTTGAATATCTTTGAAATTTTAGCTTAATATATCAAATATTTTTCAAAATTTTAATTTTTTTTTAAATTATCCACTGACCCACTTTTTCAGTCCATTTTGACATTTGACATGCTTTTGCTAATGTTCGAACAATAATATCTCAGAAACTATTACAGATAAAAGCCTGACATTTTCACTGTTATTTCTCATCATATCTGTATTTATTTACCTAGTTAAAATATGAAATATGAGGTGAAACTATGATTAAAAGTTCAATTTTTTGAGCTCACATTAACAACAATATTGATGCTGTAGAAATCAACTAGTGATATTTTAAACTATATTGTCAAATGTCACAATAATACAGAAAGAAATACTTCCATATACTAGATCAAATAGTCTGTAATTATGGTCATGAAAAGCTCCAGTTTTGAGCACACATTAACAAAAATATTGACAAAGCAGAAAAGTATTGTGGAAAGCATTCGATATATCAAGATAAAATTTTTTACAGGACTCTTTATGAATATCTGTATTTTACACTATAAAAAGTGTGGCTAATCAGAAACAGTGGAGCAGAAATGTGATGCTTTGAGATGGAACGATCCGCTATAATATGACTGTGCTGCTTTCTGTCAGGCACCTGAGCAGCAGCCTTGCTTGGGGTCCTTCGGGGAGTCGGCCAGCAGCCTCTCCTTGGCGTCCTCGCTCTCCACCAGCAGGGCGGTGAGCGGAGTGACGAACTGATGCTCCACGGCCAGAGCCATGATCCGCTGGGTGATCTTCCTCTTTTTAACTGCTGTCGGAGCCAAAGACCTGGAGGGGATTCACACTGCAACTGTTACACACTGACAAAACCACAGATTCACTCTTCATTTTAAAAATAGAATGTTTTCTGACTATTGTATGCAATTTTGACATGCTGAAACACATTTATTTGCATTTATTTCTACTTATGGATCTGGTTTCTTTACTGTATTCTGAATTTATCCACCTGACATGTTTCCTGTATTAAATCTGGAGAGTTTTTCATCACCAGGTTCAGTCTGCAGCCTCTCACCTCTCGCTGATCAGCTGTTTGATGGTCAGATAAGCCCACATCTGTCTGGCGAACCCGGTGAAGGAGTGCTGCTGCTTGGCCAGCTCCATGTCCAGCTCCGTGGTGTCAGCATCCGTCTCCAAGGTGAGGTCCAGACGGGCCTAAAGGACGACACGCTGCTGTCAACACACGTTTTCCTCATCTTTGTTCACCTGTGACCTTTGGTTTGCACGCCTCTGGGAGGATGGACATTTGATAGGTCTCCCAAAGCGACATAAAAGATGGAAGATGGTGATAAAATAGTGTGTGTGAGTGTGTTTTACTTGCTCCATTTTAATTTGAAACTGATTTTGCTTCGTGCTAAGGTGTCACTAATAGATGATACTAATTTTTTATAACCGATGGTTCCCAAGCTTTAACCTTTTAAGTTTAACATATAAAGTGTCTTTTTGGTTCTTTAGTGTCTTATTTTGCATGTTAGGTGTCTTTTGATCATCGTGTGTCTTATTTTGCACATTTTAGGTGTATTTTGATCATCGTGTGTCTAATTTTGAAAATTTTAAGTGTCTTTTTGATTACATTTGTCTTTATTCTGTCTTTTTTTGGACAATTTAGTGTCTTTTGGATAATTTTGTGTCTTATTTGGGACATCTTAAGTGCCTTTTTGCTCACTCTCATCCCTGTGTGGTGATTTTAATAGCAGTTTGGCTGTTTCCACAGAGATGCAGGACTTTTTTGCGGTGAATAAAAATGTGACCAAAAAAATGCAAAGAAACTACTTACATTGAAGTTAAGTGAATTTTTGTGATTGTTCCACTTATTGCCTGCATATAGTGAAGAACTGTAATTGATTTTTTTTCTCAAAACATCCAAGATTGCTTCATTTGAATAATAGTTTTTGGTCTTAAGAGCCAAAACTAACAAATATTAAATGTATTAAAACCTCCTGAACCTCAAAACCTGCGAGCAGGTTTTAAAAGCACGGTATATCTTTTTTAAAAAATAGCAAAATGACACCATTTATCTGTGAAATCAGAAATAATCATCAGATTTTTACAACTTTCAAATGGTCTTTTAACTAATTAACTGTAAAGTGCAGTTTCATCAGGAAAAACAAGCAAATCTAAGCTTATAGATTGTGATATTTCGACAGTCGCTTTATTCCACATGTATCATTTAGAAATACACTAAAAATATACAGTTTACACTGATCAAATTCTGTAAAAAATAAATAAATAAATAAATAAAGATTCAGTTCAGCTTGATGCAACTAAACAACTATTAGTGACTCAGCTGAGACAAACTGTCATGTGATTTTTTTTTTTTTAAAACCAGCAGACTCTGTTTATACAGAGCACATAAGAGACGAGTATGAAAACAAACAGTAAAATATCTATATGTAGAGTCACTTTTTTTTATATAGTATTGATCACAGCTTGGAAGATGTTCTACAAGTTGATTTCAGGTTTTTCAAAGTTTGTAAAATTGGAAGAAAAAACAAAACCATTTCTGTTTTTTATTTTTTATTATTTGTGGTCTTATTACTTTGTTATACTGCAGACAATTTTTGAGTTCTCTCTTGTCTTGGGGTCATTTTGCATCTTGTTTTGAACTTTTAAAGTGTCTTTTTGATTAAATTTGTCTTTTGTTTCTTTTTTTTTTACCATTTTAAGTGTCATTTTGGTTATTTTGTGTCTTATTTTAGACATTGTGAGTGTATTTTGATCAGTGTGTCTTTTTTAAAAAACTTAAGTGTCTTGATTAAATTTGGTGGTTTTTTTTGTCTTTTTAAAAATTTTTGGTGTCTTTTAGATAATTTTAAATCTTATTTGGGACATTTAAAGTCTCTTTTTGGTTCTTTTTGTGTCTTATTTTAGACAGTGTATTTTGATCGTTGAACATTTTTGAGTTCTCTGTTATTTAAGCCACAGATTTATCAATTTGAAGTGTCTTTTTGGTTCTTTTGGGTCTTATTTTACACATTTTTAGCGTCTTTTTGAACATTGTGTGTTTTATTTTGAACATTTTAATTGTCTTTTGGTTCTTTTGTGTCTTTTTTTAGGTGCAGGGCTTTATATTGCAGTGAAAAATGAGCCCCCAGTGAGTAAAATGTGACAAAATTGCCAAGAAACTGCTTGCAGTTCAGGGGATTACAGACAGGAAACTAGTGAACAAGATCTTTGGGCTTTAAAGTAAGTGATGTCATGCCACCATGTTAAATGAGTGGATGATTGTGTTTTTCACTCACGGCAGCAGCAGTAGTGATGCTGGTCAGAGTGTTGGTGTCTGACGGCAGAACTCTTCCAGCAACCACCAGCTCCGAGCCGCTGAAGTATTTATCGAAGCGGTTCTGGGTGACTTCAGACACCGAGTCCTCTGGGAACTGGATGGTGATTCTCCTCAGCAGGGGAGAGGAAACCTGGCTGTAAAACGTCTGCAGAGAGAGAAAGGAGATTCTGTGTGATGATCAGGAGCTACAAGGGTTAACAGCATTAATTCTAAATACATTTGATTAGGAATTTGGAAGGATTTAGATTCATTTCAAGGAGTTATTGCTAGATTTGGATTTGCAAAAACGTCTAAAAGAAATAATGAGCACTTACTTGCCAAATAATAACAGTCAGACAGTTTAACTTTAGAAACTGTGCTTATTTAAAACAGGATTAAAATGCAAAGATTACAGTTTTTAAGAATGTCCAACAGAAGAACTAAGACTAAAAGGCACAAAGCTGGAGTTTATTCTTCTGTCATTAAAGAATGTATCAGATTTTCCTTGTTTGAGGTGAAATGAGGAGAAAAATGTGCTGTTTTCGTACCCGAAGCTGCTCTGCGGCGTCGTGGTTGGCGTAGATCCTCTGAGCCATCCCCCTGTTCTCGTTGGCGATTCGCTCCAGGAAGTCGTAGTCCACGTCGAAGCCGATGCCCAGCGAGAAGAGAGAGAACTCCTCCCTCATCACTCGCTTCACGTTCTTCTGGATGGTGCTCAGCTTTATCTCTCCTGCAGAGAAGAAACCACGTCAGGTCAGATGTGTCCTTTAACATCCATTTTAGAATCATTATATATTCTAAAGAGCTGAATTCACTAACTATTCATCTTTAATATCTAAAATATTGGCCTTAAAGGACCATATCTGTGTTTTTGTCTATTTCTCCTAAGAGCAAAGAGGAGCTCAGTCAATCAAAAGTGACATTTTCTTTATTTTTTTTGTTTAGTTATTACAATTTCTGACTTCTGATTGGGTTAGCAGACTAGAGACCACCAAAAAAACGTCTCTTTGATCATGTAAAGTACATAAAAGCACCAAAGTTACTCCATCTCAGATCATCTCTGATTTCATGGAAATGTTTGCATCATAAACTATGAATATTTAAAATGATATCTGTAAAAGTTTAAATTCATTTATCAAATACTTCCCAAGATAGACATTTTTAAAAATTGCACTTTTTCACACACTGAAATTTGAGGTTATGTTTGAATGACAACATCTCCGCAACTATTAAAGATAAAATCCTGAAATTTTCAACATTATTTCTCATCACGTCTTTGATTCAGAATCTGTAATATTGTATAAGTAGATCAAATAATCTTTAAATTATGGGTGTGTTGAAACATGAAGAAAAATGTAAATCGTCATGAACAGTCCCATCTCTGAGCTCACATTAACAGAAAACTGATAAAGCAGAAGTCAACTAACGACATTTACTGAACCACATGTAGCTGCATGTCAGAATAATACAAAACACAGCACATAGAATACTTTATAATATGAAATACTTGGTTACAAAAATGAAAATAAGGTTATTTTCACTGAACTTTCATTACTGACAGAGTGGGTTTGACAAGTCGTACCACAAAAACAAAAATATTGATAGATAGTCTGATCCAAGTAGAACAGAATTTCAAAATAGTTCTCAAATATAACACAAGTAGTACGTTTTTTAATATGGATTTTTTTTCACCTGCTATAACTCATGCATGGATTAAAGGAGTTCTAGTCTGACTTATTGGTTGCACATTTCACATACCTTTTCCCTCTCCTTCCATTATCCGTGTGTTACCACTTTTAAAATCCCCTTCATTACGGGAAACAACAACTATGATCTTGTGGCTAGCAACCTACCACACTGAAAATCTCAAGCTTTTTAGGTGAATTTTAACAGCATTGCTCACGCTCCAACGTGTAAAACTAAAACAACTTCCCCCAACACTATACGAAATACAAACAAGTCAGAGTGTTTTCTCCCTCATAGCAGAAAGATAATGAGGTGTATCGATAGTCTTGCACTGCCAGATCATTCAGTGCTCTAAATGTTAGTTTAACTTCTGTACAGTTTTTGTTTGTTTTGTTTATATAAGATGAAGAAATGCCACCCTCCTGCTTGAAACCTGCAAAATACTGAATTCTTACCTGTATTTTGCAGGTTTGAAGAAAAATGCAGTACTCTAGTATGCTTTTCTAAACTTCTGGAAGATGTTCACCTACTTTTTCCTTCAAGTGCACCCTAACATAGCAAACTGGCCCTGCATATCATGTATACTTAATACAATTAGATATGGAAATTACATGCAAAAATGTACTGCAGTCTTTACAAAATAGTTAAAATATGACATAGACTTGCATGTATGGTCCTTCAACGCACATTTTAACCACTCTGGGATTCAACTGCCAACTTTAAACAATTAAAACTCAAAATCTTTGGACGAAAAACAGAATTTGAGTGATTTTGCTGAAATTTTTCTTTCTTACCAACGGTGGGGTCTCCGTCAGACACCAGGATGATCATGGAGACGGATCGAGAGTCGATGAGCCCCTGGTTGGACGCCTTCACCAGCATCTGAACTGCTCTCATCAGGGCCTCGTTGATGTTGGTGCCTGGAATCAGTGACACCATTATCAACACATCTTGAAGTTTATCAGGTTATCAGAGCAGCCCTGCTTGGTTAGAGGATCGTACTCAGTCATACCTCCATTGGGTTTGATATTCTGGATGTATTTCTTGGCGTCTGCGACCTGAATAGAAGATCCAGGAACCAGCTCCTCGCTCCAGCAGCGAACGTTGTGGTTGAAGTCGATGACGCTGAAGTTGTCGTCGATGGTCAGGTCGTCCAGAATCGCCTGCATGGCCTCAACTGTCTGGGAGAGAAGTTAGGACTTAGATGCACCACATGGAGGCAGTGTTTTCTAACAGATCAATGAGTGCAGAACAACTCCCTCCGGTTGTCACTCACTTGCTTCATTTTGACGCCCCACATGGAGCCGCTGACGTCGATGACAAACACAATGTTTTTGGGCAGAGGAGAGAGGTTGGACGGGGCGAAGAAATGGACAAAGTGACCGTCTGAAACCTGCAGGAAACAGTGTGAGCTTCAGCAACAGTTGTCTCCAAACAGTTTTTTAGCTGTTTTCAGTAATGGAGTTGAGAAATCAGAGTTGTTATGTGATTTAATGAGTGATACCTGCAGTTCTCCAGCGTTACTGTCTCTGTTCACGTCATATTTGACAGTAAAGACACCATCTATAGCGCTTCCTGTGCAGTTGTCACACTTTCTCTGCTGCTGTAAGTTGGGCTTGAAGACAACATGAGCCTAAGGATGAAGAGAAAGAAAGAAATGTAACTGTGATAAGTTTGAACTTTTTTGGACTTCAAAGTGTCTAAATCTCCAAATTTGCCATAAATATCCACAAATCTTGAACTCAGTGAACCAAGTTTCAGTGACACATGAATTTAAATTCTACATTATCTTACAAGATGTGGTTCTATTTCACTTAAAAGTGGACCCAACAACATGAGAACACATATATTTATACATTTCTATGACTAAAATCACTAATTTATTACATTTTGTTGGGGTAATACTTGTGGTTGTTTCCGGTGTTACCTTGTCTTTAGTGGATGTAACTTTAATCAGATCTGAGAACTGAACTCCGAGGGTGTTTGGAGTTTGAACCGAGGAAATTCCCTTTGGCTCATAGATGTAGACATCCACCTGAGAACAGACGGGGTTAAAGATGATTGCTGGATCACACATTTATGCTCAAAGAGTGTAATAATCTGAGTATTCTCACCTGGAACTGCGGCACCAGCCTGCCGGGCTGCAGGTACAGCGAGTGCTCGTAGAAACCCAGCTTCCTGTGCATCATCTCCTGGTAGTGGAGCTCAAACTCGATGTTGCTGCCTGGTGGGACGTGGACCTCTGTTTTGAAGGTCTCCATGTCCTGGGAGTTGGCTCTGTGGAGCAGCAAAACGTTTTTTTTATTCAGTTTAAAGCTGCACAGATGCTCCAGGATGCCGCTTCGGGACCTAATTTCAAACATACGCTGACGATGCTGTCATCTTCACTAGTGCCAAAATTACTCAAGAAGCATCCTCTATATTTACTTCAGCTCTGGTTCAATGAGTGGCTTTTTAAATCTCAATCAATGTATGATGCTCACAAAGCTACCATCAGACACCAAACATTCAAAAGTCTTTTTGGGAGGACAGGA
Source organism: Amphiprion ocellaris (assembly GCF_022539595.1). Lineage (NCBI taxonomy): Eukaryota > Metazoa > Chordata > Actinopteri > Pomacentridae > Amphiprion > Amphiprion ocellaris. Next base: position 27,813,153 of record NC_072786.1, on the reverse strand, counting down.
ACTAGAAATTGTCTCTGAATTCAAATATCTTGGCGTGACACTTGATTCCACGCAGTTTCAAGAGCAACATTAAAAGAATGTCTAATACAGTGAAATTCAGCCTGAACAACTTTAGACAGATTAGACCTTTCATAACACTTGGTGCTGCTAGAATGTTTCTACATTCCATGATCTTATCACACATTAAATACTGCAGAACATGCTGGTCGCTGACAGGTGTAAATACGTGCAAAGTCATGGAATCACTCTATAGAAAACTGTTAAAGGTCTTCAATAGAAAACCAATGTCATGTCATATTTGTAATATCTTAGAGAAGTACAACTCATTGAGCTTTGACAATTTTAAAAATTTTAAATGTGCTTGTCTGATCTACCAGGTGGACTCGCCCCACCCGTATGTCTGACTTTCTAAAAAGAAGAGCTCACAGCACATCTCAGGACCAGGGCCTCCTTTAGAGGGGGCTGTGAGGTCCCACACAGAAAAACACAGATTTAGAGAAAGCCAGTAAGATCTGGAACAGTCTTCCACTCTCCATAAAGGAGTGTCCCACATTACCAACCTTCAAAACTCACCTTAAACAGTCTTGTGACCATTGACCTTTAACTTCTTTGTGTACTTTTTGTAATATGCTTTTATTGTGACCTACTGTCCTATGTTTCACTGTTCTGTTTTTTCTGTTTTTTGGACTCTGGATGTAAATTAATCTGGTATATTTACATCTATTGCTGTCTAAATAGACATTCATTATTGTGCACCATCTTTATCAAATAAATAATTAAATAAATACCTGATGATGCCGGCTGCCTTTCCTCTGGCTCTGGCCTGAGCGTACAGGTTCCTGGCTACAGTCTTCTCCTTCACCGAGCCCACGAATGTGATCCCGTTCACATTCCTGCATCACAAAGAAGATAAGATTTAAAGCGGCTCTGTGCAGTAGAACAATCAGACTGTGGATCTGGGCTCACATGGTGAAGTTGGTGATGAAAGCCCGTTTGGGGATCTGGACGTTGAAGCCGATGCTCTGAGCTTTGGAGCCCGAGTTGACCACCGAGCTCCTGACGGTGGTGTGAGCGAAACGAGACGTGATGCGACTCTCCACCTTGTAGCTCTTAACGGTGATGTCATCTCCACGGATGGCCTGAGGAGAAAGCAGAGGAATATCAAGAAGAATCTACACTACCGGTCAAAAGTTTGGGGTCATCCAGACAATTTCATGTTTTCCATGAAAACTCCCACTTTTCTCCATGTGCTAACATAACTGCACAAGGGTTTTCTAATCATCAATTAGCCTTTCAACACCATTAGCTAACACAATGTAGCATTAGAACACAGGAGTGATGGTTGCTGGAAATGTTCCTCTGTACCTCTATGGAGATATTCCATTAAAAATCAGCTGTTTCCAGCTAGAATAGTCATTTACCACATTAACAATGTCTACACTGGATTTATCATTCATTTAATGTTATCTTTGTTAGAAAAAAAATGCTTTTCTTTCAAAAATAAGGACATTTCTAAATGACCCCAAACTTTTGAGTGATAGTGTATGTTTCTGGGATGCTTTTCTGCCTTTATAAACTCATTTCTCATAGAATTACTCAAGTTTCTCAACAGAATGACATTTTATTTTGGACTTTGTTTCCTTTGTTGACCTAATTTGATTTTCCCTTCGGCTATGTTGACATTTTTTAAAGATCCTCTCCAGTGATAATCAAGTTTTTCTACCTAGTTAACATTTGGTGCTGTTTATATGCTATGAGCGAAATAAGCACTTCACACCATAGCTGAGTATTTCCACCTTGAAACTGCAGCATAATTATGTCAGTTTCAAAAACACAGATTCACATTTTTGGGCTTTCACAGGTAACAAACCTTAAGAACCAGTCCTGTGAACTCACAGGTTGGAATTTCCTGTATCATTATTCTTCTAAAAGCAATTCATCATAAATAAGTCCCCCAATTGCAGTTTGAGATTACATACAAGCTGAAATAAAATGTAAAACCTGATAAAAACAACATTACAATACAGCTGACTTGATACCGCTGATTTGATTTCTTGGGTGGAAACAGAAAGGGGAAGCAGAGCAGCTTCAACATGGACTAAAGTCAATAACCTGCCAGTCAGGAGAAGCTCTTCAAACAGCAGAACATTGATTATCAGATAAGCTTCAACTGTGTCACAGTGCAGAAGAGCTCCAACAACAAGCAGAGAGTCCTACCTCAAAGTCTTCCTGCTCCTCGCTGGTCAATATCGCTCTCTGAAACAAACCAGTCATCACATTTTTTATCTCCTCTTAGAGCAGATTATTCATCACAAAGTGCTGCTGTTTAATTAAAACTTGAAGCAGGATTTAAATCAGGGTCAGATCAGGTTTGTTTGTTGATGCTTTGTGAGTTTTTTCTGTGTAATCAGTGAGATGTTTCCCACCGATCGATGATTTCAGGAGTTACAACATCAACAAGACCCACATTTCAAGCTGTGTGTTATGTATGTACGTGAAATAAAAGTCTGGTAGTTTGGAGGAAATTCTCACCTTGTGTCTCTCATGATGATCCTGAATATGCGACTGGAAAAAGAAAGAGAATTAGTATGAAAATCTGATATGATGGTGAAGTGAATAACACATTTTTTTGTAATTTTCTCCAACAATTCAAGAAAAAGTTGCAAATTTTTTTGATTTGTATCTAATTTAGATGAAAAAAATGCACCAAAAAACGCACAGATTGCTTTGCATTCCAAAATAAGAGCCACTAATCAAGACAAGAATTACATTTTATTCTGAAAAACTAACAAACACAATAAAGACAACTTTAATTTTTAAGTAAAACAAGATAACTTAGACATACATTTTTATTTTTTCCTGCAACAAATCAATGAATAGTTGCTTGTATTTTTTTCACATTTAGACAAACTGCTGGATTTTTAATTGAGTTTTAAAGCTATCAAAGGTATAGAAAAGTATTTAAATTTCATTTCAAAAAACTATCCACACAGGAAGGTTTTTCTGCAGACACAAAAGGTTTAACACAAAAATAAATAAGACATGAATTTTCCATGTTTTCTGCAACAATTTATGGATTAGTTGCTTGTACTCTTTCACATTTAGACAAAATTTTAAGTGAGTTTTAAAGGCCAAGGGCCAAGGCAAGGATTTAAATTTCATTTAAATACATACACAAGACAATTTTTGTACTAACTTAATAAAAGATGCAACTTTTAAATAAAAAAGAAAATTAACAAGATGTAAATTTTGTATTTTTTTGCAATAAGTCAGTAGTTGCTTGGATTTTTTGACACTTAGATAAACTTAAGTGAATTTTAAAGCAAATTTTAACAGTCAAAGGTCTGAGCAAGCATTTCCATTTCATTTAAAAAAAAAAAAAACACTAACATCTTCACAAGAAAATTTTGTACCAATATAAGAAGAAAATCGGATTTGACTAAAATGCAAAACAAACATGAATTTTGTCCTTTTTTCTGCAACACCTCTGGGAATAGTTGCTTGTATTTTTTACATCTAGACACACTTCAGTGAATTTTAAAGCACGTTTTGTAGATCTAAAGTTGGGGTAAGCGTTAAGATTACACTGAAAAAACAAAACAACAAAGGCTTTTAAATTATATAAAATTCAATTCTTTTGCAAGATTTGCCTCTCAGAGTTTGTTTCTTAATGTGTCTCTGTATTAAAATTAATGAGAGAATCATAAAATTCACACATTAAATTTAAAGTGAAGTTTTGTCTTCAAAATAAGCCCAACAACTCTCAATAAACAAAATCTACCCACATATATCAGAATATAAATGAAGCTTTCAGCTTTCTTCACAGACAGTTTGATTTTTACTCTGTTCTGTAGATAAAAAGTGTTTTTTTCACCCTCCCACTCACCGTCTCGTCCTCCCATTCGCCGTCTATCACAAACTCAAAGCAGCTTCCCTGATGGAGCATCAGGAGCCCCAGAAGCAGCAGCAGATGCCTCATGATTTACAGGCCTGAAGCTCACACACTCATGTCCTCACACACACATTAATAAAAAAAACAACACTCTGGAGAGAGTCGGTCCGTCTGCAGGGAACCTGGTGGAAACAGAGCAGAGCTGAAGGTTAAAATCCACTGAACTGATCGACTCCCTGCTCCAGTCAATATTTGTTGTGCTTCATGTCACCCACAGAGCAGAAGGAAACTTTGAAACTTGACCTGCAGAGTGGGCAGATAAATAGGACACATTTGAGTTTACAAGAAAAGCATATCATTTTGGACTTTATCCACAAGATGGCACCAAAGTCAACCAAACTGCTGATCTTTTAAGTCTTGTTTTCCACAGTTTAATGCCAAAAATGGCTCCTAATTTTGAAATTACGCTTGATTTTTTGAGAGGGAAATTACACGTTTATACACTGTAATTTAAACACAATAACATAAATTAAAATGCAAACATGTAAAATCAAAAACGAAACAATGAAAGAGTCACAGAGAGACTGAATATTCAGCTAAAGTGCATTTTTTAAATTCCATTTAAGCAAAAATACACTCATAAAATAAGCCTCTACTTATGAGGATACATCATTCATAGTTTAAAAGAATATTTATAAAGGAAGAGGAAATGTGCAAATACTTCTTAGTCATGATGAGGTCAGTTCAGGCAGCTGATGGAAGGTTTTGGCTCATTGCCTTCAAGGCTCCTTGTAAACTGCAGCTCCTTTGCAGTTTTATAATCAAATCATATCATATCAAACCTTGATTTTATTGTGAAAGAGCCTCTTTACACTGCCGCGACCTCTGCACTGTAAATTAATTGAAAACATATTAAAGGTGCAGCAGGTAATGTCTGCCACTAGGGGTCTCTCAATCCAAACACCAACAAAAGATGTAGTTTGATGATGACTTGAAGCAGCGTTGACTCATGGGAGTTGCTGTCTTCACCACCACTGCCAATGAAACTATCAGAGGTGACAAAGATGTAAAATAAGATTTCTGTAGCTGACTTAAATGCAGAAAAAATGTTTAATTTTAGAACCACACATTATGACAACGACTTGCTATTTGTAAAAATACGCATTTTTGTTGTGAATATTATTTAGTTTTACAGTTTGTTAATTGCTAAAATGTAAAATAAGAATTTCTTTTCTGTGATTTTATTATATATTATAAAATAATGACTTTGCTGATTTAAATGTGAGAAAAATAGTGTAATTTTACAGTAGAGTGTTGTGAAAGAACAGGTCACTTTTCTCAAATTGAATCTATTAATAGTTCAGGTAAAATCTATACTATAACACTGAAAAAATTATTTATCATTTTAAAATTCTTAATTACATAATTTTTGATAAAAAGTTAATTTTTTTTGCTGATTCAAGACAGTGACTTTATGGTCACCCACTGTGAAAAAAATAATTATTATGAAAATAAAATGTATTAACCTCCAAATTATTGTTACTAATACTTTTATTTCTTTATTTTATTGATTCAAATACAGCTTAAAGAAAGTGTAATTCTACAGTCAAACATAAAAGAACAAATCATTGTTTGTAAATAAAAATATGTATTTTTGATGTGGACAATACCTACAGTTTTAGCCTGTTTTTGTTTGTGTTTATTTTTTACAGTCAACATGTAAATTAGTTTTTTAATTCAGTGAATTTACTGGTACTGAACAAGAGTCCAATACAACAATCATTATTTCTTTCCCATCATTTTGCTCCATTTCAGTTCCTCCTGGATTAATGGAGTTTTAATCAACCACATGCAGTGGAAAAAACACGTGTCGTTAGTGGAGTTTTATGTTTTTTTTAAACTCATGTTGCTTGTTTGGTGCCAAAATGGCAAAAATATTTAGGAACTAATGAAGAAAACAACAGAATATATAACTCAGCCACCTTCATCATGGAAACTGTGAGTGAAATACATGAATTCCTCAAAGTTGTGTCTCCACCTGGTGAAAAGTTTTTGGACGATGCTTTGCTCATGAAAACTCCGACTGTCCCTGAATGCAGCAGCAGCAGCAGCATCTCTCCTCCGGTGGGTCGGTGGGCGGGTTTTTCTGCTCCACGCAGAGTCCCACTCTGAGTCCCCTCAGTCTGATCTGGACGCAGATTCAGACTCGGACTTGGAGACGCTGCACCCTGGAAATAATGTCCCAAACATCTTGTTAATGAGATTTAATGGAGACGAAGAGAAAGATGCTGCTGTGGACTCTGCTGCTCTGCTTCAGCCTGAGTGTACTGGGACAACTGGAGCAATCCCAGTCTGAGGATGAAGTCGATTTGGACTTGACAGACTTTAATTTGGACATTGTAAGAGATTTCTCAATTAAGTTTTGCGCATTTTGGTGTTGAGGTTTCGTTTTCTGACCATGTTTGTGTCTGCAGGCGCCCCGCAGGGTCCCCCGGCAGCTGAAAACTATTTTATCTAAGGTAAGAAAATACAAATATTCCGATTTACTGCAGAGCTTTTGCGTCTTTACGCACTTTTGCTCGTTATATTATTAGGCTAGTGAAGTTGGAGAGCAAGAACTTGTATATACAAAGTCTAATTTTAATGAAAAACAAAGAGAAATCATAATTTTAGGAGTTTTATTTGAGTAACAGATAAGAAGTGAGGTCTTATCGTGACTTCATGTCCAGATCTGATCATTTTGGCACATTGAATGGATCATTTTTCCTCAGAGTTTATGAGTTTAAATGTGTATTGTAGATTTTGGTGAACTGACCTTTCTGGCACAAAGAAAACATCTGATTAATAATGAATTTTATATCTTGAATATTGGCCCGGAATGCATGACCTAATTTCAGCTGTTTAGAAATGGATGTTGTCATTGAAGTTGTGCGCTTTTGGGCGTGACGCGCAGGAGATCCGCCAAGCGCGCAGATGTGCCAGAGTATCTGTAATGCTCTGGATGGAGGCTCCTGGGAACGGATTCCTCTGAATGTTTTGTTATTGTGACTGCGGGGAAATCCAGCTTTCATTATTATGAGCTATCTGTGCTGACAGAATAAAAATTAAGAATAGGCAATGCGCACGAAAGCGATGCGTAAAATCATGCCAAATTACGCACCAGCGATGCAAATCCAGGTTAGATTTTAGCGTTTCTACAGGTCTGTACTTTAACGTTTTCGTTTGCAGGAGACCAAACCTCACATCCAAGAACTCTCCATCAAAACCACCATCATCTCCCGCTACGCCTTCACCGCGGTCTACTGCGCCATGATCAACCGGCACACGGCAGCCACTGAAGGCGTCTTCCAGTTTCACATCCCCGCTGACGCTTACGTCTCCAACTTCACCATGTAAGAGCCACACGGGTCACTAGAACAGCAACAATAACGCGCTGATTGTGGACCCTAAAGTTCTAATGATATAATGACAGCATAATTTGGATAAAAGCTGGGATTTTACACAATAGCTGCAAAACTGAAGCTTAGTTAAGAACTGCTTTCTTATAAGCTCAGTGAAACCGTCACTTCTAAATAATGCAAGGTGCAGTGAAGAGTTTTATGATGAGCTGCAAAAACGATCTGAACCCGCTGAAGTGCAACTATAAAACTGACAATAAAGTGAACACAATACGTTGACTTGACAGTACACTTTTTTTTTATCACTGGATCTCAACTTTTTGAGAAACTTCTCTCAGAAATTAAACAAAGCCAACTTGCGATCCATCATCACAGCTCTGAAACAATGTAAAACAGAACAAGAATGTGAGTTAACTGCATTTTGTTGATTATTTATTCGGTGTCTCTTATGAGGTGTTAAAGTGTAAAACTAGCCGAGTTAAATTAACTGAATTTGAGAAAATAAGTTCAATAAACTCAAGATATTAAGTTGAATCAATCAGCCACATAGACTAAGGTTACAGTCTTGTTTTCCTTTTACATTTTTTGACTCTAAAAGGTTTCTTTTTTATTTTAACACTGATATTTTACAGCATTATTGAAGACATTGTTGACCAGAGTCAGTTCAAGGACAAAATCTGTGAGGCTGCATCTGATAAAATAAATTATAAATCTACAGCTCTGGGGACTGAATTCATAACCATTGCAGTTCTTCAAACACTGATTGTGCCGTCTTGGATTTTTGAGGGATTCTAAGAAACAGGAGGGGTGAAGGAAATCAGCATTTCACAAGAAAATGGTCAAAAAATAGAGAAAAATCTGAATATTTGCTTTGGTTCTTCTTATTGAATCATATTGTGACCCTTCAGATTCATCTTGTGGGTCACTAGAAGGGCCTCGACCCACAGGTTGAGAACCAGTCACTATTTAAATGGGTTTCTATGGAGATACTCATTCAAATTCTTGTAGATGTAAGCCATGATAAAGGTTATCAGTAAGTTCTTTAGCAAAAAATTGTAATTGCTTAGTACCTAAACATTGAAATGGAAAGCAGAGATGAAGTAATAAATGCAACAATTCCTTGAGATGCCACTTCAGAACTAAAAAAACAAACATAAATCTCCTCCATGTCACGGTTTGTTCTGGTTCGCTGTCAGAAATTGGACTTTCTATTCAGATTTAATTGTTTTTGAAGGTATTTTATGACTGAAAATACAGGATTTAGAGGCCGGCAGGATTTATGATGCTTCAGTTGCTATGGCGACAACTTTTATACTGCTGTTAACACGACCACAGGCAGACAAGTTCATTCATGTGCAGCACCGGTGCCCATAAACAGGCCACAACCGGGCTTTGTCGACGAATTCTGGCCTTTTGTGCGAGAAAAGCGAGTGGAGCTACAACAATAGATGGAGCTGAATGCGAGTGCTGCTCTAATCCTCGACCTCTGACCTCCTGAACCAGGATCATTGGAGGGCGAGTCTACCAGAGCGAGGTCAGGCCGAAGCAGAAGAGGGTCAAACAGGAGAACGGCAAACCCAAGAACAAACAGGAAGGTGATGCAAGGTAAGAAAAAGCAGAGTGCACGTATTGGTATGTGTGTGGCCTTTTCTCTGGTTTACCAGCTAAACCACAGCAGCACTAACGTCTTACTGTACAAATAGTTTCACATTTAAAACCTGTTTAGGACGACCACAGAGCACACAGGCTGCACGACCAACCAGCAAAAACTGTCACAAAAAAAAACATAAATCTGCGACCAGACAAGTGGAAGAAGTGACATCATGCCGTTTCCAGCTGCCAGGCGGAATGTGACATTTAATTAAATGTGATTTAGTGATTCACAGACTCCGCTGGTCACCGAGCAGAGGAAGAAGGAAGTAATAGATGAGAGATTAGACAGAAGCTGTAATATTTATGATATCACCACTCGGACTGGTCACTGCTCTGCTCCACCTCCTCCTACAGCACTCCACCTTTCAGAATTCATCCAGCGTTTCTGCACTTTCCCAATTTAGATGTTCTATTTACAGCTGCTTGATCAGTTTCAATGAATCAGCCTTCATTGTTCAGTCAGTCTGGCAACTTTACAGCTTTAGATTAAGAAAGCTGCATCTTCACATGCACAGAAAAGCTGCATGATACAGTTGTTAAGGCAAAATCTTGGGAATGACGATTGATAAAATAAGTTGTAAGTGCTTAGGAAAAAGGAAAATGCAGGAAATGTAAGTGCAGCAGTTCCAATGTGGTTTAAATTTGCAATATTAAAGCTACTATGTGCAGAATTTGACAATTTTAACCATCTGGTGACAATAACGTGAAATCCAACTTGAGGACATTGAGTCTGAAGGACTGAAAGCGAAACCAAAACTGCACAGAATTTCCCCGTCCAATTTCCCCACAAACAAAACTCTTGAAATTAGGAAATTTGAGAGAAGCTACAACCTTATAAAATGTGCAATAAGCTTAATTTTGAAGCAACATCTTTCACCAAATTCACGTCTAACCTCCTACACATACAAAATACACAGAAGGGCAGCAAATTAAAGGAAAACTGAAGCTATTACCCCCCAAATTTAGTGGATTTGGTGGGTATTTTGGTGGCTTGGTTTGCCCCATTAGGGGGAATGGTCACTAAAAATCAATGCAAAGTTGTTGATGAGGGAATATATTTTGGATAAATGGTCCTCTGTCCTTCCAGTGAAGCTATAGAGACTTGTAGAATCAATAAGAAGGTACAATGAAGCTGTTCTGGCAACACCAAGTGGTCCAACACCTCAATAAGGCACTATATGTTGGTTTTTCCTTTAATTTGTCACCTGTCTGTATATAACTGCATTTATATGGAGAAAGTAATTCAACCTGTGTGGTCTCAAAATGATTTGTTACGCACATTATACTTGTTATTCCTTCAGTATCCAACACAAATGAAAGGAAATCAATGGCAGCCTGTTAGAAAAACTAAAACGCCATGATAGGGTTTGGAAAATATTCATTTCTTTGGCATTATAGCTGGTAAATCACACAATATTTGGAAAACATTGGCTGCCAAATGTCATCCTGTATCACCAGTTTCTTTTCTCCAGTCCAGAGCTGGAGGTGGAGGTGTTCAGGATGGCGGCCAACATACCTGGTAGAAACCGGGCCGTGTTCCTGCTGACCTATGAGGAGCTGCTGCAGCGCCGGCTGGGACGCTACGAACACGTTACCAGCCTGAGACCGCTGCAGCTGGTCAGCCGGCTCAGTCTGGACGTCACCATCGTCGACCACTCGCCCGTCACTGACCTGGAGGTGCTGCCGCTGAGAAACGGCAAAAGCAACACTGCTGGCAGCACCGGAACCGGACCCAAGACACCAGGTCGGTAGATGTGTAGCGCTGGATGCACTAAAGTTAGAATTCAATTAAAAATAATGCAGTTAATAGTTAATTAAAATTAGCTTCACAGAAAGCGTATTGACCAGAAAAAAACCCTCTTGTCACTGTCTAAGTTGCTTCTGTCTCTTCATATAAATCCACATTGTCTCCATTAATGCTAAAATCAGGCCTTGATGCATCAGCCTATAGCAGGATTCCTTCTTTTTTTCTTATTGCTGGAAACTGTTTCTGACTCTGACTTTATGTGTGGGGTCACTGTCATGCTACAGAACCAAAATGGCACCATTAGCACCATGCTAACCCCTTTATTAACTCTTAAACTCATAAAGTACTCTCCACAGATACTGAATTTAAAGAATAATTATCCTTATCCTCAGGTTAAAGTTGTATTTCTCTGTAAAATGTGCAGAGATTAGCATCAATTTACACCCATCTTTCAGGTCACAGCAACCTTATTTATTCCAAGGCTTTGTTTCTTGATCCGGTTAAACCAAAAACACACTTCCTGTCTTTGTTCTCCAGCCAAGCCAGAGCTTCCCATCACCACTATGATCAAAAACGAAAAGAACGTCTGCAAGATCACCTTCAGCCCCAACATCGTCCAGCAGGCCAAGATCACCACCAACGGCAACCTGGGAGACTTCGTGATCCGCTACGACGTCCAGAGAGACATGGGCATCGGAGACATCCAGGTGAGTCTGGACAAGAATTACAGGAGAGGAAACACAGATGTGAGTGAAGGTTCGGATGAAGTAAAGCTGTCTGTGAAAATAGTTTGGATGCACAAGTTTCCCGTCCAGCTCCACGCTCCTCCACCCACCTGTTAGTCATTCACTTCCCTGGATTCCTGCCGCCGGCGTCACTCTGCTGCCAAACTCTGGTGTCTGTCTTCAGAGCTACAACTGCAAACAATCTCTCAGGCTGATGGTGTATGTCTGTAAGGATTTTTTCTTTTTTATTTCTCAGGTTTTAAATGGACATTTTGTCCACTACTTCGCCCCCAAAGATCTCCCTGTGGTGCCCAAGAACGTGGTGTTTGTGATCGACACCAGCGCCTCCATGTTGGGGACCAAGATCAAGCAGGTAAAGTCAAAATACTCAGTGGAAAAAAACCCAGCTGGAATCAACAGGCTTAAGGTTTCAGGTTTCTGTACAGCTTTTCGATTAATGCAAATCTCCCACAGCAGCCTTTAATACTCTATTCAATATGTTACCTTGTGGAACTGCAGCGATTAATCAATTAGTTGTCAACTATTAATCGGCAACTATTTGGCAGTCAATCAGTTTTATTTATTTATTTTTTTTTAAGGAAAAGGGAGTCAAAATTCTCAGATTAGAGCTTCTTAAATATGAATATTTTCTGCTTTCTTCTGTGACATTAAACTGAATATCTTTTGGACAAAACAAGACACTTAAGGACATAATTTTGGGCTTTTACAAGCACTGATCCACATCTTTCACACTTTCTGACATTTTATAAGAAGAAGTAATTAAGCGATGATGGTAATAATGGTAACTTTCAGCCCTATTATGACAGCTTGATAATACTGTTGAAGTTAATTTAAAAATGTCCCAGGTGCATTATGGTGAGTTCCAACAGCTGAGACTTGGGGATTAATTTCCGAAGAGTATCGAAAATCCTTTATTATCAAGAGTACAAAAACAGAATTTCCTTTATTATGTATATATTAACAGATATATTCGGGAAAAAAAGAGCCCAGTAATGACTCATTGCATCATAGTAGTAATCCTGTATCAACAAAAGTCACCCAAACCAACATGATTGCAGAACAAATAAAGACTGTACACTTACTTTAAAATGAAGTTAAGAAACACAAATTATAACATTAGTATTTAATGCAAGTCTAGAAATTAAATACTAGGTCTTGTCTGTCATTTGCACCAACTAAGCTTACTTTCATAATAAATACTTTACTCAATTACTCATGTTCAGTGTTTTAATGTGCAAGTTACACAACTGCTCTGATCAATTAAACTTTATTTCATATATTGCAAAGTTTCTAGCTAGGAAATGTATATGCAGGATACAGTTTTTTTTTTTCTTTCCTGTAGAAGCCCAAAAAAACCAGACCTACTTCCAGTCATCACCGAAACCCATATTGTAAATCAGACCTTAGAGTGGTGAACACAATGGTGTTAATTATGGGTTAAGGAGGCAAAATACCACAAGTACTTTACTACTAGTAGTAATGCTAATTGTATATTATATAAAGACATTTGGAACTGACATAAATATGCTCTAAAAATGCAACAGCAGAGGAAAGACAAGCAAGCAGAAAGTGAACTGGGCAGAATCTTTATCATTAAATCTATCAAACGTCAGACTCTCCAGTTAGCAACTGCTTATAAGTGAGATGTTAAGCATTAAAGTTTATTCTCAACAAAGGTCCATTTGCAATTCTTTTTAGAGCTTTTGACTACATCTCATGATCTTCATCAGTGGATGGAAAGCTGAGCTAACTTTTGTTAACTGGTTTGAAGATTGTATTCTTGGTAGAAAATACTGACAGCAAATGTGATTAAATCTGCAAAATCACTGGCAACTTGCTCATTTAACTGTATTAGGTACAATGCTGACAGTACAACATCATAGGTGTAGAGCTATATAATTTAATTTTATCACTTTATCTTCCTGCAACCAGTGAGTAGTATTTTTGCTACTACTATGTCTGACTCGGGAGCTGAATCTGAGCCAGACTGAGGAGCGCTCATCTGCTGCAACAAAAACCTTTAGGATTTACTCTGATTATCTGCTGTATTTTCACATTAAAGTTTCACTTCATGCAGAAAAGTTCCACCTGGAAGTAGAAGCACCAGATATGAACTCACTCTCAACTCTTTTTCCCAGGAGACTTGGAGGAAATCTGGCATATTTTCTGACAGTCCTGCTTCCAATGCAAACCAATTTCTTCCTGTTTTTTTTTTTTCTTTCAACTTCAATTTCAATAGCTGCTCTGGATAGGAAACGTGACACTCCACCTCCTCACACCCACACTGGAATATCAATATCAGTCCTTTTTCCTGCATCTGCAACGGCCCGATAATCCCCGCAGTCCAGACTCGGAGCTGATCTTTGCAGCTGCCGCCAGAGTATAGAAACAGAAAGAGAGTGGAGAAACTGAAAAACAGATTTTCGGAGAGAAAGAAAAGTGGAAACACACAGGACAAGGCCGAGCTGTGAGGGAGGAAGGTCAGGGTCTATTGGGTAATGGAACGTTTTAGACAACAGCACCCTCGACCCCTTGATCTAACCCCCCATCCATCGGCAGCCCCCAGTGGGCTTCACGAACAGAACAACAAGTGTGTTTTGATGTGGCTTCACAATAGAGGGCTTCAGTGTAGGTCAGAGTGGTTCTGACCTCTGCTGTATACAGCCCATATGGACTTCTATAAACCCCCCCAGCAGCAAATTATATATCTCACCCACGCTCAGGGAGGCACATCTGCAGAGATTAGGAAACTTCCAAGACAGAAAATTACAGAGAAGTCTTGAAGTCTACATGCTCTGTCTTTGTGCTGAAATGTCAAAACTCGACCAGCACTGGAAATTGTTTGTGAAAATTGGTAGAATTAAAAATGTAGGGTCAGACGTCATTGTTAAGTAATTGAAGTTTGCATGCGGAGAACATTTTATGACATGTTCGGACTCTGAGCTGACAGAAAGACAGTCTCACATAATTTCCACAGAAGAAAGAGCTCTTTTTTCTCAGATAATTATTAATTTGCTGATGTCTGTATCAGTTACATAATAGTTTTATTTTGACAGCGGCCTTTTGAGCCCATTCAAAACCCACAGAATACGCTGACGGATGCTTTGTGAAAGTCAGGCAGAAAACAAGGCTGGTTTTCTTTTGCTCATGAGACCTAAACAAACCTTTTTCTTTTGCAAGATACAATGAAAAGACACATTCAGAAGAACGAGCTTGCAAGTTTTCAACATCACTGACTATTCAAGGGATGGTATTGGGTGGTTGTTGACTGATGGTACTCTTGCTTCTAAGCACTGGTCTACATGCCGATCAAGGCAATTTTTAACTGATGGATGTTGGCAAGAACCCAAGCTCCATCCTTTGTTTATGTCGGCTGTCGCAAATGTGTTGTAAATGTGAATAATTTAATGAATATGTGCAGCAATATCAATCAACAATTGATCAGTTGTGCCTTGATCTTGTTGGCAAAACCACAGACACGATACAGGTTGCAAAAGTGGCCATTACATAAGCTACTGGTTACATAGGAACGTCTTAATAAATCCTGAATTCATTTAATACATGTGCGCTGGCCGAGGGTTATTAAGCCTCACAGAGGACTTTGTCATGGTGCCCCTCTACGAACTAAACCACCACAATGCTCACTGCTTTGCTCATCTCATCTGGTCACTACAGTATTAATTCTTCAGACACTTCACTTGGTGGTGCAACTAGGTACTAATAACTAATCTACAAACTTGAAATGTGTGTCATCTAGGAAAATGGTATCAGGTATTAGGATATATTAAATATTTAATGACTCAAATCAGATCAGGGCAAAAATACAAAAAAAAAATTTGACTGGAAGATCCTTGATTCCAACTCTTGGACACCATACCCAGGCTCAATTTGCATTTACCTAACATAACCAAAAGTAGAAAAAACAGCACCAATTATAGCAGACAGCATCATAAACCCATGTCAAGATGAAGCACCAACTTCCGTGGCTGATAAATTCAGCCAGCACAAATGATTAAAAACAATGCAGTTCCTAAAGTCACCGCTTGAGGCTGCCTCCGAAAGTCAGTCAGTCCCCATAGACCCCCATGTTAAAATGCTCAACTTTACAGCGCAAATTTACATGATTACAGACAAGTACAAAACACTATTTTGGTCTCTATAGCAAATGTCTTCATTGACACAAACTGTATGGTGGGCAAATTTTTAAATATCTCACCTATTCAAATTGTATTAAGGCTTCAAGGTAAGCATAATTAATGGCATGGTCGCTTTAAGTGACATTCAAAGTATTCAAATTCAAAAGATAAAACAAACAGAAATGGCTTCTTGAGTTGGAATATTTATCTTAATACCGGCGAGAGTTTGATTCAAAAAAGATGAGGAACACCATAAAGACATATAAATTAGATGCTGTCATACATATATTGTAAAATTAAGATGCATGAGAGAGACAGAGTGTGAATATCTTAAAAACAAAAATGAAAACTCATCTATTTAGGTTGGCTTTTTATCCAGACTGCCAATTGTGACTTGTAGTTTAACTATCATTTCTTATTCCTCATTTATTAGTGTTTTTAATTTTTATTTCATGTTTTGTTTTAGCTCCTTTTAAGGTGTTTTTAAGTTAAGTACTGGAAGCTACATTTAATGCCTGACCTGAAAGAGAACAGCAGTTGTATAGTCCATATTGTATAAAATGGATATGAAACGCCGGGATATTAAAAAACTCTGCATAAAGGCAACAGTATGGATAAAGGCTTTTGATTTTTCTTTTACCATATTCTTTCGAACAGTCCCAGCACTGTACTCAATTTTTTTTTAAATGTCTTGATATGCTGCCATCTTTGACACTGAAGTACATCAATCAAGCCTCTCCACAAAACAAAACAGACTCACTCTTTTTTTATACTTGGATCTGTTGCATGTAATATTTTACAGTCAGTGAATCCCCTTTATATGTGACTCTCTCTCAGACTAAGGATGCTCTGTTCACCATTGTGAGGGATCTACGACCCGGAGATCGCTTCAACTTCATCAGCTTCTCCAACAGGATCAAAGTCTGGCAGCCCAAAGGCCTGGTGCCAGTGACTCCCCTTAATATCAGAGACGCCAAGAAGTTTATCTACATGTTGATGCCCACTGGCGGTGAGACAATACTGTATTTCTAGTTCGTCTTCTTTAGATTCCAGCATATAGAATCTTGAATTGCCTCTTGTGCAACATGCATGCATATTAATGTTGTATGTATGACTCCTTCAGGACTTTCTCAGACGGTAAATAAAGGTTTTCTGGTATGTATCTTGAAAATGTGAAGATCTGCGCAGAAAAGTCATCTTGAAAAACTCATAACAGTTTGCTGGTTCAAGACGTAAAACTCTTTTGTTTAACAAGCTTTCATTTTGCGTCAGGGCAATAAAAAGTTTAAAGTTAGTCTTAGTCACTGTATTTCCACAACCTTGACTTTTTCCAGTGACTTACAATCTCCACTGACGTCCGTCCACTGCAGGAACAAACATCGACGGTGCCATCCAGACCGGTTCCTCTCTGCTCCGTGATTACCTCCAGGGTCCTGACGCCAGCCCTAACAGCGTCTCGCTCATTATTTTCCTGACTGACGGGCGGCCTACTGTTGGGGAGATCCAGTCCACGGCCATCCTGGGAAACACTCGCTCAGCCGTGCAGGAGAAGTTCTGCGTCTTCACGATTGGGATCGGGAATGATGTGGATTACCGGTTGCTGGAGCGCATGGCTCTGGACAACTGTGGGATGATGAGACGCATCAACGAGGAGGCCGACGCCAGCGCAATGCTCAAAGGGTACGACTATGTTTCTGCGCTGTATCCTGGAAATTCAGTAGATATATCACCAACCATCCTTTGCTCACAATGAAACATTTAAAGCTTTAGATTCTGTGTTTTCCAAATCTGTACATTTTTGTAGATATTTTGTAGACATAAATATGGCAGCCATCCTGAATTAGCAAAAGAATACCAGGAAAGGGGACTCATCACTATCCCAGTTTCTATATGGCCTTCACTTGCCTCACAGCGAATGGGGTCATAGTGCTAATTTAGATGAGAGAATAAACATTTCTCTCTAAAATTGGTTTGTAAATGTTCTGAAGCTGGTGTTAAACTGGTCTAAATCTTGCCTGAAAATGGGAGTATAACTGACTTGATACTGTGGTCTAAAACTGGTGTGAAACTGGTCTGAAATCTGGCTTGACATTTGCAAGAAAGTATACTATAATTGGCCTGAAATTAGTCTGAAACTGGTTTGAAAATTTGATCTTAATGAGATCTAAAATTTCATGAAACTGGCTGAAGAGTGGTTTGAAAATCTACATATGGCCCAAAATAGGTGTGAACCAAACTGATTTGAAATCCAGCTTGGCATTTGCGAGAAAGTATACCATCTGAGATATTCATCTGTTTTCTACGACTGGTTTGAAATCTGGCTTGACACCCACATCAAAGATCAAAGTGTAAATTTAGGCCACTATATAGGTCTAAATTTAGTTGAAAATGGTCTGAAACTGGTTTTAAAATTTGATCTGCACATTGTCTAAGTTTTTGTGAAATATGAAACTGATCTAAGACTGGTTTAGAAATGTCGTCTAGATGTGGTGTGAAACAAACTGGTCTTAAATCTGGCTTGACACTACAGTGAAAGTATACTACAATTGGTCTAAAATTGATCTACAATGGAAAAATCTTTATGAAACTGATCTAAGGCTGATTTGTAAGTATGGTTTGGAGGTGGTCTAAAACTGGAGTGACACTGTTCAGATCTGGATTGACGTGAGAGTTAAAGTTTTCCATAACTGGCCAAAAATGGTCCAAGACTGGATGACCATGTCACCTGTTTCTGGCCATGGACACAATGGATAAGTATATTTTCCATCTTACCTTTTCTACTTTAACTGTCCTAAAACTAGTGGTCTTCCAGAAACACATTTTGGTCTGGACTGTATAGTTAGACTCAACATTTTCAGAGCCATTAGGCAGTTTAGCTTGAAAAGACTTCATTTATCCAGAATTTTAGGCCAACTAGTCCCACATTTGACAGTAAAGACATAGGTGACTTTGTACAGTGGATGAATTGAGACGTCTATCTAAACTTTGTCTATTAGTTTGAGCAACCATAGTAAAAGCTTGTCTTTGTGAAACCTGGCCCCAAAGATTCTTTTCTGATGCAGGTGATCTATAAGCTTAAGTATTGAGAAATCCCCATAGTGAGGTAACCGTTTTCTTTAAGATCTGACCTTCAAATTCACATATGGGAAAGTTGCATCTATGTAGCTTCCAAAAATTCCATGCAAAATTCTCCTTTTCTTCTTTGTCTCCACATTTGGTACATGCTGTCCTGTTTCTACAAAACACTTCTTAGGAATCACTTATTATATGACAAAAGACAGAACAGTGGAAGGTAAAAACAAAGACTGAGAAAAGAATAGTTTATACGAATATGTAATTTATTATAACTTTAAATTGGTAGTTGCTGCCTTGTGCCCTTCATATATGTATAATCTGCTTCTTATTAGGCAATTAGCTCTCCATATTTCCTCCCTTCTCCCCCTCTGACACGTCCTTCCATCTCTCATCAAGCCATACTGGAACGAAGACCGAAAATGTGACGGTGCTGACAACAGTCCTCTTTAATCAACTCCACAACAGCTACTCTCTTTCTCCCTCAGACTTTTTTTCCTCCTATACTTTAAACACAGCCCTTCGCCCACCTTCTCCCTTCCGCACTCGGACACATGAGGTGTTTGTTCAGCCGAGCAGGAATGTGTATGTGTTGTGAAACCTGCGTCTGAGTATGTACGTGGGGTTAACAGATAGACTCCCAAGATAATAGCGGCTGTCCTGCTTGAACAAACACGCTGGTTAAGAGGTGAGGAGGTTTACCGCCGTGTGACAACAAGGACGGGACAGACGTGCACGGGTTCAGCTTTATGCACACTCATCTACGAATGTGTGCACAAACTCCTAAGTGGGGTGACAGTAGCTTAAGGGGTTAGACAAGCAGGTTTATGGCCGGAAAGGTGGTTTCTTTGGATAAACAAGACTTTTGATGAAATCTACAACAGCATCTTTCTTTCTCTGCCTCAAAGGACTAATACAAAGTGCTGAACATGTGTCTGATTGGTCCGATCCGAGTATGCATAATGTATAAAAATGAGCAATAACAAATAAGCTCAAAGCAACTATACTCCCTTGCTGTAGACACTACCAACACCTAGTCATTGCTGTTATACTGTATTCTAGTCTTCATCTGATCCATACATGTGCAGTAAGTCATACAGAATACTGCTGAATACTATTGCCCTTATAGTGTAGTTGTAAATCCGTGCACACTGTCCACAAATTTTGCACTTCACAAGAAGGGATCCATGCAGATTAGCAGCGATGTTGAGATTTCCATCAAATGGACCTTATTGGAACCTCACTATTCATGCTGCTGGTTTCTACATCTACGTGTCCACAAGGGGATGCATTGTATAAAATTTGTTATCTACCCATATTCTGCAAGGGTCCATGCTCACCCTTCTGCAGATGTGCATGAGGCGGCCAAACCTTGTGACCACATGGACGTATGCACCGAGTGTTCATGTGCAAGAAAATAAGAACAATTCTAAGAATAAGTACCTGACATGGTACGAGGAGGATTTCCATCATCCACGCCTTTATGATTGATTGATTTCTTTATTTTCCTGCCATGCACACAAGCGTGCCCAACCCTCAGGGTTTACAAAATACCAATATACTAGCATTGCAGCAACACATCCAAAACACACATTATTCTGCTGCTCAGTTCTCAGAATAAATATATTGCCTTTTATCCCAGGCCTGAAAAGGAAATTCTGCCATGAAAAAGGTTTCTCTTCTAAAACATAACTCAAGTTTTTCATGGTCATCCAACCAAAAGAAATCAGTATAAGGAGATGACATCTTACTGAAAAGTATGTTCCTGACATCTTCACATACAGGACAGTAAAACATAAAATGAACCTCATTCTCAACTTCACCTAAATTACACAACAAAGTCTGTCCTTCTCTGGAGCAGCATTAAACCTCCCAGTCTCTAAAGCTGATGGTAATGTTCCTGAGTGCAACTATGCACACAGGGATCTCTGTGTTTTTTATACATTATACTTGACAAAAGGTTCCACACTGCCTGTATCCTCTGTAAGACAATAAGTTTGTAATTTTGGTTTATACCAAACAACAAACCATTTTTCTCTAAACCTAAGAAACATATTACTCCTCATCTCCTGAATATCACAGAATAACCTATTCTGAAAAATAAATGAGATTTTAGTTCATTTATGATTGATTAGTAAAATATTTGTACTCTGACTTGGTAGATTTCTGATTTTGTAGCTATCTATGCTGTCAGTCAGTGATGCCCAAACACAGTGGAAGGTTTTAAATTCTCCAGATATCCTGTGCTACGTCCACCCACTGTGGAATAACCCAGTCACATTAGCAAAGTGCTACTGCACAATCTGCAACCAGCTTCTATGTCCTGCTAAAAGTGCAAAGTTACAGCCAGTCTTTCAGAAACATCCACAGTAACCATGTGATTTTCTGTGTTTCAGTATGAGAAACAATGCTACTGTCAGTGCAGAAGGTGATGCATATTTTTGGTAATATGTAGAGTCTGCTTTCAAAGTCTGCATCACTCAGTGCATGTGGATGCAGAAACCATGATTTGATTTAGACTACATACACAACAATAAGCGGTGTGTAAATGCAATGTGAATTTACTGTAGCAGCTGGTTACTATTTATTGAGATGGAATAATGCAGCTTGTGAGCTGTGTTTAACGCTGTAGCGACCAGAGGAGGCCATAGCTCAGACTATGGGCTCTTCTGTGTTGGCAATCACAAAGAACTATTGGAATGCTAATGTTTAAATCCAGTTTAGTAAATTGGTAGTTTGTGATGGTTGTGTTGTATATGAATTTTGATTGCTGTGGATAGGTGAGGTGGCTTCTGGTGTTTGCGTGGCCGAAAGAATTGTGGGAGTTTAACTAGCAAAAGACCACCATGACAGAGACTTCTGTAGCAGTTAAGGTCTTCTTTGTGTGTAGAAAACAAGTTCAAGCTTACTGGGACAACATTCTTGAGGTAGAGCAGCTGATAAGGACAAGCTGATTTAGCAATTAGCATCAAGTACAAATGGTTAAATACGGCTTGATTAGCACTTGAAATACAGCCACTGTACTTCTTCTGGTTTAATGACTAACTGATTATTGATAATGTGGCTTAAAAAGAACTGTTTTAAAATTGCATCCCCAGGAACAACATTAGCAATTAAACTGAGTGTTGCTTTAGAATGCTTTTATGCAAACAAAACAGTGCAAAAAGTCCTGATTTAATGCTCATCAAAACCACAACAATTTATAGTCTGATCCTTCAAGACTGGATTTTATACATCTGCCAACTCAGCGCTTATGGAATAAATAGTAAAATTAGTGTAATGCTACAGGTAGACATCTACTGGCCAGAAGAATAACATTAGTTTTGTGCTTAAAGTGACTATTACGTTTCTTTATTGCAACTGTTCACCTGCAACTCAACATGTCTTTGTGTTCCTGTCTAGGTTCTATGATGAGATAGGAACCCCTTTACTGTCTGACATAAGGATCAACTACACAGAGGACTCGGTCCAGTACGTCACTCAGCATCTCTTCACCAACTACTTCAACGGCTCTGAGATCGTCATCGCCGGAAAACTCACAAACCAAAGTGCAGAATCCCTTCACGTCCAGGTTACCGCCAGCAACAACGACAAGAGCATCGTCCTGGAGACCAACGTTCCACTTCGACATCGACAGCTCGAGACTGAGAAGCATGTGAAGGCAGCTACAGCAGCGATGGTGTCCGGAGCCAGAACTGTGGGGTCGGAGGTCGCACAGGGTTTAGGGGCTGCTATGGGTTCAATAGCTGAAGACTTTGTGGAACGTGTTTGGGGTTTCTTGAGCGTCAAGGAGGGTCTTCGTTCGAGGCTTCGCAGCCAAACCAGCAAGGAGAGAGAAGATCACATCCAGCAGGCCACCAACCTGTCTCTGACCTACCACTTCCTCACCCCCCTCACCAACATGGTGGTGGAGAAGCCGGAGGTCCTGGCTGACGGCACCATGGCACCGGCGCCGACTGTCCTGCCAGCAGCTGAGGAGGCTGCTTCACCTGCCAACGAGCTGCCAGGTGACCCAGATGACAAAAAACCACAGAAACCCGACGGGATGCTCAGCAGCCAGACTTCATCTCTGAGGAACACAATAGGTGAGGCTATGCACTGGAAAAAAAATGCTCCTCTCAAAAAAAGAAAAAAAAATTTACCTTGAAATAAGTGGAAAAAAATCTGCCAATAGAACAAACGAAAAATGTCTTGGTAAGATTTCTTGAAATAAGATAAAATATTTAGAATATTGAGATCTTAAAATTAGCTGGGAAAACTTATTTCCCAGCTTATTAGCTCTATTTAACCAGGATTTTCAAGCTTAGGTGTCTTAAAATAAGCCAGACATGCTAAAAAAATAGTAGTTTTTCACTCAAAAATAGATTTTCGCTTTCATGTAACCTCCTAATTTGAGATGTTTTAATCCTCCTGTTGTCCTCATTAACGGGCACCAAAAATTATTGTTTCCTTGTC
Source organism: Amphiprion ocellaris (assembly GCF_022539595.1). NCBI lineage: Eukaryota > Metazoa > Chordata > Actinopteri > Pomacentridae > Amphiprion > Amphiprion ocellaris. The sequence continues at coordinate 27,790,054 of NC_072786.1, read as the reverse complement.
CAATCAAAAAAATCAGCCAAAAAATTCCTCAAACTTCTGAAAATTTGCAAAACCTTAAGGAAGAAAATTCCAATAATTCCTTAAAAGTTTTATTTAAAAAAAAATTCCCCAAATTTGGCAAGAAAATTCTTGTAAATATTTTCAAAAAATGAGTAAAAATCTTCCAAAAAAATCCTAAAAACATCTAAAGTGATTCCATATATATATCAGCAAAACTTCTAATATTTTCTTTAATATTGATGTTGAATTTTTGTGAATGTTCTTAAGAAACATTTTTAACATTTCTTTTGTTCCAACAAAAAAATGTTCAAAGATTTCCCAAAAATGTTGAAAATGTGGACATCAGATGTTTCCCTGTGAAAATAGATTTTTTTTCCCACATTTTCAAACTTTAAAACGGGTCAGTTTGACCCGCAGGACAACACAAGGGTTAAACTTATTTTGAGGTTTCTTGTAAAATTCAATTCAAAACAAGATAATTTCAAGATTGTTTGACTTAACAAGATATTTAAGATGCATTGTCTTAAAACAAGTCCCTCCATCTGCTGAAATGTCTCTTGTTCAGTGAATTTATCTTAAATCAAGTGGGATGAGACATTTTGACTAAAAATGGGACAATTAGACTTGGTCAGATTTTGGGTGTTTGCAGTGTGTGACTTAGTCTGTTCAACAACGTTCATCATGTCTTCTTGTTGATATTTTAGTTTCTGATTCTTTTGTTCAGACATTAGGTTCAGACACCACCTAATGTCTGAACAAAAGAATCAGAAACTAAAAGTGACTTAGTCTGGATTGTAGAAGAAATGCTTTTCATTATTCTGATTAATGCTTATTTCTATGCACCGCAAGGAGATGAGGAGCTAAGATCCTTCACAGAAGTCTTTTATCAGGTAGCATGACTTATAAATGCTGCATCTTCTGGGTATTGTTTTGATTTGACAGCTGATACTGCTGTGCAGCACATCATAAGTAAATGGTAACACTTCAAAGTGGCCATATGGAACAAAAAATCTCTTATTTGGCAGCTTTGGCTATTCTGTCCTCCCATTTCTTCCTTGCATGTTTCTCTCACATCCTCAGAATCAGACATTAGAGACATTTAAAAAATGACACGTTAGCCTAACAAAAAACACCCAGGTAGTCTAAAAAGTCCGCTACCAGCTAATAAACTGACGAATGTAAAACAATGGATACCTTTATTTAAAGTATCAAATACTGTGATTCTAAAAAGTTGTGCCTTTGCAGCAGTTAGCTGCTGTGGTCAGTTTGAAATACAAGTTAAAGCAGCACAAAAGGTACCTAAACTTCTATTTGCTGCTAGCTAAATGTGTTAGCAGGAAATAGAAGCAATCACAGCTAAAAACAAACAAAAAACAGCTAATCCATTATGTGCCAAACAAAATCTGTGATAATTTTTGGCTTTTCAGGTCTTCAGTAAATACAGTGAAGCGAAAACCATTTGTTCCTAACAGTCAAGCTAGCTTAGCAAGGGACAAAATGATTAGCTTCCATTTGCTGTGAGCATGTTTAGCTTTTTGCAGCTACAGTATACATTTGACATTGTCACAAACAGAGACAAAAATAGGAGTATTTCCAAGACACTTTGAGAAGTTTCCATAGTTTTTAAATGTCATTTTAGATGTTTTTAGCATTAGTCGTTAGCCGGTTTTCCACTGCAGAAACTTGCAGGCAGTTTTCAGGTGAACTGCACCTTTATGCATGTTTCCACAGCAGAACCATCCATTTAGAACCTTTTTCAGGGCTAGTTTTTCAGGAGATTAAAGTACTTAATCTGGGGTGCAAACTTTTACGTGGCCCTGAAAAACTACTGTGTGGGTCTCAACACTAATTGTAAACTTAAAGAAGACAACAAGCACCATGTTTTCAATTTAACAATGTAAAATTTACCATGTAGGCTAACGTAATGAACCCTTCATGGGTCCATCTCCTTCAGTACTCATAGCACTCAGAGTTAACGTAACTGAAACTGGAAGGCTGAAAGGGCAAATAGGGGACATTCCTGTACATTTTCGTACCACCCTTACCCTGAGTTACTGTGGTGAAAAGTCGCCTATTAATGGCTTTTGACTGGCGTCACCTTTGAAAACTGAACTGTTGGAACTGTTGTGAATCCGAGCAAACTAAAGCTATCGCCCTCTGCAAAGGTGCAAACTTTAAACTTTTCAGAGACATATTTCTATCCTTTAAGGTGAGAATATGCAGACTGCCTCTCTTCACGCACAGTACTAATATCAGTAATATCCTTATAAGGAGGGTTTTGAGATGAAGCATTAAACAAAAGTTGTGGCTCATCACTGGAGGTGAATATTCTTTTCCTTGTAGGTAAAGCTGAGAGGAGACCGGCCAAGAAATCCATCACCATCTCCAAAACATCAGGTGACTCCACATGTTCTCTCTCATGTAAACAGTCGTAATGTTTTCTCCTGTTTGTGTCATCGGATAGCATTTGAACTCTATATGCTCTGAGTGTAAACGCAGTGGTTATACATCTCCAAAGTAAAACTTGAAAGACGGGAGAGGGGGAATGTACAGTAGACTCTCTCTGCACTCTCTGTGTGGGCGGCCTGTAATTTGGACCTTCGTCAGACAGTCAGCAGTGATCACACAGGCACTGAGAGGTTTAGGGATTCCTCTGAACAGAGCAGGAAAGAAGGGTCTAATTGAAATACCAACACCGGCACTACGTGGCACTTTAAACATGCAAGTGCGTGTTCGTGAGTGCAGGTACTGTGGGTTAATGTGACGGAGGTAAAAGAGGCGCTGGGAGCTGGATGTTTGTTCGTGTGGTACAGTAAAGAGTGGGAACCATCAGAAGCAGTTAGTGAGGACTAATGACCCTGTCATTAGTGTTGCTCTATCATCTCATTGCTGCTCTGTTCATCTCAGCTGGTTCTCATGAGCCTGAGGAGACTCTCTAGAACAGAAACTGAGCTGGTGAACACACAGCAATATAAATCCGAACAGTATTTCTGTAAACATTGGTATGTAATTAAGACATGCCTTCTGTTATTGCTGCTATATACAAGTTTTCTTATGCATAGATGTCAGAGACTGAAGCTCAAGGACAACTTGAGATGTTTTATTTTCTTTTTTCTGTACTTTTTTTATGGATGATGATTTATAGTGCCAAATTAACTAGTTTCATTGCCATTTCTTGAGCTAAAGTCCTGCCCCCTCCTCTTTGAAGCATTTTCCTGAGGTTTTCTGTTTGTTTCCAAGTTAAATAAGTACCACTGGATAGCAGAGCTGTAGCCAGGATTTGTTAATACTAAAGCTGTGAGTTCACTTGCAAACAACGGAATACCAACCAAACGTATTGAAATCTTCTCACTTTTTAAAAGAAAAACATCATCTCAAATTTGAATCATTCATTTACCTGTTACTCCTTTTCTGTACATTTTATCTTTAAATATGATAAAAGGAAATAAAATAAGCCATTATGAATCTCATAGCAAGAAATAGCTGAAGTGCTACAACAGAAAGGGGGTGAAAAATACAGGGACATGAGTCAAAAAATTGAAAATTAAACAAGAAATAGACCATAACTAGTGTAGATATTGTACAGATTCTTCTATATATAGAAATTTAGATATTATATAGATTACTCTGATCGTACAGAATAATGATAATGCACAGGGTTATTCTAAATGTGGAAAAAAACTTTGTGTTTTAAACGAACAAAATATTCATAATACACAGGTTTAAAAGGTTGTTATTGCTGCATGAGAAATCTGACATTTTTTTCGACTAGTGTGTGTTGTCTATAAGGACCAGTGCTGGTTGTAGCGTGCTATTGCATTAGCTATCCAATTGAAGGTATCATTCGAAAATACAAAAAACCTTTTATTAGGAGTACATTTATTTAATTATTTTTTGTAGCATACAATTTAAAACCCAACAGTTCTGATATAGGAGTACTAAAAGACTGCAAACTCTATTATGGACCCAAATTTACAGAAATATTATCAAAGACATGACTGTGTACAGTAAAAATGATTATCATATTTTGATAAAACCATGACAGCAGCAGAGTTAAAGATAAAATTGTATAAAAAAAATCTTTCCAGCAGATTTATTGTTCTCTTTGTGCTATCAAATAAAATTGCCCTGTTAAATCAGCCACTTGCATTTTGTCCAAGTTTCTACCAGAAATAAATAAAATTAAGCAGCTTTATTGCTAAGTGGACCATGTTTTTAAATGCCTACTTGTTAATTTTCCACTGCTTATTATTATATTTCCCTCTCTACTGTACTTTTATTACTTCAGCGGATGGTGACCCTCACTTTGTGGTGGAGTTCCCCCTCAGTAAACTGACCGTGTGCTTTAACATCAACGGTGAGCCTGGACACGTTCTTCGCCTCGTCTCTGACCACAAGTACTCTGGTAAGGCACCAAAACTCTCACTTCTCATCAAGATCTTCATCATCTATGCTGCTGGTGGAACATCTACGCTGTGTCTCCTCAGGTGTGACAGTTAACGGTAAACTAATCGGCGCTCCGGCTCCACCCGGCAGCCACAAGCAGCAGCGCACCTACTTCAGCTCCATCACCATCGTGGTGGACCGACCCAGACGCTCCTACATCGAGGTGACGCCTAAGAAGGTCATCCTGGACGGACGCGACCGCATGGTCCTGCCCTGCCACTCCACTGTGACCGTGGACAGCGGCGAGCTGTCGGTGGCCATCGTGGGAAAGTCTAACGTGACGGTGACGGTCGGAGGGAACATTGGCTTTGTGATTCTGCTGCACCAGTACAAGAACCCGGCCCCCTACCAGAGAGACCACCTGGGCTTCTACATCGGGAACAGCAAGGGGCTGTCGCACAACTGCCACGGACTGCTGGGTAGGTGCACAAGGGTATATTAAAAAATGCAATCATAAAACCAAAAGCACTGTTCTCAACCGCTACAGGCTGCAGCAACCACTCAAGTGCATGACTGAACTACTGGAATATTTGCCATTTTTACCATGTCATGTCATCAGTAATGGTAACCGAAGGGCTGCTCCTAACCACTAGAGACTGCAATGGTCAATCTCATGCATGACTAAATTGCTTGAATATTGGTTCAGTTTCAAGGAAATCCATGCTTTTGCCATTCCTAATATGTTGTGTCATCAACAATGATGACAGGAGGACATTTTGGTTTACAGCTGTGCTCACCAAAAGATCAAAACTTCAACAAAATCATCAGCAACCATCCTCTGAGGAGCGAAAATATCCAAATCTAACCTGTAGACCTTAGAATAAAGGTCCCTCACCACTGATGGTCTCTCAAATGTTTTCAATATTTCACATAACTGCAAAAAAACACCCCCTGAAAGCAGAATCAGAATCAGTTACACTGCTAAGTAGGTCGTCACATACAAGGAATTTGATGTGGTGTGTCGGTGTATAACATTAAAGGAAGGTTATTAAAAAAAGGAAGTACAATAAGTCAAATACCCAGCAAGTACAGCAAATATAGGAGATTTTAGGTAAAAAAAAAAAAAGTAAAAGAAACATTTCTAGTGTGCAGGAATGTGCAAGTTATTTGCAAAATTACATAGTATAAGGTGTAAAGAACCTGGGATGTGGTGTGAAAGGACTTTACTCATCAGTTTAAATGGCAACTCTGCATCAAGATACTACAGATGCACCAATAAATAGTCTAATGCTGCCGGCTCAATGATAACTTGCAGGTACATATATGAAATATTGTGAAGAGTCTTAAGTTTAACTGAGTCTTAAACGATAAAGGCAAGAATTTGGTTACTTTTGCACAAGTAAATTTCCCCTGATGAGGATTTACTTACAGAAACTTGGCTTTATCTGTGAATTTTCTTGACCTGAAATGCAGAATTCTTGTATTTTAGTGAGAGCAAGCATCCACAGCAGGAAATTAAAGACTTGTATCAGCTGAAATCTGATACTAAAACAACTTGAATCCTGTTTTTCCCTTCAGGTCAGTTCCTGTATGAGGAGGTCGGACTGGCAGAGCTTCCAGCAGACGGAGAGGTGAAGCCGTCGGAGGTCCTGAAGGTGAAGGATCGCTCGGTGCCGGTGGTGAAGAAGAGCCGGAGGATCTACAGCGGGACGCAGAGCGTGGACTGCTGGTTCGCCCGCAACAACGCCGCCAAGCTGATAGACGGACAGTACGAGGACTATCTGATGTCGCACATGTTCGACACGGGAGACTGGCACCACGGAACGAACAGAGTGTGAACCACGAACTCCTAAACACCTCATTATTAACTCCTTTTACCTGGTATAAATAATTAGCACGCCTCAATCCACTTATTAGTTCACAGCACAACAAGTCTTCACATTTCAAGCTTCTTTCCATTTTCCGGTCCCTCCTGAATATATTTTTTTATTATTTCTAATGAAAATTAAATATGTTTATTATATGATCTTGTATTTTTTACAGTAATTTTTAAATTGTAAATAAAACATTTAAACCCAGGCTGCTTCCTGAGGCTGAAAAAAACACAACTTTTAACCTAATTTGGGATTGCATGAGTGTTTTTCTCACACCTGATGTAAATAGGTCACACCTGGTTGCCACGGAAACCAGCACAGGTAACTAACCCCCTTGTCCCAGTGCCAATGACAATACGCACACCTGACACACACACACACACACACACACACACACACACACACACACACACACACACACACACACACACACACACACACACACACACACACACACACACACACACACACACACACACACACACACACACACACACCTATACAGCTCGACACACAGCTCCCCTGTCATCAGGTGTAGGTCACAGGGCTGCAGGCCACGCCCACACAGGTGTGCTGCGACCAGGTAACGCTCAGGTGTTCTGTCATCGTGCTGCCGTGGCCCCGGCTGCTGCAGGAATTCAGCAGCAAACACGGCTTCATGTGTGTCAATCATCTTTTTTCTTTTTTCGTGGCACAGATTGAAGAGATGCATTCGGTAAGAAGCACCGTTTTTTGTTAAACGTTCCATTTATTAAAAAAGAAAATACACAGAGTACACTGAAATACAAAATAAAACATCACAGACGGAAAGTGTCAAAGTGTTGACCTTTAAATCATGACATTAAAGCAGGTAAATGGAATGTTCTGATGACTGTATAAACTACGTAAATCACCTGCTTCACTTTATTTCACATCTGATTCACCACCTTTAATTTGGCAACTAAACAAAAAAACTCTCAAGATTCTCAGACTGTACTCACAAAACCATCTATTCCAACACATATACCACAGACTGGACCACAATATTTAAAGTCAAGTATATATATATATATATATATATATATATATATATATATATATATATATATATATATATATATATATATATATATATATATATATATATATATATATATATATATATATGCATATAAACAGAATAAATAAAAGAAATGTGCCATAATTTACAAAAGTGTAATGTACAGCTACTGTAATGTCCCAGTTTTAGAGCCTCTTTTAGGAGACAAACTAGTTTGAGAAGCGATATGTTGGCTAAAAGAAATCATATTGTTGAGAAATTTTGATTTTCTTCTTTTAAGGGCATATTACTAGACATTTATTTGGCTTTATTTTTAAAGAAACAAGAGGAGAGCAAATGATAGAAGCAGCTTGTACTCAAACCAGAGAAACTAAAAAATTCAGAAAACTAACGTTATCACCAAAAAAAGCACCAAGAACAACATTTCATTTCTATACCTGGAGTTTTAATCAGGGAGCTTTAGCAACGCTGATAGAATATTTCATTGCACTTCCGGCAAGTCTAGCTTCCATGCTCATTTTAATGCTAAGCTAACTGTTGCTTCAGATTTACAGTACAGATAATAAGATGGGCATTTATTGTTTTGGTTTCTTGGCAAAAAAAAACTAGAAAATAAATATTTTTAAATTGTCAAGCACAACCTCATTAGACTCTTGGACTTTATTTTCTGAAAACATAACTTGTATTAATGATATTTTCATTGTTCTGTAACATTGGGGATGTTCATCTTAATCCTAAGGTAAGAAAGCAAAAGTGTTTCCAAAAGTTAATTCAGCACAGCTGAAAATATAACTTTCATTAACAATAACAATCTAAATGCTAAGCTACACTCATCTAAATGCTAATTACTCATCTTAATGCTACGCTAACCTAACTGGCTGTTAGCTGCAGCTTCAGATTTGCCATACATGTGATGAAAGTGGTATTTACTTTGCTGCTGTGCGTTTCCAAAAATCAGTTTAGTGCAACTTAATTTGTCTCTTGGACTTTATTTTCTGAAAATATTACGACTTTAATGAATAAAAACTTTATTGTCCTGTAAAATTGGCACTTTTCCCTCAAAATTTTCCAACATTTCTCTTACAATCCTGCATTTATGCCCTAACAGAGGCTCTAATACCGCACACCGTCATTTCAGAAACAAAGAATGGTCCACTTCTCTCAACCATGACATTAAATGCTTTTTTAAAATGCAACCTCGTGCACAAAACTAAATTTTTATCTTTTTAGTCACATTAGATTCATCTGGTGAGGCTACAGCAGCCAAAACATCAACATAGGTGTGGTTTAAAAAAACAAAAAAACACTGATCATCCCTCTACCTTAAAGTGAGCGTTCAGAGGGAGAACGTGCAGGAATGACTATAATTTCACCTTAATTAAAAAGGTGGATTCGCAGTGATTATATCTGACAGAGCATTTATATGTTTTTTATAGTGTATACTTTTACTGTCTCGCTCCTCTTTGGAATAAGATACATGATAAATGACTCTTTTTAGAGCAACATCATTCCCAAAAGCCCCCAGTGAGGAGAAAAGACGGATTTATTACATTTCTGTCATCACCACCCGTAGATCAGCGGTCCTTAAGGATCTCTCATCACACGTTTTGCTCAGTTGTGGTTACTCTGATGTTCAAACGGAGGCAACAAGGTGACAAGATAAAGACCTTCGGATTCCCAAAATGCTATTTGATGTGCATGCATATAGTGAGTCGAGCTCCACTTGTAAATATTCGAACCTTTGATGCAGAAGAAGGCAGCTGAGGCTGTAGTGTTCACATTCACAGGTTCTATGACCTTTAATTGTGCCTTTGCTTGCGGAGAAGCTGATATTTAGACCTTTAAATTGAGGAGATAAGGATGCAGGGTTGTTTTTATTTCGGTTTGTGGGAGTGTTTTGTGTGCTGAAAGGGTGGACGGAGGAGTAGGAAGGAGGTCACCTGGGCTCAGACCATCACCCAGCTCGGCCTCAGAGGTCCACCTGAGTACTGCACATGGGGGACCGGTCCGGCATCGCCTGGATCCTCCTCCCCCTCTGAGGCCTCCTCGGTGTCGGTCTCCGCTGTCAACAGGACCTGAGAGAAGACCATCACGTAGATGAATACCAGATTGAGCAGCAAAAAGCACAAAAAGCTGGGATGTATCTCGGTTCTGCATTCCCAACCTAAAGTGGAAAATATCCTGCGTGTTGTTGCAGCTTTGAAAACTCTCTCCAGCAGCAGCAGCAGGGATTCAAATCTCCTAGGAGCCGAATTCCACAACTATTAGACATTTAACAGCATTATAAATTTCCATATGTTGCTTTACGTTAGAGCGTGACATGTGGGAAATGTGATACGGAGACGGCTTTAAAGGCCATTACAGATTTAGATATTGGGATAAAGAGAGCTGGGAGCACGTGTACAGTACAGGTGTCTGACTTCTACGGTGGTTTTTTTTTTTAATTCTGACAATCTATGAACTGAGAACTGTCCACAGATTTTGAACAGCCAAAGTTAAAGACCACTTCTGGTAAAAAAATCTGTTTTTTTTAACTTTGGTAACATGTTCATACGGTAGTTTTTATATCATAGAAAACACCTAATGAGTGAAATGAGCAGACAAAGCCACAGCTGAGCATTTTCCACCTCAAAACATGCAGCATACAGATGATAGTCTCAGAAACATAAATTAAATCTTTCAGGGTTTATTTTGAACACAAAATCTAAGGAACCAATTTGTCAGCTTGCAGGGTGTAGCTTTCTGTATTATTATTCCTCAGAATTGGTTTCTGGTTTGAACATTTACAACAAAATTACTCCAAAATGACAACTTGCCATTCAGAAGCGTAGAGTAGTTTTAGAGTTTGAGCTGTTGTAGGCGAGCTGGTGTGCCTGAGCTGCACCAATGTGCACATTTCAGAGGAGGAAAAGGTGTAGAGTTGCATATAAACCATTTTAAGACACAAAAGGATTATTTACATGATTTAAAAAAGCATCTAAATATGCAACTTTTGTGCACAGAGAAGAGTTTTTAGGGGTTTGGTCTGGCTCTGTATAAAAAATGACTTGCTTATCGAAAATCTCAATATAACATAGGAAGAAAAATCTAAAAACAATGTATAGAGCTGGTTATGGTCTGGCTGCACCTCAATATATATATTTTATAGCTCCAAAAAAGCACTCTCTGGCACGTTTGTATTTCTTTGAACCAATCACAGTCATCGTGGGCGGGGCTAAGCAAAAGAAGAGGCATCGGTGTTCCTCAAAAATAGAGACGGCTGGATTTGTTTTGGTGGAAGATTTGCATGCAAGATGATGAAAATGGATAACTGAGAGTAAAAAAAATAGGGCAGCCTCACTGTACGATCCATATCCTTTACAAAAATAACAGTTCTGTGTGGTAGGTTGATGTCTGGAGGTCGTTGTCACGGTCGCTTCAACCTGCGTCCTGCATCCGGTGAATCAGACTAACTCTAGAGGGACTTTGAAATCCAACTTTAAGTGAATTTCTGAACAATTTGTGACAATCAAAGGAAACGGGTGTTGGCTGTTTTATAGTTTGAAAGCATATTACAGAGAAACTTTCTAACTTTAAAGCTAGCAGTGGCATGTCTGTGTCAGAATGCCACTTGTTTTGGAGAGGTTAGAGCAGAAATTCAACTGAAGAGTTTCAATTTGCATGCAAGTTGAAAAAATTTTGCCATTTTGTCTGTAAAGTTCATCTGTGAAATTACAGCGATTCAGCAGACTGCATCCCGTCTGAGCACGTTAACTGGTGATAATGAGTTTCTGATGAATGTTAGGTGTCTATGGCTCAGGAGTTCTGGATGATTCTGATGTTAAACCAGAACTCTGACATCAGATTCAGCAGCACCAAACACAACAACAGTCTTCAGCCGCCACTCCCACTAAGACCTCTTCCAAGTCAAAGCCTCTCTATCTGCCATCCTCCTCCACTCCACTCTGCTTTCCATAACATCAGCGCATGGAAACGGAGCCTAAATGTCACTTTTATTCTGCCCATGAAGGCGTGATTTATGGCCGCTTGGCAGGGAAAAGGAAAGAGGAGGGAGGGATAAACACTCTCATCCCATCGCACACAGGGGTCACGGACCTCGGCAGTGATTCGCACTGAGAAGTCTGTGAGTTCAAGGTTTCCTGAGAGAGGGAGGGAAGAAATGACAGCAGCTTCTGTGCTGTGTGGAGGCAGATATTAGGCAGATTACAACAAGAGGCCTGAACCAGAATCCAACACAAAACTCACACAGGAACCGGTCATATGGGCACCAGAAACCTCAACCAATGTTCTGGTTCTACTAGATGATGGAAACTGGCTGCTAATCGCTGGATTTGTTGGGTTGCTCTCTGGAATATAATATTATAAAGTCCTGGCTTTACCACACAAACTTATGTTGTGAATCTGCTCTAGATAAATAAAGCTGAATTGAATTCTGTGCTACGTAAACAAATCTAAACTCTACACCACAAATTTACAGTGTGTGCTTCTGCAAGAACTCTGGATAATTGCACATTTTCTGTTGTCATCACAGAGGGGGGAAACAGAAATTTAATCTTGAAAAGAATTGCAAAACTTCCTATTTTCACTGTGAAGTGAGTCTGAAAGCCCAGCAGACAGCTAGAATCTCCAGCGGTAATGAGGAAGGACAGTCTGACTCAGTGTTTCTTGGACCGACTTCATGTGTTTCCTCATTGAATCATGCAGAGAGAGAAAATCAGCGTGGCTTGAGTGCAAATGCTGCAATCATCCCCCAAAACAACAGGTGCAGTCGACACCCAGCGTGACTGTGTCGGCGCAGCGACGTCCATTTTCACACACTTTAACTGCTTTTCTTCAGCAAAAATCCAAAACATTAAACTGTCACTTTGGCATTTGCATCATTTTTGGATGTTTGGTGGGAACAGATTTTTTTTATAACATCAAAACTGATCCCTTTGCAGACTGATGAGTCACTTCCAGAGCAGATTGGTTTGTGGAATTTAAGTGAGGATTTAACGTGTTTCAGGGCTGTATTAAAACATGTAGAGAATTTAATGCTACCTGGACTAAAAATGGAAGTACTGCAGACATGAAAACCAGAAAAGGTGTAAAAGTTTAGAGAATATGTTCATTTTGAACTTAGCAGTCAAAACTTTACTGCAGATTTTTGGACTTGTAACCAACATTGTTTCAGTTTATTCATATAAAAATAGAAGATAATTTAAAACAAACCTGCAAAATGGAGGAATTTCAGACTTAAGGAGAAAAAAGACAAATAATGGATGCCTTGAGCAACACGTTGTCCCCAATCTAAACTAAACACTGCATAACATCATGGATTATTTATTATAGTAGAAGTTCACAAGACTTGATGTCAACTCAGTGAGTCGGGGGGTTTTTAGACAGTTTTGGACAACAGAAACTTTCCCCGGAAACATAACAAATGTCAACACACATCAATGACGTGTGCATGTATTTGTATGAGCCTTTTGCTTTCAACTATTACTGTATGCCTGCATCATTTCCAGTGTTAATAGTAACATTTCAGTCATTTTCCTCCAATTCATCCATTATTATTAGCTGATATTAATAATCATGATGTAAAGAAGCTCACTTTGCTGTGTTTTCTCTGTGAACTCATCGACTAATTCAACACCAGTTATTCTCACCCGCGACTCCTCGCTGTTGACCCACGGCAGAGAGTCGGTCTTCTTCACAGAGCTGTCGCAGGAGTCGTCCAGGCTCTTCATCGTCTTGTACTTCCTCATCGTCAGGCTGTCGACCACCCAGAACATGATGGACTGCAGGAGGAAACAGATGCAGGGCCGAGGTTATAGAAGCTGCAGGGTTCACATTAAACTGTTGTTCCAGCATTAAAGCTACACTTACGTTGACGATGAAGGGCACGATGAGCATGACCAGCACCAGCTCCAGCTGAGGGTTAGCGATGTAGCTTAGCAACACCTCCTGCAACTGGAACAGGAAGATGGAAACAGACGTATAATAGATGCTTTGAGGGACATGTTGTCGAGAGAGGAAAAGCCTCCAGTCTAAATTAATTACTGCATAACATCACTTAATAAGTGGTATAATAGAAGCACACAGGACTTCATGCATATGCAGTGATTCGGAGGCTTTTACGAAGGTTTTGTACAACAAAAATATTTACTGGAAACACAAACAATATGAAAATAAATCAACAAACGAGGGGAGAAGTAGAAACAAACTGTAAATGCTTTCAACCATTACCTTCAACCTGCATAATTTCCATTACAAAAAGCATAACTTCAGTAATCTTCTCATTTATTGAAGGTTTGTAGTTGACATTAATGCTACTTATCACAATAAAAATGCATGTAGTGCTTCTACTTCTGCTATAAAAACAGTGTTCAATCAAACATTTGTGTAGAAACATAACAATTTTATAGTTTTATGATGCAAATGTAAATTACATTTAGCCTCATATGGTTATAAGCACTTCTTATTTATTGTAATATTACACTTCTACTTTGTTTTGTATTGAAAACAGGATGTAAGCCACATGCATACAGTATATTGTATCACTTTTCATAGTTCTGTTGGATTTATTTACTCTAGGATAAACATTTTGTAGATTATGCATGTCTTTGTTAGTATTCACTATAAAATTTAGCATTTTGTAGTTTTATACTTTCCAGCCACATTATATTTTAATCAGTCACAACACTGAATCGCTGACAGGTGAAGTTAAAACACTGATTATCTCGTTATAGTGGCATCTGTGAGTAGGTGGGATATAGCAAGCAGCAAGTAAACAGTAAATTCTTTAATTTGAATTGTTGAAGCAGGAAAAAATGGCAGCGTGAGGATTTGAAAGGCTTAACAAGGACCAAATAGTGATCAGAACACCTCACAAATACCAGATTTTTTTAGCTGGCCCCGCTATTCTGCAATGCTCCGCGTGTTCTGACACTTTTCTGTAACAGCAACAATAAGTTTTTCAGCTGTTTATGCTGCTCTAGATCTTCTGTGGTATCACACAGCATGGGCCAATGTTTTGCTCACTACTCACATCAATATGTTTGGGTCTCTAGACCCTGTTGTCTTTCTTTGGACTACTTTTGCTAACCACTGCTTGCTGTGTATTCATTTGATCTTTATTTAAATATCGAGCAACCAATGAGGGCATGGTGGACTTTTAATGATGTTGAGAGCACAAAGACAAAAACTAAAGTAATAATCAACAAGAATACAGCTAAAACTGTTTCATTAAAAAGGTGTGTAGTCTGTAATCCTGGCTTTAAATTGACTTGCAGGTACAGTTCGGTTAAGTTTTAATGTTTTTCTGCACAAATTTCCCAAGGCCTGTTAGTGTTTGCAGCACAAGGAGCAGTTTTGACAAGTTTGATGCACAACATGGGACTTCAAGCATTAGGTAATAGCTTGAACAAGTTGAATAATGACTGCCACCGGTTTAACAGAGAAGTTACGTTTGGAAGCATCTTGCTGTTCAGTGCGGCATAAATGAAAAGAAACCATCATCTGCCACGTGTTACTGCCGGAGATGGCCAATCAAGTTTTGCATACAGTAGCCAGTGACGAGCTGAATAACAAGTTACAAGTAGTGACTCTTTAGTAAATTAAATGAAGCTGAACTGAGGGTAGAGTTTCCATGCTAAGCCCTGTCCACCACTGGAACCTCTTACAATGCGCACGTTAGCATCAGAAATGAGTCACGGAGCAAAGGAAGAAGGTATTTTTACTGTATTGTGACGATCAGTGTCCGTTTGTCTGTCTGTGTGTCAGTCTGTCTGTCTGTCAGCAACATTACTCAAAAACAGACTAATGGATTTGGATGAAATTTTCAGGGAAGCTCCGAAATGACTCAAGGACCAAGTGATTAGATTCTGGCAGTGATGGGGCTTATAGTCTGGATCCATGGATTGGTTAAAGATTTCTGTATCATTGGGCGCCCGTATAGCTCAACGCGTTGAGTGGGTGACCCATGTACAGGGCTGGTCCCCGACGCAGCTGGCCCGGGTTCGATTCCCGCTCGCGGCACTTTGCTGCATGTCTTCCCCTGACTCTTCTCCCCTGTTTCCTGTCTCTCTCTCTCACTGTGCCTATCCAATAAAGCCAACAAAAAAGGCCAAAAATAAATAAATAAATAAAAAAAAAAAAAAAAAAAAGATTTCTGTATCATTGCGAGATAGCGGCACTCTATGACCACAAGTGAACACTACGTCAGCTGCCTGCTGACGATCACGATTGTGATCCTACTACAAATCCACCGCTGCAGAGTTATCGGGACTTATGTGTCGTAAATCATACAAGGAACCATTGACTACATATTTAGGTCACCGGATTCGATATCCTTACATAACATACACGAGGCATAAGACACCTCTCCTCAGTGCAAGGTCATTTTGTTTGTGAGTACATCTATATTAAATGTACACATTCTATAATTTCTGCCAAGAATTTTTTCAAGATGTTATCCGTCGGAAATAACACAACTTCAGAACAACCTTGGTAGAGTACTGCACTGTCTGAGTGCTTTTCTTGTCTTTCACATTTTTCACGTGGACGGCCGGGTTTGTCATGAATGTGGGATGGCAGCTGGATGCTCTATGGAAAGGACTGTGATGCTCTAAACATTACTGCAGACCACGCACAACTCTTCATGACTGCAGCATTGTCTTTCCCAGCAGTAAAATGCTTCCAAACACACTGCAAACACAGTTTAGAAATGGCCTTGGCCTCCAAACTCCCTCGAGCATCTCTGGGATGTAACAGAAGAACAAGTTCGATCCTTGGAGACTCCACCTCATCAGTTATAGGACTGAAAGGATCTGCTGCCAACTTCTTGGTGCCTGATTTAACAGGACACCTTGAGAAGTCTGTGGAAGGATCAAAACTGTTTTGGTGACACAAAGGGGATCTACACAATATAAGGCAGGTGTCTTCAATGTTGCGGCTGATCTGTGTATGTTACTATTATATTAATGCTTTAATAACAGTAGCACGGCTGCTATAGAATTAGTTTATGCAATGGGCCGTGACCATATGGACAGCAAACAGGAAGCTGTAGACTGAAGGATGGTGACTTCTAACTACAACAGACCAGAACCAGTTTAGTTACTATGAATAATATTTAAATTGTTGGAGACGGTCTTTAAACACAGGAAGTGGGGTCACTAACAAAAAGCAGAGGGATCTTTACCAAACAAAACTCCTTCTACAAACAAACTTCTGTGTCCTTTAAATGCATTAACATTCAGTGTTTTCATTGGAATCAAAAGACAAGTCATTCTTCATCTTGTTTATTCCCTTTTTACTTCTTGATGACCTTCATGTCTGGATGCTGCCAGAGAATTTCAAACATCAAACAGAACTGAAATGGAAATGACAGAAGATTGATAAAATTAGATTTTTTTTCTTCATGAAGTCTGGCTGAGACGACCAAGATCAAGTTTCAATGCTGGCCAAAGATATTGAAGTTTCAAAATAAAAGACAGAAAATTTGGGTTTTCAGCTCCCAATTGAATTTAGGTATTATTTTTTTGGGATGAAACCACAGCACAGATGCTGATTTCTCACTTTTGAGCCAAACAATGAGAAAAGAGGACAAAAATGTCACAGCATCAGTGCACACTGAGCTGTAAAGGGTTCTTACTTTGGACCATCCGGGGACGAGCAGCACCAGGCTGATCACACCTTTCTCCAGCACCATGATGAGCAGGTAGATTCCACACTGACCGAGCCAAGCTGCTGCCTGAGGAGGGTCACCTGGAGGAGCAACGAGAACAAAGAATAGGACCGATCAGCTGGTTCATCTGGATTTCACTGCAATCAAGCTTCATTTTAACCATTTTAACTCACTGTGGACTCATTTTTCTCTGTAAAATAAAGACTTGCACCTCTATGGAAACAGCACAACCATAACTACAAGCAAAGAGAACTAAAAAATGTCTTTTGCATACTGTAAATAAAATGAAGGTTGAATTTCTTTGATTTATTGGTATGAAAACTGAAAATACTAGAATCAAGTGCCAAAAGGTGTTACCTATATTAGTATCCAGATTTAGACAGCACAGATATTGTACGCTACAGTTTTACAACCTCTTCAAATTATGTAGACTCTGCACATTAACTCTGGAAAGATGTTTCACCATGCTGAATGTATCTTCCAACAACTTGCTCTTCTGTATTCCTTTTTCTGAGCCATGCTGCATTTATTCTGTTGCACGAGTAAGTTGTATTTTCCTCTCTTTCTCTATAATTTGCTTCCATGCTTGTCTTCTCTCTGCTCTGTTAAAACTCTGCCTGCAGTTCAGCCAAATAGACCCAGAATTTTTGTCATGTGACTGTTGGATGCAGCTGAGTAACTGATGGCTTCACAGTTGCACCAAAGAGTGTAAATTCTTTTCACCGAAACTGGTTACTGCAAATGGTTCATTTCTAAATCGATACGTAGAATAATTAGATTTTGATGAAATGTCATAATAATACGGTTAGATTTGGCTAATTTTCCTGGACAGAACCATTATGTCACAATGAGCAGTTCAAGGACTGTCAGAAAGTTGAAAATTCAATGATTCTCTGTTTTTATCAGATGCAATAGTCTCACTCTAAATATCATCATTGCCAAGTCTAGTATTTCTGTGCAATACATTTGTTTACTTCTAATTCATTTTCTGTTGATCTATCCATTTCTTGTTGTTTAGTTCACAATTTACATTTTGTACTTATTTTATTTTTTAGACACTATTAGCTTTACACACTCAGACACGTTGCGTTTTGTACCTAGTATTTATTTATTATTATTTTCTGATTTCTATTTATTAATAACCGCTCAGTAATTGTGTATATTTCACCAACCTTTCTTTATTGTACTCTGGCAAAACAATTTCCTCAGGAAATTTCCTTAAAGTTGATCTTATCTTACCTGTTCAGTTTCTGGGGGTAATAGTGTAACTTAATTTATTTATTTTTGGGTGAGACAACATGGGTCTCAAACACCCAAAAATGACATAAAAAACTTCAAGTGGTTGAGATGAAGTATAAAAATTAAAATTTCAATTAGAAAACATCTAATCAAAGACTTAAAATCTGACAGTGAATTTTAAACTTCATGTTTTGGCAGATCCTCAAAGAGAACCTTAGCTAGAACCAGGTGCACACAGTGTCACTGATGGCTTCACCAGTTTATTGTTTTTCACCGAACCTGGTTACTGCAAATGGTTTATTTCTAACTGGATATGTAGAATAACTGGATTATGATGAGACATCACAATAATAAGCTTAGATTTGGTTAAGTTTCCCAGACAGAACCATATTTCACACAATGAACAATTCAAAGACTGTCAGAAAGACAGTCCTTGAACTACTCATTGTGTGACATATGGTTGGAAATTCAGTGATTCTCTCTGTTTTAACAGTTTCAGGTGGTAACAGTGTAATTTGGTGATTTATTAATACATTTTTTGTTGAGACAACACCCAAAGATGACATTAAAAATTTTAAATAGTTGAAATAACGTATAAAAATTACAAAAACCCCATCATTTCAATTAGAAAACATTTAATAAAAGAATTCAAATCTGGCCATAAATTTTAAGCTTTATAGTTTGACTGGTCCCCAAAGACAAACTTAGCTAGGACCTGGTGCAAACAGTACTTTGGGCAATTTTTTTAAATACGACATGTAGAATAAACTGATTTCTATGAAATATCTTCCTAACAGAGCTGCATGTCACACAGGACTAGTTCAAGGACTGTCGGAAACTTGCATTTTCACTGTTTCTGGCTTGGATAAATGGTGTAATTTTGTCATTTTTTTAAAAAAGACAACATGCTTAACAACCCCGCCAGTGGGTTCAGACAGTTAAAACTACTCTCAGTTCCAAGTTCCATGATAAAGAATGCATGCAGTTTCATTCTCCTCTTGTTTCAGAATCTCAGAGAAACAACCGTGCAGCTTTTTGAGCAGAATTAAACGTTTCTCCTCCTGGTCTCAACCTTTCCAAAAAGGTCTGCAGCAGGTGTCTCGCCAGAACAGACACAAAAGAGGACGAGTCTGTCATTAAGACAGGAAGGAGGAAGGAAGATTATCAGCCAGACTGGGAGAAAGGAGGAGACGGAGGGAAAGACAAAGAAACCAACCAACCACTCATCATCGTTTCAGGCTGTTCCTGGACTCACTGACTTCACCTGAAGACACAAGTGTTTGTGGAACACACCTGTGTGGAGTTATTTCCCTCAAACACAAACGTCAGAATGAGTCCTACAGCTTGTTTCAGTCAAACTTTCCATCACACAAGAAAGAAAAACTCCAGCAGAGAGAGAGTGTTGTAATTGAGGTGGAGTTAATCTCCCAGTGAAGACACTGGGAATGTTTTCCAGACTCGGCTGCAGCTGGAGATGCTGGCACACCTCCCTGACCAACTCTGGTGGATCTACAGCGTCCTCTAGTGGCCAAAACCAGAGCTGCAGCTTAATGTTCTCTTCCTTAACAAGATCTAAGCTCCCTGTATTCATAAATGGATTATTCCTTCTGAAATCATCATGGCCCTTTTGATTTCATGATTTTTTATCAGAAACTCTGAAAATTTAAAATAGAATTTGTGAAATTTTACATTGATACATTAAACTGATTCCAAGACTTAAAAAAAAAAATGCCTGTTTACTTCCTTTCAGGGTGTTTGAGGTTATGTTTGAGCAACAATATCTCAGGCACTATTAAATAAAAAAAGCCTGAAAATTTCACTGTTATTTCTCATGATATCATTGATTCTGAATCTGCAAAATTACACCAGTAGAATAAACATTCCATTTACTCTACTTGACTAATTTAGACAACAACCATAGGGGAAAATTTGACATTAGAAAAGTAATTTTGTGCAAAAAAATTTCAATGTAAAAATGCATCTTAAGAGCATTTCCTATTTCAGTGACAGAAGTATTGTATCAATATTGACCAAACTGTCAAAAATGAACGCCGTTTATGGGGGTTATCCCTCACATTGTGATTTCAATGGCAAAACAGATTGTTCCTCGTCTGATCCACAGCAAACCTACCCAGTAATTAGAGTGACTCTTAAGCCCTGTCAGCATTTACAACCCTGTCTTCATTTCCAGACCTCGACCATTTTATAGCACCTAACCTTTGTTCTATTTAATCTACTTGTCTAGTGTAGTTAAAACATGAAGAAAAGTTGAAGTTGCCATGAAAAGTCTCATCTTTGAGCTCAGATTCACAAAACAACAGATAAAACAGAAGTCACCTAGCTGTATTTTCTGAATAGTAGCTGCATGGCACAGTAACACAAAACAAAATATACTGAAAACTTTTTAATGTGAAATAACTGGTCACAAAAATGAAAAGAAAGTTAGTTTTGTTTAATTTTCTTAACTTACTAAGCAGGGATGATAAGTTTTACCACAGGAAAAAAAAACTGCTAGATTCCCTAATTCAAGTAGAGTTTTAAGAGTTCTGCAAAAATAACTAAGAAATGCTTTGTTCTTTTAGAAATAAATTAGTATATTTTTCATTCTTGTGATGCTTCGGTGTTTTTCAGATTTCAACTCACCTGTGATCAGAGCTTTTTTGACTTGCAGATTCTGAATCAACATTGTAATTTTTTTTTTCATTTTCAAGATTAAGTATTTCATATAATAAAGTATTCTATAGGCTTTGTTTCTATCACTGTGACATGGTTGAGAAAACAGCTGTTTAAGCAAAGGTTTTGTTAAAGCTCAAAGATAGAACTTTCACAACCGCTTTTGTTTTTCCTTCATATTTCAACTCCCCAATAATCAGAGATTATTTGATCTATTTGTCTAGAATTGCAGATTCTGAATCAATGACATGATGAGAAATAACAGAGAATATTTCAGGTTATTTAACAGTTCCTGAGATATTGTCATTTAAACAGCCTCAAACTTTAATGTATGAAAAATAGAAAGAAGAAGCTGAAAGTGGGTCTACGGGCGACAAGCCAGAATTTCATAAAATATCTTTATAAATATCCCTATTCTACGCTATAAAATTTTCAGAAATTGTTCTAGAAGTGTACAGAGATGTTTTTCCTCTCACCGTATTCTCCAAACATGAGCAGCGTCCACTGCTTGTACTCCACCAGTTTGGACACCAGTTTGACAGCGAGCCAGATGACCAGCATCCCCAGCGTGGCGTCCAGGAGGAAGTTCATCAGATACCTTCAGTAAAAATGGGAAATTCCATTACTGTTGATACACCCCCGCTGGCTGTATCTGAAATGATCACGACCTGGTTTGTGTGAATAAACGGCTCACAGGGAACATGGGTCCTCTTTGGTGAGAGTGGACAGGAAGACGTTGGCAAAGTGGATGAAAAGAGCACCGATGGCCTGTTTGGATGTGTCAAAAAACCTGGAAAAGACACAACACACCCAGTTAGAACAAGAAAGTCAAAGCCAGGAAATAGAATTCTATGCTTTTGCATGTCTAGGAGTGTGTTTCCAAACATTTTAATATCAGGAAACTACAAAACAACATTCACAGACTTGACAAAATTCCACTCTTTGAGAAGATTTTTTAAATAAATATGATGGCAAAGGTGCAGATTAGTTTATCTGCATAGTTCCTGAGAGGAAAGTCAACATTTTCTTTGTAGGAATGTAGAGATTTAAGGCAGTAAAGTGTGAAAAAAGAAGAGAAAGGATAAATTTCTCACCAGATCCTCCACGGCCGTCTGATCCCTACAGGTTCCCGGAATCTCTTCACTGCAGATCAAACAGAAGTCAGTCAGTGAATCAATAACAACACAAAGAGCTTGTCCTGCAGAACAACAACAACATACAAAAACAGCTTCTTTTTATCTCCACATTTAGCCTCATGTCCCTGCAGGGGGAGAGG
This sequence comes from Amphiprion ocellaris, assembly GCF_022539595.1. NCBI lineage: Eukaryota > Metazoa > Chordata > Actinopteri > Pomacentridae > Amphiprion > Amphiprion ocellaris. The sequence continues at coordinate 27,767,900 of NC_072786.1, read as the reverse complement.
ACAGATGAAACGTTGTGGTTTCATGCTGAACACACGCCTTCTGTTTGTTTATCCCGTCCTCTCCCAAGGTCAGAGAATGTGACCGTTCATGTGAAAACAGGACGGCGGCTTCCTGCAGATGTGTTCTACACGTGTACGCTGCATTCCTCTCTGTCGCCTGTTTTAGCAGTTGTTCCTGACTCAGTTTTTAGGAGGACTGTTTTCTCTGTTGTTCTCAAAAAAGTCTCCGTCCACATGAAAAGCACAAAAATACAAGTGAAGCACCAACAGGAGCATGCCAAACCAACAGGGGGCGATATAACTCTGAGTCTGAAGCCACATCGGCCAATAAGAGCGTGGAAAAGTGGCCACTGATTCCAGGAGGCTACCAAATACGGTACATCAAGGATGGAGTGAATCATGTTCCTTCATGTAGTGGAAAAGTAACTGTAAATTTACATGTAAACATGGATAGTAGCTAGTTAGCCTAGCCGTGTGGTGACGATACAGCAAAATGAGTTATTTCAGCCTTAACCCTCCTGTTAGGTTAGTTTCTCAGGAACAGCAACGATGTTCCTGGGGCGTGTTTAATTATCCAAAAGTGGCAGAAACCAACAAAATCTGGCCCAAAATCTTTATATAGTATTATTAACTCCATCACTAACCATTCCAGTCAATATTTAGTGTAATAATGTTCTTTACTTCTCACAGATCATGGTTTAATGAGGATAATTCCTTTGTTTTTCAGGAAAAAAAATAGAGGTTAAATTTTTTTTTTTAAATGTACATTTTAAACACCTATATATAAAATACAATAGTTGTAAATGATATTGATTTTTTTAAAATTTTATTTCACATTTTGAATTTTCTTCTTTTAATGGAGTTGATAAATTAAGACGATACTTCTCTTCTGTTCAGGGTGCAGTTATTTGAAAGGAACAATTTTCATTTTAGAGGTTCATTACACTCATTAAATCAAGCAGAGGAAGTTTCATACCGAAAAAATACTTGGAACTATTTTTCAAAATATTTTTTTTTTACTTTAAAATGGCCCAATTTGACCTGCAACAAAACAGAAGGGTTAAACATGAATCCCTAGTTAATATGAAAGCTGTTTAAAGTTGGTATTTTAAGCCTTCCGCAGCTTGAATTTGCCAAACCAGCCAAACACAAGTTGTTCTTTTAGCTGTACTTTGGCTTATTTTGAGATATGCATCCATTAACTGATGGATAAATAGATACTGTATTGATCTGTTACAGCCGCTACAATCACAGTCAATAATCAACATCTACCCCAAAAGCAGAAAACATTTCCGGCACAACACCTATTCACAGAAGTGAAAACACATTGATGATTCTGAGCAAAGAAATAAAAATGTCTGTAATACACAATATGCAAAAAATAAATAATAATAGTGAAAATCTAGAATGTAAAAAACACAGTGCACAAAATGGCTAACCACTATGCAAAATGACTTTCATACCAAAATCTCAATATAACATAAAATAGAATATTTTTTTTTATTTATATATATATATATATATATATATATATATATATATATATATATATATATATATATATATATATATATATATATATATATGGAACTTTACAGCACCAAATCTTCTGCAAAACTTGAAATTCTCTGTGTGGTCGGTCCTTGGATTTTGAAACCGGCAACACAGAGTGGAAGAAGAGGAGAAATCTGTGTGAAATTAGCAACCAATTGCAGACTTATAACAGACTTATAACTGCAGCCAACATCTGGTGAAGTTTACTTTGACCTGAGACTGCATTTAAATTTAGAAAAAAAAGCCAAAACACGTAAATAAAAGCTACATTCTGTGCATTTTGGCCTTTATTCTGCTTAGAAATACAGTTTTAGGTCACTGAAAACTCCTTAGAGGGTAAAGTTTTGAACAAACCGTGTCTCCAGTGTTGACTTGTGGACAGAGAGATCACAGTTTATCAGCTTATAGCGTCAGATTGTGCACCATCGTTCATTTACGCTTAAATACACAGCTACTGGTCCACTATACTGAGGAACAGAGGTGATAGAATGAGTTCACACATGATTCCCTCCATCCTACATTGTTTTCAAGCTGCTGATTGTCCAACATGGCTCTAGGGTTCGGGTTATATTACCATCTATTGTTTTGGCATCCTCTTGGCAGTGCTTCTGTTGTGTTTTTGCATTTTCATGTGAACAGACACCTTCTGTTGTAGGAACAAAAGGAGGAAAAAACCTGTTTTAAAAAATAAAACGAGTAAGTGTGGACTAGGCCTCTATCTGCTTTGCTATGAAGCATGAATAAATACAACCCAGTGTAGAGATTTATGTCAACTACACAACATTATTCCTACTTTCTAAACTTCTGTCTGCTCATTTCAAACCTTTTTAAACAAATTTAAGCAGCTTTATCATATTTCCCCAAATGATTAGTCGATTATTTATCAACAGTTTTGATAATTGATGAATCGTTTCAGTCACGCATGGTGCTGACACTAATTCTTGCCCAGTCCAGCTTCTCAAAAACTGACGGTTTGCTGTTTTATATCTTTGCAAACTGAATATTTCAGTATTTAATACGGGGTTTAATCTGGCACTAATCTGTATTCATGTCTGTTCTGCAGGTGGTTGATTAGTGTGATATGAAAAACCTGCAGCTCCCAGTATGTTTCTTGCTTTTTCAAACCCTGCCTGCAGTCTGACACACTTTATTTTTATGTTTTTTTTGGACTTTACAAATACCAGCAGCCACATCGTTCACTCACAGACACCACTGACTTCACAGATATTTAATTTGGTTTAATGAAATATTATTTTAGTCACTGCCCTCTCAGCACGTCTCCCTCTAGTTGTGAGTCAGAATAGTTCTTGGAAGGAACCACACTGGCTTTTGGGTAAAATGTCACAAGCAAGTTTCATTTTTTTCTTACATTTTTCAGCTAAATAGTTACTATAGTACCTGTAATAAATAAATTAATCATCAGCTGCAACCCTAGATTGTTTTAAATCTATATTTGTCAAAAAAACAAGGTTAAAGGATGTTAAACAGAAAAAATTTGCTAGTAGGCATGCATAAAGTGTGCCAAAGTTCTCTAATAACTGAAAAAAATCAAACAGGCATTGCACAAATTAGGGGAAAATTCTTAACAGAAGCTGTGAAAGTTCGCTGACAACCTTTTCTGCTCACAAAAATTTCCTGTTTTGTATCAAAGAACTGCAGCAAACTGAAGCTCCGGCTCTTATCTGACTTGTATAAGTGCAGGCATAATGGCGACTCAGTGGAAGGAAACTCCCAAAAATAGTTTTTGAGGAAGACACATCAGTGGAAGGATGCACGGTAGAGGCTGCAAACTGGCATCTGATCGCTGTAATCACAGGTGAAGAGCTTTTAATGCTCTTCCACACATTAATAATGCAGCGTCAGTATTAACAGAAGCATAAGCTCTGATCAGGAATGACATCTGCAAGCACTCTGAGAACCGGACAGAGGAAAAAAGAAGGGAGAGAGAGGAGGGAGGTATTGATTCCTCTGCTAATAAGTAACTGAGTGGAGGATGAAGCTCATCGATTTCACTTCCCCTGAAGGTTTGGCCTAATTCTGCAACACGTCGCTGATCTCACAACACTGATTAGCTGAAGAAATCAACACGACGCAGCGACCAAGAAAACTGGTTAAAAGTTCAAATCTATAATCGCAGAAGTCACAGAGGAAATCGTGCATTACAGCAAGCAAAAACAAGTTAAAAAATGGCCTTAAGTTGAAAAAAATGGTGCATTTTTCAGTGCCAGTTGCACCTCCTTCTGCAGAAATAGGAAATATTGCCTGTGGTGTCAGAGATGGTGAGATGCTCCACATTCTCCCAGTCAGCTGCCACAGAATCACAAGTTTGTGAGCTGCCAGTGGGTATTGTTCAGGCTGAATACATGCACAGTGTGGTTCACAATGAGCATCTTGTTTAGTTGGTGAAGCAAATATGGAAAAACAATGTGGAGGTAGCCGAAGATCTCAAATTACGTCCAACACAAAACTGTGACACAAAGTCAGACATCAACTTCCTGTCACTTTAAATCAATTATAATACTGTATTTTCATTGTGCAACAACAAGTGTTAGGTTTAAATAATAAATTACACCGAATGCACGAATGTATAGTTTGTTATTGTGCTACTAGGAGGCATTTTTGGTGGGCTAGGAGCAACAAAATGAAGTCCTGGACCCCAAATGTGCCATTCTGTGACACTGACCACACTTCGTTTAAAAACATCGCAATTTTTTGATGCAGCTCCCCTTGTGGTTACATCTATCTCTGTTTTAAGGTCTACTTTTGTTATTTATTGGTAATTTGGGAGTTAATTGTAAATTCGGCGTGTAGACAGACAAGGAATATGCGTAATTTCATTAATAACCAAGCTGAAAACGTGGTTCACGCTGCTAGCTAACGCTCACGACAGCTGTCTACTTTGCGGACGTAGACGGTGTTTACGGCGGTTGGGATCAACAAAAAACATCATAGTTCGTTAAAATGGGTAAAATGGGTAACTTTTGATGTTTGCAGAAATGGAAAGAGAGTAGTTAATAGTGGGGATACGTTTGAAAAAGTTTAATAGATGGTTTTTTTCGTGCCGAAAGGAAGCTAACCTTAAAATAGCTCATTTTTCAACGGAGTTCGGTGCGATGCTAATGAAGCTCCGCGATAACAAACGTCAACAAAACGCCACGTGGATTAGCGAAACCCTTTAAAATGCAAATTGGTGTCTCTCTCAATTGCCTGATAAATAAACATTAAAATACGCGTATTAAATGTGGTTTGTGGGTCGTGTTTTGTTCCGTTACTCACACATCAGCGTGCTGAAGGCGACGATGGCCAGCAGCCCCTGGATCAGGACGCCGAACCGGTCGGTCAGAGCTCCGTTATCACAGCCGTGAGGGTTCGCCTTGTTGATGTCGGTCATGTTGATCACCGCAAACGGAGGGTCATCCAGGAACCTCTTCACCAGAAACACGCCGCTGTATCCGTACATGTCCATGGCTGCAAAAACAAAAGCAGCTGGAGGATCTCCGCCTGGAAAAAGAAGCAGTTTTTAAAGAAAACCAGCGGATATATTCGACTAAAGTTCCGCTTCAGTGTTTCCAGCAGCTCGTTTTACATCTCTGGGTGTTCAGGCAAACAGCAGCATCGATTTTCTGACTCACATCCATGTTTTTAACAACGAAAACAAGAAACGGGAAGCGCACAAACACACAGCAAAACGTCCTCTGGTGACGCTTCAAAATAAAAGCCTTCTTCCGTTTCCGTTTAGATCAGCTTGGCAGACTTACAGAAGGATTAACCTTCAGCAAACTGCCCTGTGACCCGATTTAATTCACATCACGTCCTGTAAACATTACACAGTTTGATGTCATTTAAGCCCTACATTTGGGACTCTTTTTTTGTTTGCAAAGGATGGCACAGTGTCTCATTATTTGTTTCTGCAAATCCCTGTAAGTCAGCAAGTTTATTTATATAAGATCTTTTCATAAAAGGAGGTTATTCAAAGGACTTTACAGGCAAATGTAGAGGAAAAAAGAGGTGAAACATTAGAGAAAATCCAAAATACACCAGGATCAAATATTATAAAATTAGATAAATCAAAAACTGTGCAGGAAAAGTTAAATAAGGTGCAAATTTGATCAAATAATTTACTAAAACAGTAAAAAAAAGATAAAGCATAAAATAAAATAAAAATACCTGAAAGCCAACCAGTTTATTTATACAGCAGCTGATCATACAAAGTGGTGAATAAAATAAAATAAAATTAGGTAAAATGCAAAAGAATAAGCAGAGTAGAATAAAGTGCAAGCAAATTTTAGTAAAAAAGATTTACTAAAATTATAGAAAAAGATTTTTTTAAAAATCCCTGAATGCAAGCAAGTTTATTTATATAACACCTTATCATGCAGTGAGGTTATTCAAAAGGCTTTTCAGTTCAATGCAAATAATAATGATAATAATAATAATAATAATAATAATAATAATAATAATAATAATAATAATAATAATAATAATAATAATAATAATAATAATAAAAACATAGGTAAAATACAAAGTAGAGCAGAATAAAATATTATAAAATTAGATTACTTAAAAACTGTACAGACAAGTTAAACAAAGGTCATAATTTTAGCAAGTAATTCAGTAAAACATTTTTTGTAAAGCATGTAACAGTACAAAATGAAATAAAAAAATAGGTAATTAGGTGAACAAATTGCAAACTAGTTTAATAGAAGTACAGGCAGTTTATGCCAGACTTTATAACAACACTGATCAGCTACAAGCAGCAGAGAAACCACCTATCTTCGTCCTGTATTTGGGGCAAATCTAAGCTCCAAGCTGAGCAGCATTATGACTGAACGCCCTCTGACCTTCAGCTGCTCTGAACTCCGGGCTCCACTAACAAATCTGATATATTTTGGTTCCAGATTATTCACAGACTTACAGACTAGCAGCAGCATTTTGTATGAGTTGTAAATGTCTACTGAGTGCATTATAGTGAGTCTCTCTACAGGTAATAAAAGCATGAAAGAGGTTTTCTGAAAGTTTCTCATTTTGTTTTGAAGATGCCAGGTTGCGCATTTAGTTACAGCTTTTGCTTACGCCACATTTCTTTTATTTTGGAGAGGGTTGTGTGTACACTTCCTGTTGTTGTGCGGCTAATTGGATGCGGGTCCGCAGCAAATTCCTTGAACGTGCACGAGGCCGCTCCAGACGTTTTCCGCTTTGAGCCAAATGACACCAGGTGACGCGCAACGAGCCCAAGAGGCAAATCAGTGTTTATTGTGTCTGTAACAAAGAAAATCTTGAATTAAACACTTTTAAAGAGATTTAAGTCATTCTGAGCAAAGATGCGAGATGATATTCGCATATAATCACAATAATGAGAGGCAGGGAGGTTGTGGGATTCCTGATTATAAATACAGCAGCTGCGTGCCAGTTTACATCCTTACCTGTAGCCTCAGGTGGACACAGAACCAACACAGACAGACCAGCCTGTTAATTAGCTTAGAAGACTATTGAGTTAACAGACAAAGTGGACAAAAACCGTGAAGAATGAGTCCCCCTGTCAATAGAATGCACATAATAAGGTAAAAATGTGGATTTTACGCAAAGAATATCAACAGATTTACATAAAACATAACATTTTTTATAAGAATGTGAGCTAAACACTGCAAATCCTTATATTTATTCATATTGCGGCATGAGATTGTTAATAAACCAACAGACTTGTTCATTACATATCTTTTTTTTTTTTTTTTTTTTTTACTGCTAAACTGACCCAATTAGTAAAAAATCTGCTGCACCTTCTTGTCCACTCATTCTCCTCGGAGACTGTTTTACGCATCAATTTTGGTAGATTTTTTGCCAAATATCTACCACCAGGTGATTCCTCTCAGGTGTGGCTGGCTAGACATAGTAAAGCAACCATAGTAGCATAATTAAGCAAATAAAAGCTTTATTTTACAAACAATAACCGCACATAAAGGCCTGATTGCCGTTTGGTGATTTGGAGAATTTTAAGTGTCGCCAAAACGAAACAAAAACGGTCTGCTGCTGCCGATTCATGTACGAGTCGCACGTGTCAATACGTGTGTGTGTGTGTGTGTGTGTGTGTGTGTGTGTGTGTGTGTGTGTGTGTGTGTGTGTGTGTGTGTGTGTGTGTGTGTGTGCGTGTGTGTGTGTATTTTGGTGTAAAGGCATAATCCTTTCTCCCGCGCGCTTGGAAAAGCTTCTTCTGTGGCAGATTAATGGCGCAGCTTCAACCATCTGTTCTACGAGCGGCTCCAGTCGCAGAAGCAGAGAGCCGCCGCCTCTCCTGCGTCTCTTCACGAGTCCTTTGTGTCTTCATGAATCAGATCCGCCGCATGTAAACACACACAACGTGCACCGCCACACGTTTCAGAGTAAAGTGGTTATCACGATTACGCCCGATCTTGTCGCTATTTGTTATAATGCGTAAATTTGTCAGAAATCTGTGAACGCACGAAGGAAATTTCTGTTGTGTTTTGGTAAAATTAAGCACATTAAAGATTTTTGTTGAGTTTCTCACTCATCCTGGTCATTGGAATCCCAAGAGCTCCAGTAAAAAGCAATAAAACTTCTCCTTTTTGGGAGATTTTTTTTTTAACTTATCTTCCCAAAATAGCAGTTTATTTGCTTTTTACTGGAGCTCAGCATTACCGGTGTATACTGTAAACGTGTATTTAAGCTGTAGGTGAAGTTACTAGAATCTCATTTATCTTTATGTACTGAAAAAAAAAACACTTTAACACTTTTAAACTGTCATTTTTTTAAACAATTTACTGTCGTATTACAGTTTTTTTTACCCAGTTTTGTTCAATTGCAGATAAGAATCACTCAAATCACAATGAAAAGGTATTAATTTACATGTTATCCCTTAAAAAGCAGGTCAAAACTGTAATGCCAAAAGTCTGTATTTTCCCAAACACTGATGGACTCTTTTACAACGTTTGACTGCAAAATTACACATTATTAACTTTATTTAAAGCAACAAAAATGAGTATTTTACAGATATTTGATGTTTTTTGAAAGGAAAATGCTGCATATTAAATATTGGGAGATGGTGAAGAACTTTAATTTAACTGTTAGTTGACAGATTTTCTTCCGTTTGATTTAACTACAGATAATATCTGGTGAAATCACAGGAAAAAAGTATTAATTTACATGTTGATTATAAAAAAATACAAATTTACTTATAAAATAATATTAATAAACTAAAAATACTGAGTTTTACATATTTAAATCTAGAAAAAAACTAATTATTTTTACAGATATTTCCACAGTTTTTACAGTTTTTCAGCATTCTATGATTTTATTTTTAAATGGATTTATTTATTTTGCATTTCTCATAGTTTCTCGTAGCTGAAGAGGAATCTATCCTAAGTTTATTGTTTAATTTTAAGGTTTTCTGAGATGTAGATGTGTGAAAGTAAGTATGATATCACATGAAAAGAACACAAAAATGTACAAAATTGAGTGAAATAAGTTCTTTCTAAAAAGCTCACATCCTTCTACACTTTGCAGCTCATGGTTTTTAGTTGTTGAAGCAGGAAAGTTTTAGGTTACTCACATTTTAATCACATTATTTGCAGAAGTTTAACTCTTCCCATTTTAAAGATGCACTTTATCAAAGATCCTGTTCTGTTTTCAAAGAACTCAGTTCAGAAATATCAACTGAAGGTTAAGTACGGTGGCCGAGAGGTGCAAACCAGATTTACATAATGGAAAACACTTTTACAAGTCCAAATGTAACCGGAAAGGGAATGTCCCAACTCCGGGGTTGAAGCGGAAGTGACGACGAGGAGCGGCTAATGCAACGGACAGCGAGCGGGTGATGTTTTGCCCGTTTTGTGGGGAACATATGAACCGATTGACGCGGTTTTGTTTTTCGTGTGGTCGGTCTTTAGAGTGTTTAAATGGCGCAGATCAGACCGACAGAGTGCATTAGCCGCTCCTCGTCGTCACTTCCGCTTCAACCCCGGAGTTGGGACATTCCCTTTCCGGTTACATTTGGACTTGTAAAAGTGTTTTGTCGCTTGTAAATTTGTCTTGGAGGTTGTAAAAGTGTTTTGCATTATGTAAATTTTGGATTTGGATTTGTAAAAGTGTTTTTGGACTTGTAAAAGTGTTTTGTCGCTTGTAAATTTGTCTTGGAGGTTGTAAAAGTGTTTTGCATTATGTAAATTTGGTTTGCACCTCTCGGCCACCGTATTAAAGAGTCTTTAAATCTTGACGTCCAAGCAGTCTGAGGTAAGAAACATGGCACAAATATTAATAACAATCACATTTGTTGTTTTTTTTTCTTGCTAAAACTGCACAAACACCCTGTTAAATGTGTTAAATTCACATGTTCCCAGTGAGAACTTTGTTGTATTTTCGTTTTATGAAGTTTTGGACAAAAATCAGGGGACTTTTTATCGTTTTTATTTCAGGGGATTCCCAAAATGTGCTGCGTAATTAATCGAGCCACTTTCACTCAGCTATTTGTTTGCTACTTTTCTTCTCCTAAAGGCCGACAGTGAAGCTCCACACTTAAACAGGAAGCTGCTTTCATTTCACTGAAGCCTGTTTTGGAAACAACATCGTTTTATAATCTCGGAGCTGCGCAACTTTCGCTTTCTGTCGCTAAAAACAGCCTGTCTGAAAGTTCAGCGCAATAAAACCTTCACCAAACTAACGTCTGTCTGTCTTTCTGTGTCACCTTGACCTGCTCGGTTTGTCTGCGGTGTTAATATCTGACTGTCTGGAGAACTTTATGGAAATATGCGCCAACCTTTGAGCTAAACGCATGAACGCCTGCCAGAGAAAAGCGACGCGATGCGCTCCGACCACTAGAGGATAGTGTTGACTTTGATAAGAGTTCAAATCTGGATTAATGACACGTAAAGAACATTTCACAAGAGCTGTTTGGAGGAGAAAAAAATAAGAAAAAACTGCCTAAAAAAAGCCTAAAAGGTGATAAATGATTGACCTTTTGGGCGTATTTACGCACATATGGGGCTGATTTAAACAAGGAAGAAGGGACAGTTTGTTGTTTACCCTTCCTGGAAATTATAAAAACTTTTATAGATGATAGAAGAAGAGATAGTTTATCTTTCTGGTCATAAATCACAAAACTGTACCTACAAATAGAGAAAAACTGGGAGCTGCAGCATCAAATAACTGCCTGTAAACACCTGAAAATGAGTTTTAATCCAGTTTTAGATTTTAACAGCCTCATAACTCCTCCATATTTATGTTTTTTCTGATTTTAAGGAAGGTTTTCATCATGTCTTTTTGTAGAAGTTGGCATTTTATTGCCCATACTGTAAAATGGAACAAATAAGACCTCTTGAATCTTGGTTTATTGCACCATATTGAAGTAAAAATGGGATGAAATCTTGCTCTGTTTTTGCACATCTTGACCTTTTGCACAATAAATGTTGGGCACCTTTTAACTTTTCTTTGCATATTCAAAAAACTGGGAGCTACAACGTCAAATAAGTGTCTGCAAACACTAAAAAAACAACAGTTTTGATTCACTTTTATCAAGTCATGAACTGTAGTTTCCACAGTCTATTTATTCCTCGTTGTTTATGATATTTATGACAATGTTTTTGTCCAGTCTTTCTGTGAAAAAGTTATTTACATTTGCAAAGTGACAAAAAATTATCCTGAATCTTGGTTAATTGCACCATTTTGACGTAAATATGCAATGAAATCTTGCGCCGTTTTTGCACATCTTGACCTTTTGCACCATAAATATTGCACGTTTAAGCTTTTTAGTAGGCTAGACTTTTATCCAGTTGCTTCACAACATCTTTGCTTCTCCTTATTTATGAGTTTTTCTGTTGCTTAAGGGATGTTTTTAGAGGAAAAAAAGTCATTTTGTATTTTCAAAGTTGGGAGCTGCAGCATCAAACAACTTTCTTTTAGGAAATGTTTACTTTTGATCATGTCTTCTTGTTTTTGCACAGCCTTATGGATCACTGTTTTTGCACATTTGGACCCTTTGCACCATAAAATTTGTACATTTATGCTGTTTTGCACTCTTCTTAGCATATACCAAATATTGGGAGCTGCAGGATCAAATAACTGCATATAAACACTCAAAAGATTAGGAGTTTTATGCAGCCTGGCCACAGCAATTTCACAGTCTGTTAAAAATAAATCTATTTTTCTTTTACAGATTTTGCTTTAAATCATGTCTTACTGTTTTTGCACAGTCATCTGGATCTCTGGTCATTTTACATTTGCTTAGCAACAAATAAAACATCTTGAATCTTGATTATTTGTTCTGTATTGCAATTTTGTACTGGTTTTGCACCGTAAATATTGCACATACTTAAGTTTTTTTGCACTCTTCTTTGCGTAATCCCAAAATGGAGAGCTGCAGGATCAAATAACTGTCTGTAAAGACTTTAGAAACAACAGTTTTACTTCAGTTTTATCAAGTCAAGGAACAACAGTTCTACAAATTTTCACAGTATCTCTTTAACTCCTCTGTATTTTCTGTAGTTTATGAAGAACAGTCTTTTTATCGTGTCTTGTAGTTATGGCACAGGATATCTGATCATTTTACATTTGCTTCGCAACAAATGAAACCTCTTGAATCTTGATTATTTGCTCTATATTGGGCTGTTTTTGCACATTTTGAGCTTTTGCGCCATAGATTTTGCACACATTAAAACTGTTTTTGCACATTTTTGACCTTTAGCGTTATAAATATTGCACATTTTGACTTTTTGCACCATAAAACTGCACATTTTTTTGCACATTTTGACCTTTTGCACCATAAATACTGCACATGTTTAAGTTTTTTTGCACTCTTCTTATCATATTCCAAAAACTGAGTGCTGCAAGATCAAATAACTGCCTGTTTAAATTCAGTTTTGTCCAGCAGTAGTTTCATTATTTCATCATTATTTCTGACTTTGTTTTAAAGATTGTTTTTAATCATGTCTTGTTTATGCACAGCCTTGTGAATCTCTGGTCACTTTGCATTTGCTTAGCAACAAACAAAATCTCTTGAATCTTGATTATTCGCTCCAAATTGCGCTGTTTTGCACATATTGACCATTTGTGTCATACATTTTTCACATTTTTGCGTTCTTCTTTGTCTATTCGGTGTTTGTATGTACGGTCAGAGTGATGAAGCGCATCCTGTAACTTGTTTACCGCCGCACACGACAACAAAAGACTCTTTTGTTGGAACATTTGCATGTTTATTTAATTAATTTTAAACGCGCCGTGCCGCTGCGTGCAGCTTTTTTTCTGCTGTGCTAAACTTCGCTTCCCCCCTCCTCCCCTATTTATAACAGCGCTGAGGAAATATTTGTTGCCGCCGCTGCGCTGAAAGGTCAATGAAGGAGTTGGCTTGGAAATATCTGTAGATGTTTTTTTGGACATGCGCAGACGGGAGATGCCATATTGGAACGGGGGCAGCAGCTGAACGACGTCGCTCGCGCTGCTCTGCTCGGGCTCACGCGAACGAGGAGGAGGCGGAGGGAAAGAAAGACACCGGAGGGGGGTCTGGAGACGGAGAGAGACGGAGACCCACCGGAGGAGGAAAAAAACTTGTCCAGGTAAGACAGGTGACGGTTCCCGGTAGAGCAGCTCTGACCGGAGGAAGCTTTCTGTTGGGTTTTTTTACGCGTCGGGCTGCGCGTCGTTATTTGTTGTCGACGGAATAAACAACCGGAGAGTTTATTTATTTTTCCCACGAAGTGCTCGCGAGGCGGTTTCCGTGGAGAAAAATCGGTCACGCTCGCGAGCTCCAACTTGCTGAGAAAGAAGTGTGTCTCGCGGAGGGGACGCTGCTGTCTCGTGGCGCTGCCGGTTAAAAAAAATATAAAAATACAATAAGAAAACGTTTATTTTGTTGTTTTCCGTTAGTCACGTTTGATATTGACGCGCATTTCACGGGAAAAACGCAGATTTTAAACGCCGTTTCCGAACGTCGTTTTTGTTTCTGTTTGATGCGAACTTCTGTCAAATTCACCTTTTGTCGCTACGTGACTCATGTTGGGATTTAAAGAAAAAAATCCCGTCGTCTCTCGTTTTAGGTGCGTAAAAAATAACAGATAAAAAAAATGGGAAAATACCGGACACTGCCAAAATGTCAAAGCACTTTCAACATGGCGGTGGTTCGCAAGAAAGCTGAGGGAAACTGCGCCTTAAAAATCTTTGAACGAGGAAAAAATAAAACGCCGGCACCTAACGCGCCCGGTTCGGTTTCTTTTGATGGACACACGAGAGGTGCAATCAATTAAATCCAAAGTGTGCATTTGGCGATTCCGTGGGAGTTTTTTTCCGCTGCAGTTTTGAGTGTGCAAAGTACTACATGACCGGAGTGGCAGCCTGCTGCTGCTGCTGCTGCTGCTCGGCTACACCCCTCACTGCTTCATCTTCCTTATGTGCACTTAACGTTTCCTCTTTCACTTTTATCAACACACGCCGAGCCTCATTCGATCACATTAGTACCGCTTTTCCAATTACGCACGATTCCGCTCCACGTTTTCCCTTTAATTTTGCGTAAAATGTCCCTCATGGCACAATCTGGAGCACAATTACGCGCATAATTGGGTTATCTGCTCTGCGTTATTCCACATGATTCCTCCTCCACGTTAAATACATAAAGAGGAATATGAATTAACCAAGATTTTTAGACTTTTACTTGAAAAAAAATGGGCGTAAAGGTAAAACATCTGATGCTTTTTCGTCACCGTGGCTGCACGTTATTGATTCCTTTGCGTCTTCTCCTGGTTTTCCTTTAATTTTGCGCACAATTCTAACAATCTGGCGCACAAGTAGGCGCATACTTGGGTAATCTGCTTTGCGGTATTCTATAAGATTCTGAAGAATATTCATATATCAGGGTTTTAGACTTCCTCTGATTCCAAAGGAGGCTGCAAGTAGGGGGGGGGAAATTGCACTTTTTAAGGAAAAAGTGGGCATGAAAGTAAATATCTGATGTGTTTTCTTCACAGTGGCTGCACTTTATTGATTCTTTTGCACCTCCTGCTTGTTTTTTCTTTAATTTTGTGAAAAACTGTACAATCTGCAGTACAATTAAGCACATGATTGAGTAATCCACTGGATTATTCCTCTTCTGTGTTAAATCCATAACAAGAATTATGAATTAATCATGGTTTCAGACTTTTTCTTGCACCAAAAATCTTTTTGAGTGGGGAAAAATGCCCCCTTAAAGGAAAAAAAAAGCAAAAATTTGATGTAAAGGTTAAATATCTGATGGTTTTTCTTCACCCTGGTTGCACATTGTTGATTCCTTTGGATCTCCTTCTCATTTTGCCTTTAATTTTGCGCTACATGGCATTTTCTGGAGCACAATTATGGATAGAATTGGGTAATCTGCTTTGCAGTATTCCACAGGATTCCTCTTCTATGTTTAATCCATAACCAGGAATATGAATTAATCATGGTTTGAGACTTAGTCTTACGCCAAAAATCTCTTTGAGTGGGTAAAAAATGCACTCACTTTTTAAGTAAAAAGTGCACAAAATTGGCATAAAAGTTGAACATCTGATGCATTTTCTCCACTGTAGCTGCACGTTATTGATTCTTTTGTGTCTCCCAGATGTTTTTTTCTATAATTTTGCGCTAAATGCCACAATCTGGAGAACAATTATGCATAGAATTGGGTAATCTGCTTTGCGGTATTCCACAGGATTCCTCTTCTATGTTAAATCCATAACCAGGAATATGAATTAATCATGGTTTTAGACTTTTTCTAGCTACAAAGATCTTTTTGAGTGGGGGAAAAATGCATTTTTAAAGGAAAAAAAATACAAAAAAAAAATGGGTTTGAAGGTAAAATATCTGATGTATTTTCTTCACTGTGGCTGCATGTTTTGATTCTTTTGTGTCTCCACCTCATTTTTCCTGCAGTTTTGCTCACAATTGAACAATCAGGAGCACAATTACGTACATAATTGGATAATCTGCTTTGCATTATTCCACTGGATTATTTCTCCATGTTAAATCCATAATGAGAAATATGAATTAATCAAGGTTTTAGACTTTTTATTGCTCTAAAAATCTCTGCAAGTGAGGAAAAAAAGCAAAAAATGGGCATAAAGGTCAAATATCTGCTGTTTTTTCTTCACTGTAGCGGCACGTTGATTGTTTTGCAAGAACCGCCCAGCAGCCATGTATTTCTTGTGTTTTTCTTGTTGTTTTTTTTGGATAAGGCATTGTATGTTAATGCTCTTGTGTTTCTTCACAAAGGCAATCACATGCTTTGTGCTAACAAGAGGCAAAGATAGAGAAGGAAGGTCACTGTGCAGGAATATTGATTCTTTTTCTTTCTTTCTGTTGTTGGCAAACTAACTCTAAGCCTGTATTTGAATAAGGGGAGGACTCACGCAAATATCAGAGACACCAGAGCTGCAGGTTTTGTCGGACATGTTAAGTGAGTGTGTTGGAATAAGAAAAGCTCCGGGGTGCAGATCTGTTTTTTTTTTTTGTCAGTTTTCTGTTTAAACTCGTACACTTTAGCTGATCTCAGTGAGCATCTGGCTGCTCAAATTGGCCACACTGAGTGCAGTGTCTATATTAAAACAAGAGCTGGAAACAGAGGACAAATTGTAGAGGCAGCAACTCTCGGATGGGTCTAAAAAGAGGAGATCCTAATAGGGAGTAATGCAATAAAACCAAAGCCCATGCAGTAGTAGTTAATCTCCTAAATCCCCCATTAAATCTTTAGCATGGATGGGTTTAGAGAAAGGCAGGAGGACAACACGTGGATGCTCAGCTCCCCATCACGGGCTAATCAATTTAAAAAAAATAAAAAATCTGAGACAACAGGGGCACAAATGTTTGAGATTAACCAGTTTAATCCCCCTGGTGCCCCAATCTGGGCTGTTTCCTCCAGGACGCTGCAGGCCAGTAAAGCTTCATCTAGAGCAAGCTGCTGCTCCCCCTTCCAAAAAAAACAGAAAAAAAAGTGCAAAATCAAACAGTTGACATTGGGAACAAAAGCCTGAGGAAGTTTTTTCTGTCCCTCAGGGTTATAAAACTGGTTGAACTAGTGAGAGCCCAAATTAAAACTCGACATGCTTTTACAAGGAGGAGAAAAGTTTATTCAGACCAACCTGATACGATTGATTGTAGCCGGTTTAGCAGTAAAGTTTCAATACCCTTGTTTCTATTTATGAACTATACAGCTGCAGAAATGTATTTAAAAGCTCTATTTATGCTGTAAATATGGCTTTGTGTCCAATGAGAAGATTTTTGGAGCCCTCAGGGAGCTGCATTAGCTTGATACAGTCCAATATGTGACCTTTTAAATTCCAGAGGATATCCAAAAGTTTGCAAAGATAATAAATAATGTCTGGGTGAATTTTAGGGAAATGAGCAATGCAGCCTGTAAGTACTTGAGCAGTGACACATATCCTGTTTTTTGGCTCCAATTTCCAGCAAACTGGATTTTGAATAAAACAACTTGCAGCTTTAATGCTTTGAGGGTTTTCAGGGTGTTTTTTTTCTACATACTGCTTGTTAAGTCTCTGAACTCCAAGCAGTTTCTGGGCGACTTTATGCTCCTGTCAAACTTCTGCTCACGGTGGGCTCATTTTTCACTGCAATATAAAGTCATGCACCTCTATGGAAACAGAAAAAATATGACTAGAAGTAGGGAAAACTCAAACATGTCTTTTGTGCAGTATAGGAAAGATAAGATGCAAAAAGTCATAATAAACTAAAGTTTATTTTACAAAAATGGAAGAAAACCTGGAATCTGCATGTATAACATTTCCCCAAGTACCCAGAGGCGTTACCAGTACTAGAAAAAAAACAAGGCTCTTTGTGCTATAGATGTTTTACTATTTACATTTATAATTGGCTTCCATACTTGTTTCCTGTCTGCTCTGTGTAAACACTGTCTGCAGTTCAACCGAAAAGTTCCTGAATTTTTGTCATGTGACTGTAGGTTACAGCTGAGCCGGTATTGGCTTCCCTGTTGTGCTGAAAAGTGCAGAATTTTTTAGTTTTTACAGAATCTGGTTTGAGAGAATAGTTTATTTTTCATGCATTTTTAAATGAGACGTGTAGAATTTGATTTGATACAGATTTGATATTTGGTTAAGTTTCCTGATTAAACTGAACGTCTTAGATGAGAAGAGTCCTTGAGAAGTAGAAAATCCAACAATTCTTTCTGTTTTTGCAATTTCCAGCTCTAACAAACGTTATGTCGTGTTATATTGGCAGTTTTTTTTTTTTTTTTAAGACAAATCTGTTTTTTTGGAGTTCAGAGAGTTAAAGCACTTCAATCAGCCACATAGTGTTTTTTTCCATTTGCAGGATTCTAAAGCCAAAAAACACAAAAAATGTATGAGTGAGAATGAAAGCTGCACTAGAAAACTTCCATTAGGCCTGTAATTTGTTCCTGTTTTTATATTGAATTAATTGTTTATTGAATAATACTCTTATCTCGTGTGGCGAGTAGTGGAAAACCCCCCCAAAAGTTTCAATTTCTGGTGATATAAAATGGAAAAGGCAGCATTTTTAAAGCTGGACTGAGTAATATTTGGCTGTTTTTCTTGATAAAGGACCAGCTGTTGATGAACTGTGTGATTAATCTATTGATTGTTTGTGGTCAATAAAGGAATAGTGGAATTAGTCAGGTTTCAAAGTGTGTGTAAAAGTGATGGTGGTGTACAGTTAGAGGGGGAAAAGCTGCCACTTAGGGGGAACTTTAAGGGAAAAACCAGGTTGAAGAGCTGCTGCAAACTCCTCCTCCCACTACTTGATAGCAGCGTTGGAGTGCACTTTGACGAGTTTTAATGAGCGCTGTGGAGGGCTGACGGCAGCGATGCATCGGCGCTACTTCGGTAGCGACCGAGGGAGGAGAAGAAGGGCAGCGAACGGCGTCATGTGAGCCAAATTAGCTCAGCGTGTTGTTTACGCAATGGATGTGTGCTGGAGCCACTGTGGGACGTGGGGGGGGAGTGTTAGCGAGGCTGCTGGGGGATGTTGTGGAGACTGTCACAGCCTTTGTACTGGAGCCTCTCAGCACAGGAGCTCCAGTGTTTTCTGTGCAGTTTTACTTTCTTTTTTGGGGGTTTTCGTCTGTGGATTGTTCTTCCTCCTGCGTGGATGAGGATGTCCGGCTCGCCCAATCACGGATTATGAGCGTTTTTTCCTTTCGGATGCCGTTTTCCAAGGCTGACAACCTGAGCTCGGAGTTGTTTTCTGGCTTGATTGGGGCTCGCTGTGTGACGACAGCGTGCCTCGGCGTTAATTGCCGGTTTGATGAAAGTGGGTGGAAGTCGGTGAGTGAGTCACTGGTGATGTGACTGCATGACTGAGGACAACCACCAGGCAAGTGACAAACATGATCTGTAGATTTATTTTTTAGCTTACTGTGGTGAATATTTGAAGGCAGCGTTGAATACATGTTTGTCCTTTTCCCTCCAATGTTTTTTTGTGTGTTTGCAGCTTGAAATTAGTTGTTTTTTCCTCACGAACCTTCAGAAATCCAAGCAGAGACATGGTGTTTGTTTTGCTTCTGTCACATTTTTACTCACTGTGGGCTAATCTTTCAGTTTGTACAGTTTATAACTCTGACTAATGTTATCATGTTGTGTTGTTTTGTTGTTATTTTTTAAGACAACATGCTTTTTAAATTTACCGGCGGGGTTTTGGAGATCAGAGGGTTGAAGAACTTCAATCAGTCATAAAAATGAGGCTCTATGTACTATAGATATTTTATTATTTAGGTTTATAATTTCCTTCCATGCTTGTTTCCTAACTGTTCTGTGTAAACACAACCTGCAGTTCAACTGAAAAGTCCCTGAATTTTTGTCATGTGACTGTTTGTCGCAGCTGAGCCGACATTATTATTATTATTTTTTACAGAATCTGGTTAGAGAAAATGATGTATTTGTGGTACATTTTTAAATGAGACACATAGAATCTGATGAAATATCCTAATTTCAAGCTCATATTTAGTTAAGTTCCCTGAACTGAACATCTTTTTGTGTTTGCAGCTTGAAATTTATTTATCAATAAATTTATCAAGCAGAGACTTGCTTTTTTGCTTCTGTCACATTTTTACTCACTATGGGCTAATTTTTAACTGCATTATAAAGTCCTGCACTTCTGTTGAAACAGAACAACAAGAAGGAGATAAAACTGTCCTTGTGTGCAACGGGACAAAGTTATGATGCCAAGAAATTAATGTCTTTGATTATTTTACAACAATTTAAAAACCTGGAATCAACATGTACATTTTTCCAAGTTTTTCACACTATTCTGTCCATCAAATCTAGAAATGTTTCACCGTGCTGAATGTATCTTCCAACTTGCTCCTGTGTTTACAGTTTTTGAGCCACACTACATTTGTTTCATTGATCAAGTACATCTTTGCTTCGTCTCCTCTCAGCTCTGAATAAACACAGCATGAAGTTCTGACAAAACAAATCTCTGAATTATTGTCATGTGACTGTTGGTTGCAGCTGAGTCATTAATGGCTTCGGGGTCGTGCCGAGGAGTGCAGAATTTTTAGTTTTTTACAGAACTTGGCAACTGCAGACAGTTTGTTTTTGATGCATTTTTAAACGAGACATGTAGGATTAAGTGATTTTGATGAAACATAACATGCTTAGATTTGGCTCACCTAACATCAGATTAGTTGAACAGCCCGTGACTTTTAGTGTTTTTACAGATCCGGGCTCTTATAAATGGTGTAATTGTGCAGATTGAAAAAGTATTTTTATCAAGACAACATGACTTTCAAACCTGTCAGCAAGTTTTGGGATTAAAATAGTTCTTTATGAAACTTTTTCCATGCGTTATCCTCAATTTTTTAGGCTTAATTATACGCTTTCAAACAATGTGCAGCTTCTCTGTTTTGAGGATTTGCTTGTTCTCTCAGTTTTGTGTCTCTGGAAATTGACTATTTCTGTGTTCTGGTTGCTGCTTGGACAAAACAGGACATTTAATAACGTCAACAAGGACTCTAGGCACAGAGTGGGCATTTCTTACTATTCTTGAGACATTTTATAGCTTAAATATTGAATCAGTTTGTTGTAAAACGGTCTGCAGATTAATCAGGAATGAAAATAATTGTTAGTATCTGTCTAAAACATACTGACAGATTCATTAGTATCTGTGTATTTAAAGGGGGTTACCAGGTAAATGTTAGATCTAATGGAATAGGAAAGAAAGAAATGCTGCATATAGTTAATTTATATTTAAGAGTCGGAGAAGAGGAGAAACTCACTCAACTTGTATCACTGCTAACGTCTTAAAGAGTGACGACCCTTTTAGAAAATATGATATGTGGCTTGTTAAGCTTCAAGAAAAACAATCAGTCACACATTATGAGTGAGACGACTGTTTAAAATATCATTTTCTAACTGTTAGACATTGATTTTGAGACGCTTTAAGGTCTGTTTCATTCAGTTCTGGCAGTGACTGATTGCAAAGAGCAGGGTGGTGAAATGTTAGGATGTTCTTAGTTTGTTTTCTTCTAAAAGTGTACCCTCCAGATTAACATTATTATTCAGACATAAACAGTGCAGCAGATGTAAAGTGTGGAAGTTGTCTAGCTGGAGCTAATTTCCTACGTGGCTAATATGTTAATACATAAAGAAAACAACAGAACGTTTGGGAAAAGTAAACACAAATAATCCAGTCAGATTGAGTTTTGTGAGAGGAAACGCAACTGAAAACTGGTCTGGTGTCTCTGATTGATTCATTATTTATATAAGAGCTCATTATATTATTATAGTGAAGCATCAGTGTGTCAGCAGCTTGTTACTGTTGAAGCTGCTGCAGCTTTGAACCACTTTACATCCAGTTTATACAGAAGAAACGGCAGATAAATGTGAGGTGTGGTCAGGTTATTCACGGGAGAGGAAAGAGGAAACAGAGTTCTGATAGTCAAATCTGTTTTCAGCTCGTCTCTAATGTTTGATTTTGGTGACTTATTGGACCATTTTGTTGAAATGAAACCACATGACAAGTTTAGAGGGAAATAAAATCACTCAGCGGCGGAGCTGTCATCTGAATTGTGGCTCTGACTGCACACAGACTTGAAAACCACTGGTTTAATCTTTAACTATGTTGGTATTTTAATAGCTTTTATATTATTTGTTGTGTCAGATTTTCATCTAAACAGTAACTGAAGCTGTCAGATAAAACTAGCGGAGTAGAAAGTGGAATATTTCCATCTGAAACGTATTGGAGGATACAGCCAGCATGGTGAAACATCTTTCTAGAGTTAAGGTGCAGAGTAGTACAGTATCTATAGCATAGAGTCACCATTTTTTTTTAGTATTAACACCTATGAGCTGATTCATTTTTTTCATTTATTGTTAAATAAATAATCAAAGAAACTCAACTGTGTTTTTTCCCCCATTTGTTACGGTATTACACCTTTAGATATTCTACACATACAACATTTTTGAGTTCTGTCTGTGGTCAGAACAAAAATACCTCAGCTCAAAACTGTCATATTTCATCAATATCACTTCCATATCGCTCTTTTTTTTTAAATTGTGAAAAATAAAAATGTGCTTGAAGCAGATTCTATAAAAAACAAAAAATTTTGCACTGCGTTAATTACTCTGCGTTGTTAATGACTCTACTGCGACCAACAGTCACATGGCTGAACGGCTGAACTTTCTAAAATAAGAAAGAAGGTAAAAACATCTACAGCATGTACAGCCACCGTGGTTTTTTCTCCTTCCACTGTTGGTAACAACTGTGGGCATTTGGAGAAAAGTTGTACATGTTAAATCCATTTTTCATTGAATTTTTGTGAAATAAATAACCAAAGACATTACTTTAAAAAACTGTATATGTATGATTGATGGCATTCTAACTGTGTCATACTGCACTAAATACATTTCTGAGTTCTCTTTACTTCTTCGTGGTTGTTCTGTTTCCATGCAGGACTTTAGACTGCAGTGAAACATGAACCCACAGTGAGTGAAAATGTGACAGGAACAAAAACACCCAGAAACTGCTTGGAGTTCAGAGGGTTAAGTGTTATAAAATACCTGAATCCACAATAATAAACTACTACCTGTTTGTCTTTTCAAGACTTCTTCTCACAAAGAAACTGTTTATGTAATAATTACGAATGACACCTATAGTAAAACTGAGTGTTTTTAATGTAAAAAAGCTCAAGCCAACACATTTGTAGTCCTATTTTCACTTTTGTCCTCCAGATTAAGAAGAGCTGCAATGATTAATCATTAACTACTTTGATTATCTATTGACTTTTTAAAGAGTAAAAGTCAAAATCATGATTCCAGCTTCTTAAATGTGACATCATCTTGAGTTTGCAACCACTGATTGACATTTGTGACCATCTTCTGACATTTTATAAACCAAACAACTGATTAACCAAGAAAACAATTGACAATGAATATAATAGTTGGTTTCAGCCCTGATATTAAGCAGCAGTGTCATTACGCTGCAGCTCTGTACTATTATCTCTCCATGGCTGCCTGGATGCATGTTTTCTAGCCGGAGTTAATTTGTTGGCCTGTTGCCTTACTCATGTCATTCCAGTTTTTCTACTTTGTTTGCCTCTGATTGGTTATCTGATGGAGTTTTGCTGTGGTATGCAAATGCAGGCCGCCGGCAGACAGTATGAATGTAGAATATAGCAGGCTGGAGAGGCAGCGGACGGCCTGCAGACCAGAGAACAGCTTTTACCTTCAGCTTTAATGATGCTGGGAAGCAGTTTGAGTCTCCGAGGGTTTGTCACCGCAGAGTTTATGCTCTGGAAATCCCCAAAGATCAGCTGACTTTTCCCTGAATCTTCTGTTTTATCAAGTTTTGGTTTCTGGAGGTGGCATAATTTTATTTTTTTTTGCCCATGGTGACTGTTCAGACTAACCGCCCACTTCTTCTTTTGTTTATTCTAAAGAAACCGAAAACACAAAGTGCATGATTTCCTGTCAGCCAGATGATTTTTCCAAGGAAATTTTTTTTACGCAACAGTGGGTGTTTATTTGAGCAAACGTCAAAGCTTTGATGAAGTGTCTTGTTTAAATCATTGTTCTGCTGCTGGCTGCCGTTTCCTGGAAATATCAGTGAGTTTTTATGGAAGCCCGGCTTCGGTTCGGACGTTATTTGATAAAGTAGAGCAGTGATTGGATTTGTCTCTTGTGCCACAGGGTTGTCAAGGGAAGCCAGAGATGCAGTGAAGGAGGATTAAAAACGCCTCGGGTTAAAGGTTAAAGGTGCAGGATGCAGTCTCGTACTCTGGAGCAGCCATTGGCCCTCACTGTGGTGACGTCACACTGTCCCACCAATGGGAAAGAAGAAGAGGTGAACACAGGTGAGACCCTTTTCTATTTATCTTAAATGTGGCCGGGCTGGTTTTTATCAAGGTACCTGCATCAGATCAACAGATCGGCATGGCAGATATAGATTGAATGAAAATGCATATGAGGAATCTTATGTGACTCATCATAGAGGGGTCATGGATAACCAACGTTTGGATTTTATTTTATTTACGTTATAGAAAATCCTACGTTGCCTTAATCCTGTCCAATCTGTTGTAGGTTTAATTTTAGTGTTAATTTTTGCATTAAAGTTTCCTCCCTAGACTGTTTCTGCTTGGGTTTACTCCTCTGACAGTGTTGCCAACTCTTCAGTAGAAAAAGTCACTACTGGCTATCCTACAAGTCGCTAAATGACATCATTGACTAATTTGCATAGTTATCCGTTTGCATGTAGTTGTAATCAACTTTGTAGGAGAGATGAATAACATTGTGGGAGAGACAAAAGGTGAGTATAAAACACTGAAAATATGTTTCTGAACTAGAACCTAAATGCAGTGATTTATTTTAGTGACAGTAAAGAAGCATTTTCATTTCCATCCCGCTCTGTAAGCAGGACGGAATCTGCAGCAGCTTTGTGCGATTCATCTGCCATCAGGCCACAGAGTGATGTGGGTCTCCTCCTTTATATACAGTCTATGGTCTCCTCTGATCACACAGTGGGATGCTGCAGGTCACTAGACTGACCGCCTGTGCTTTGTGAAGGGGAGGAGCTCACAGCGCCACCTGCTGCTCTCTGGGGACAGTAACTGCAGAATGATCCCAGCTTTCATGTCAGAGTCTCCAAAACACCAGAAAAGTCGCTAGATTTGTCGCTAGTTGCTTTTGACAAAAAAAAAAGTCGCCAGGAGGATTTGGAAAGTCGCCAGATTTAGCGAGAAAGTCGCCGAGTTGGCAACACTGCCGTCTGAACCTATAAAACCTGCTGGCAAAGTTGAAAGGCATTTAAATATTTTCCAAAAAATAGCCAAAATGAGACCATTTATCATAGAAAGACACTGTAAAAACATAAATTTTTGAACTCTCTGATGGTGGCTGAACTACTGCGACGTCCTCTTCCACCAGAATAATTCACCAAATCTATCTGAAAATTGTGATATTCTATCAAAATCCCTTTATTCTACGTGTCTCTTTTAAAAAATTACCAAAAATTTTACATTTTTTTGAAGCAGATTCTGTACAAAACAAAAAATTCTGCACTCCACAGTCCAACCGGGATGATGTTTGTAACTCGGCTGTGACCAAGAGTCACATGACAAAAATTCTGGTAATTTTCAGCTGAACTGCAGGATGTGTTTACACAAAACAAACATAAAAATAAGAATGAAGGTAAAATATCTACAGCATGTAGCACCACACAGTTTTTTTCCAATGTTGGTAACACCTGTGGGCATTTGAAGAAATGTTGTACATGTTACATCCTTTTTTTAATACATTTTTGTGAAATAAATACTCAAAGAAATTCTATTTTAGTATTGATTAGTATTGAGTATGATTTATGGCATTCTAGAGGTGCAGGATATTATATTGTAGTGAAAAATTAGCCCACAGTGAGCAAAAATGTGACAGAAGCAGAAAAAAACACCAGGAAACTGCTCGGGGTTCACAGGGTTAAAACCTTGTTTTTCAACATTGATATCTCAATGTTGGATGTAATTCTGTATCCATCCATCCATTATCTATACACCGCTTAATCCTCACTAGGGTCGCGGGGGGTGCTGGAGCCTATCCCAGCTGACTCAGGCGAAGGCAGGGGACACCCTAGACAGATCACCAGTCTGTCGCAGGGCTACATATATAGACAAACAAGCACTCACACATTCACACCTACGGGCAATTTAGAGTAATCAATTAACCTCAGCATATTTTTGGACTGTGGGAGGAAGCCGGAGTACCCGGAGAGAACCCACGCATGCACAGGGAGAACATGCAAACTCCATGCAGAAAGATCCCGGGAAAGCCGGGATGCGAACCAGGGACCTTCTCGCTGCAAGGCGAAAGTGCTAACCACTACGCCACTGTGCAGCCCGTAATTCTGTATATCTATTGGAAAATGTTTCACCCCGTTGGAAACAGTCTGACCTGTATATCCGAAAATGTTTGAACTCAAAACAGGTATCTGTGAGGAGAATATCAAAGGCAGCACACACTAGTGACTGGTTCACTGAAAACGTTATATGACAAACTATGAATATTTAAAACGGTATCTGTCTGAAAATGCCCGTCAACCCACTTTCTCATCACATCCCTGATTCAGAATCTGCAGTATCGGACAAATAAATCTAACAAATTCTGATTATGTGCGAATTAAAATATGAAAAATAAGTGAAGCCATCCTGGAAAATCCCATTTTTGAGCACATATTAACAAAAATGTATAATACAGAAGTCAACTAGTGATATTTTCTGAATTATATGTAGCTGCATGTTACAATAATACAAAACTTATAGAAAACTTTCATGGAATACACAAATTATTGCATATTTGAAGCTAAAAGTTCACAAATATCCAAACAAATATACATCCAAACAAAAGCAGGCAAATTGGAGATGGTTGAGCAGAAATTAGATGATTTTAGATGTAATGGTCCACATAGAGAATAAATTATTATTAATAATAATAATAATAATAATAATAATAATAATAATAATAATAATAATAATAATAATAATAATAATAATAATAATAACTATTTAGCACCCTTAAGAACAGCATTTACAAAGTGCTTTGACAGACACACACACACACACACACACAAACAGAGACACACACACACACACACACACACACAAACACACACACACACACGCACACACACAGACACACCAACACACACACACACACACACAAACACACAAACACACACACACACACACACACACACACACACACAGACACACACACACGCGCACACACACACAGACACACACACACACACACGCACACACACACAGACACACACACAAACACACACACACACACACACACACACACACACACACACACACACACACACACACACACACACACAGACACACAGACACACACACACACACGCACACACACACAGACACACACACAAACACACACACACACACAGACACCAACACACTCAGAAACACGATGGAGGAAAAAACGGACACGTAATCCCTGAAATGCATCAGCCTCCCACCCTCACCCTCAGGCAAAGTGAACAATTGTCACCTCCAGGAGAAACATCAGTGACTTTATGTAAGACGACTTGCAGCCTGCTGCAAACACAAACCAGAATTTATCTGAATTCTGCACTTTGGTGAGATCAGCCTCATTTATGAGGCTCTGTTTTCAGCTGAATAAAATGCACTTTTGGCCTCCAGCTGCAGGCATCTTGTGTTATTGGTGTTGATTTTTTCCTGTTTGTTGTGATGCAGATTCCATGGAGGAAGAGGCGGAGTTCAGCTGGGAGGAGTACATGGAGGAGACGGGGACCACCGCCGCCCCTCACACCACCTTCAGACATGTGAGTGTGTGATCTCAGTGGAGTCCCATCCCCGGGTGATCCCTTAAACACAGCCTCATAGATAAGTAGCATATGCAGGGATCCTTTAATGACACGTTAGCCGGGGCAGCGCCGCGTTAGCGCCGCCAGCGCACTCGGTTTGCTTTTGTTTCCTCGTGACGCGTACGCTGTTGGTTTTCTAAACACGCTATTGTAGGCGACTCGTGAAGCGTGAAAGAAAACAGCACAGCGGATACAAACAAGCATCACCATGGGGGTTATTTAAAATGATTTAGTGAAAGTGGAACGAACCCGCTAAGACTGTAAGACACTTTTTCTAAGGCACATATTTAAATTTTGCTACTTCCTTGTGCTCAAGAAGTGGTGAAAATATGCTTTAATATAATGATCGTAGATAATTATATATACAAGTACCGTAATATGACAAACATAAGCAAAATCTTGTCTACCTGGTGGTTTTTTTCTTCTTTTATTATAAACCAGAGAAGCACAACTACTCGAATTATAACACTCTGAACTCCAAGCAGTTTCTGGGTGTTTTTTGCTTCGGTTTCATTTTTATTTACTGTTGGTTCATTTTTCACTGCGATATAAAGTCGGTGGAAACAGAACAACCATGACTAGATGGTAAAAAGAACTTAATTTGTCATCTGTGTGGTATGACACTGTTAGAAACCCATTAATCGCACCAAAAATCATTAAAAAGAAAACATTTAAGTTGAATTTTTATTTAAAAAAATAGAAAAAAAAACTTGCACAACATTTTCTGAAGAGCCAAGACAGGATTAAAAAATGAACAGTGGCTCTGAATGCTATGTATATTTTACTGCTTACAGTTTAATTTATTTGCCTACATGTCTACATGTTTTTGCTTTGTGTTAATGCACAGCCTGCAGGTCAGCTGAAAATGTAAGACATTTTTTATTAATGCGGCTGTTGGTCACAGTTGAGTCTCTAATGGCTCCACAGTTGTGCTAAATGACACAGAATATTTAGTTTTTCCCCAAATCTGGTTAGAACAAACGATTTATTTTAGGCAATTTTTTAAATCAGATGTAGAAGTGACTCAATTTTAAGCTTTCCTGACTGAACTCTTTGGAGATTAAAAAAAATGGAGTGATTTCAAAGAAATATTATGATTTTAATCTCTATTTTTAAATAAGTGATCAACATTGTTGCTCCATGTGAACTCATTTACACAACTTTCTCTTTTTTCACAGTGTGATGCTGCAGGTATTTGATAAACTCAGAGGAAAAACTAGAAGCAACAAACTAAACTTCAGCTTTGGTTAACATTTTTTAAAACCCCAATTTTTATTTATAATTAATAATAAGCCCTATTTTTGCAGATCACACTTAACAAACTTTAAAAGAAAAACTAACTGTGTGCACCTCTGGCAACGAAAGACACAAAAACCATGTGATTTCTCCTCTGTGCGATGTTTAGGGACCAACACTGGCATTGAAATGTAGGAAAAACCGTGTATTCAGAGTTTGTTTTGTGTGCAGAGAAAGCCTCTTTAACCTATATAACAGTTTTTTTTTCATGAAGGACGGGTTTTAAAGCTTCCTCTTATTTGGCATGAGGTTAGTTTGGCAACGCTTCTTGAAACCTGTTTGGAAATAAGATCCACCTAATCAAGGTTAAGGAGACACAGACGGTTAAACTCACGGATTTTCCAGAAGTGGAAACACCTCACTGAGGAGCAGGGAAGTTGGAGGTTGAGGGTTGGAGGAGGACGGTGCTTTTTTTGGCAGCGGCTCTCCGGGCCAGCTGTGTGTCTGCTGAGATTCACTGGGCTGAAACTCACATCTGATAGCGGAGCGAAGCGAAGCGAAGCCTGGCGGAGTTAGTTCAGACAGACAGTCAGCGTCCAGGTCAGCTGAGGGGTCTGTTAAGCTCCACGCTGCCGTCACCAACTGTGCAGCCTGGTGAACGTGTCAAACTCACCTGCTGCATCTCCGCTGCCTCGTGTCCACCTCACACACACCTGCAGAAAAAACACATTTACATTTTGGTTTTAGACTGAAGTGATGTTAACAAGACGTACGCATGCAGACTCACTGAATTATGTTTCTTTTCTCTTGCAAAAACTGCACTGGATCAGCTAATTAGTTTCCCACTAAATGTTCTTCAGGCTAATGCAAAGCTCCACAAGAACCGCTGTGGTAGCAGATTGATGATGGATTTACTTCCCAAGGCAAAGCTGAATATGCCTGAATGTTCTCATAATAACTAGATGGGAATTAGAGTTTTTTCTCATAGTGAAGCAGTTTCTCTTTACGGACCGTTCAAGTTTCAGATGCAGTCTCAGATTTGACCTCTTTCAGTAGACATTTCTTGTTTGAAATCCTTCTTTTTTTTGTAATTACATGTTTTTTATTTCATTAAAATAACATTATTTATCAGAGCTACCAACTGCAAAAATATAAAATTGCTGGATTTTCAATTTTCCAACAGTCCTTGAACTTCCCATCTGTGACACACCAATCATTTGAGAAAATGAATCAAATCAAAGCTTAAAATTGTGATATTTCATCAAAAAATCACTTTTTTCTACATGTATCATTAAAAAATTGTCAAAAATAAATAGTTTATTCTAACTGGATTCTGTAAAAAACTAAAAATTCTGCGCTCGTCGGTGCAACCAGATATATGTTCATGACTTGGCTACGAAAAACAGTGGCTTGACAAAAATTCTGGGATTTTTTGGCTGAACTACAGGAAGTGTTTACACAGAGCAGATAGGAAACAAGTATTAAAACAAACTGAAAAATGTCATTAAATAATAAAGTATCTGTAATATTTAGTCATGATTTTTTTCAGTACAGATAACACCTGGAAAAATGCTGCACATGTTGAGTCCAGGTTTGTTAAATTTTTATAAAATTAATGATGAAAGAGATAAAACTAACATTTTATTTTTTTATTATTATTATTTTTTAAATTAAGGCTCTGTAATTATGCTTCATAGAAAACATTTCTAAGTTCTCTCTACTTCTATTCATGGTTGTTCTGTTTCCATAGAGGTGCACGACTTTCTATTTTTAGATTTATATATAAAATGTGACAGGAGCAAAACAAACAAAAAAAAAAATGCCCACAAAACACTTGGGGTCAAAGTCAGCTCATATATCATAAAATAGTGATCTTATGAAATCAGTTGTACAATATCTGCTGTGTGTCTTCAGCTGGGAACATTCCTGAATCATTTTGAGTTAAATCAGTTTCGGCTTGGAGGCTACGAGTGTTTAACAAAAGCCTGAAGCGTTGGAACATGAAGATACAGAAAATAAATGATGCTGTCAGATGGTGAGGAGTTAAATTATAACAGCTGTGGCCGGAGGCGTTATGTTTTTCCTAAACTTTTCATTTAACACCATTAAAGAACAGAACAAACTCCCTGATAGTCTGAAAACATGCAGATTTTATTATGTTTTTTCCTTGTGATGCTAAAATATTATATCTATGTGCCGATGTGATTGAATGGGGGAGTGTGCGTGTGCTGCTGGTTGTCTTTAATCATATTATTATTTACATCTTCTACCTCGAATATGAATTCGTATTTTTACATTTACTGTTCTACCTGCTGAGGGACTGCAGATGGAAATGAGCTTGTAGCTAAATTCGGTACAGTGCTTCTCTTATCCTGTGAGATTAATGTTTTTATTCATGGTTGCTGACAAATAAATAAACTAAACCGGTTGGCAAAGGCATGAAACCACGAGGTGGTAATTTCAGTTAATTTTAAAGCTATTTGAGAGGAAAACTGGACTTCATGGGGGTTTAGGAGAAAGATGCATTTTAGAAATTGGACTTAGAAAAACAGATTTAGACTAAGTGAACTAAGCTGTGAAACCAAGTATTGTTTTTGTACCTAAACTCAGGTCTGAAAGGGTTTTTTTGTTTGTTTCTCTGCCACAACTGGAATAGATTTTGGTTTTGCTCTGTGATTTTCTGTATTTAGGTTCTTCTTCCTCTTCCTTTATGTGCATGAGCCTCCACTGCTGGTTTTATTTACTGTCTATATTTTTACTATTCTACTGTCTGATAGTTGCTATATCAGTGCAGCTTGGTCCATATATTGGCTGTAAAGAGCAGAATCTTGTTTTGCTTTTAAACCACATTTTCAGTAGGTGTGTTTACTTTTTAAAGCTTTCAAGACTTTAGTTTTTTTAGATTTTGAGTGGCAACTATATAAAAACAATATATATATATATATAGTTAGGATTGCCCCAATAATGCGGCATAATAGAACTGCATGTAAATAGTACGCCACTTCAGGTACATTTCAACATCATTTCTTCACATTTTGAGCTTTTGCGTTCCATTTTATGGCACAGAAATAACACACAAAGTGAAAAAACACACTCTGATAACATGGATCAGTGGTTCCCAGCCTGTGTGGCTTGGAGCCCCCCCTATAAGCTGCACCCCAGCCCCAGCTGCCCCCCCCAAAAAAACAACCCATAAGTACACTACAAAATAAAAAACATAAGAGGGAATTTATTGAATTGTATTACTAGTAGAAAATTCCCCAAAATTATGAAAAAAATTATATTTTATATCAAACCAAGAGTTGTACTATGATGAGGAAGACAGAGTTTATGGCTGCAGTAAATCTGGTGACACTACAATGCATAAGTTATGTTATTAATTTTTTTTTAACTAAAAAAAAATCCTTAAAATTATGAAAAAAAATTAATATCAAACCAAGAGTTGTAGTATGACCAGCAGGAGTCATTTGCTGGCTGCAGTAAATGTGTTGAATATTTGTGTCTCTTCGCTGTTTGCAGTAGTTTTGCATTTTGCAGATGGTTCCTGTTCACTCGTCACACAACCAGCTGCTCATAGACACCAATGTTATTTCTGCAGCTACTTTTGATTAAACTGGGCTTGTAGCATATTGTCTACCTTACAACGATGGAAAAGAGGCATTGTTTATGTTTAGACAACGTATATTTAATGAGTTATTGATGCCGGAAGTCCGAGTTTGTGAATATCTTTCTGACTTTACCAAACTGTGTTTTATTTCCTGACGTCGCCGTAATTCGCTGGTTTCATGCTGTCATTTACAAGCATTTCACTACAAATAACATAATTCTGTCTTTAATAAAACCAAATTTAAGGTAACTCTCGAAGTATAGCCGGAGTTTTTAAGGTACTGATGAATCTTCACCTGTTTTGCGTTTTTCAGACATCGTTTCCGTCAGTAATTTTCTAACTGCACACAAACTAATGAATCGGGATGAACTAGAGCCAACCTGAAGAAAGACCAAATAAATGTGTTTTAAAATGTTTTATAGGTAGACTTGTGATGACACAGTGAGTCTGTTACTCTGATTTTATCCAGAATGTAAAAATCTATTTTTTATAACATCACAGCCTCAGAGCAGACAAAGCTTCGCCCCCCCTCAGATCTCTGGCGCCCCTGCTGGTGGGGTGCAGACCCCAGGTACGCTTAGGAGCTCAAAATGTCTTTATTTTGTTACAGGACCTAGTGTAAGTGGTTCATTTTATGAATGAGACGCAGAATGAAGGGATTTTGATCAAGTATTTTGATTTGAAGCTTAGATTTGGTTCATTTTCCTGCCTGGTAGAACTACACGTCACAGGAGATGAGTTCAGTGGCCGTCAGAAAGTTGAAAGTCTACAGATTCTTTCTGATTTTACAGTTTTTTACCCTCATAAATGGTTATTTTGTTGATTTTTAAACATGTTTTTATTTTGAAGCCAGCATGCCTTCTGAACTCAGTGATGTGTTTTGGGGTTCAGAGGGTTAATATGTTTCCTTCATTTTGGGTAAAATATCTGAATGTTAAGTCAGTTTTAAACTAATTTTTAACAGTTGTCTGTTACTTTGGACCAAATTTACATTCTGGTCCTTGAGCATTGTCAACAGGAAGCGTCTTTTCTGGCATTTCCCTCTTTAATTACGAATTTTACCTCCAAAAAAACGGCCTCCAAACATCGAAAAGCCTGCATCCAAACAATTCCGAGGCTTTTCCTCCATTAACATGTTACATCACAGCGGAGGGCCAGATGGCTGGATGCGGTTGATCCTGGATGTGAGGTCTTTATCCACCTCGGATGACT
Source organism: Amphiprion ocellaris (assembly GCF_022539595.1). Taxonomy (NCBI): domain Eukaryota; kingdom Metazoa; phylum Chordata; class Actinopteri; family Pomacentridae; genus Amphiprion; species Amphiprion ocellaris. Next base: position 27,734,455 of record NC_072786.1, on the reverse strand, counting down.
CTGAGTTTGACCGACGGAGCAGCTGTCTGCCCCGATGAGCCTCAGCGCTCTGAGCCGGCGGCAGGACGAGCTGCAGAGGTTGGAGACGAGTCCGCCGGTAATTCAGCATCCTCCGAAGTGTGCCAGTGTTTCATTTCCTTACATCACTCGCAGCGATGAGCGTAATCGGGGCGGGATTAGAATATGTGAGTTGTATGTCGAACAAACCGTCTGCCTGGTGATTGGAGCGGCTGAGGCCTCTCGGGAGGCTGAACTGCCTCGTTGATAAGTGGATTGAGTCACTGGGAAACAGACCATGAATTCCCCAGAAAAATGTGATTCAGTAAAGTGCAGCCCTCATCTCTCTCTCTATCTCTGCTTGGACAAATTGAAAGTGTGATTTCTCTTGGGCCTGCACACACAAAATCACACAACCACACACAGTGACGGTCAGTGTTTGCTGCCCGTAGCCCTCTTATGTAAGCCAGCCAGAGTGATACAGCACGTTTGCATTGTTGGAGCAGGAAGTCACGGGGCCGTTTGTATTGTGTTTATTTCTAAGATGTTGGCTTTTCCATTCACTTGTGAGTGCGTGTGTGTTTGTGCGAACATCCTGTTGGGCTTGTAATGTTCTCCAGAATTGTATGGCAGCCTGTGGCTATGGGGGAAACGCATTATGTAGTGCTGCATTCATATACAGATTTATCGCTTTTTCTGCACACAGGGACAAACTGAACTCGGCACAGATGATTGGTTTTTTGGAAAATCACCAGTTTTATCAGTTCTACTTGTTGATTATTCAAAGCTCTCCTGCACTCAGCTCACCTGCTATTTGTAGGTTCTTCCTGGTTGCTGTCAGCACAAGAATTTGTCAATTAATCCTCTCAACCCTGAGCAGTTTCTGGGCATTTTTTCATCACATTTTTACTCACTGCGGGCTCATTTTTCACTGCAATATAAAGTCTACAAACAGCACAATCATGGATAAAAGTAGAGAGAACTCAACAAATTTCCAATAATATAAATTAGAAAATAAAAGATCTAAAATAGAAGTTGATGTTCTTTGATTATTTACTTTACAAAAATGATAAAATGGAATCAACATGTAAAACTTTTTCCAAGTGTCCACAATTGCTATCAAAATTGGAAGAAAAAAAATGGTTTCCCAACATAATATAAACATATTTTACTACTTAAATTGTATTCTGTCTTTATTTTTGTCTCCTACCAGCCTGTGGTTCAGCTGAAAAGTCTCAGAATTTTTGTCTCATGATTGTCGGTCACAGCTGAGTCACTAATGGCTTCATGGTTGCAATGAATAGTGCAGAATTTTTCGTATTTTACAGTTTCTGGTTAAAACAGTTTGTTTTTAAGCTACTTTTTAAATGAGACATGTAGAATGAAGCTATTTTTTGATAGTAAAAAAATTGATTTGGTTAATTTACCCAAAGGACCGACACATCACATAAGAGTAATATGAAAATCCAACAGTTCTTGAAGTTTTTTTTTCACTTTCTGGCTTGGATGAATGGTGTCATTTCAGTCTTAAAACAAAAAGATTCAAGTTTTTGCAGCAAATGCATTGTGAGCAACCCATTTTCCTGAAATTAGTCTTGAGAGACAGATTCGACCTTTTGAACCTGAAAACCCAATGAAAGGTATTTTGTCTTTAAAATATTGGTAAAATTACACTAATTATCAGCATCACAAACTGAGAAAACAGAAAGATTTCACACTTTCTACTAATCCTTAAACTAATCATGTGTGATGTGCAGTTCTGTTTGGAAAAATGAACCAAATCTAAGCTGAAAATTGTGATATTTCATCAAAATCACTTCATTCTAAACATGTAATTTAAAAAATATGATAAAAATATTAAATGTCGGCACCAGATTTTGTAAAAAAAATTAAAAAAAAACAAAACAAAACCTAAAATTCTGCACTTTTTGGCTCCTTGCAGAAGAGAATACACAAGTAGAGAAATAAATCAGAGAGGTTGAGAGGAAAATAAATCTTGATAAATAAATTAAATCCGGCATGACTCAAAAACGGTGAACAGAGGAGCAAGTTGCTGGAGATACATTCAGCATGGTGAAACATGGAGCAGTGTGAAAAATGTAGAGTATAGACTAACATGTCTATAATATGTAGAGCCATAACTACATTTCAGTGTCGTACGTAGTGATTTCAGTTCTTTTGCATGTGTGTGAAACAGACAAAGAAATAAAACTTTTCTCTTTTTTTGTGATTCATGGCATAACTTCTCATTTCTGAGTTTTCTCTACTACTATTCATGGTTGTTCTGTTTCCTTGGAGGTGCAGGACTTTATATTGCAGTGAAAAATGAGCCCAGAGTGAGTAAAAATGTGATGTCAGCAAGAAATGAAATTTCTTGGAGTTCAGAGAGTTTTTAAAAAAATGCTCAAAACTGCAGAAGTCTTCTGACCTTTAGTTCCTAAAATGGGCGAAATTCCAAAAACGCCAGATTCTGCATTACAGCTATTTCTATGATGCACCTGATGGAATCTTCTTGTTAGATTTTCTGTTACTGGTTTGACATTTTAAGCTTAAAACCGTTAGTTATTTTTCTCTGGTGTTATTAAACTTCCTCCAGAGACGTTAGTAAACGAGTACTTCCCATGAACTGACCTTTAGGTGTAACAGTAGTGGAGTTCCCCTGAATGCTCCGTTTCCACGTATGTAAATATATAGAAAATCATCACGACTGCACTGTCGAATTACAGTGGAAACAGTTTTGTTAATATTATTTGCACGTTTTGGTTTCTTAAAAGAAAACGTCTCCTAAAATTTTGATGGTAAGAGTTTAATCCGGAGGTGTGAGTTAGTTAGCAGCTTGGGCGGTCAGACAGGCTGTAAACAAACCTCAAGTTTAACCATTTGAAAGAGAAAACAAAGACTTCTTAACTCCAAACTGCCAATTAGAGTCTTCAGACTGAATCCTGCTCCACGTTTGTCCTGCAGTCAGGGTTTCTAACACGCTTTCAGTCTCTGGATTTGTTTAAAAACTGTGACTGCAGATTTTTTATGTTCCTGCCTGGCTGGACTCCCCAGATCTCAGCGGTAACTTCTAGTAAAATGTAATAATAACGTGGAGCAGCACTGAGGCTTTGTGCAGACAGCAGGCAAATCTAATTTGTTTCTTCAGGGCAGACCGTCTTCACTGTTATTTCCAAGTGATCAGATCAGGGTTTTACATCCGGACATCGTTTCATTTCGCCATCTGTCTACGGACTGTTGGTCTTTATCAGACTTCTGTTAGTAGCAGCATAACTCTGCAAGTGGCAGTGCATTATCAGTATTTTAACTAAGGATTAAAACTTGCAAACATGAAAAAGTATTACAAAACCTATGACTGTGTTAAGTTACATGAAGTAAAAATAATAAAAAATAACAACAATTCCAATAACTAATAGGACTTGTCTGTAACACGCTGATGCACTGGCCCAGATTGAAGCTTAAAATCATGATATTCTACATATTTTACATGTCTCACATAAAAAATTCCCCAAAATAAATTGTGTGCAGTAATCAAATTATTTCCCTACTTGTGTGTTCTCTGCTGCAATTTTTTTTTTCCAAAATCTGTTGCCAACATTGAATATTTTTATCACATTTTTAAACTAGACACGTAGAATGAGGTCATTTGATAAAATATCACGATTTTCTGCTTAGATTTCATTCATTTTTCCAAACAGAACTGCGTGTCTGACTGATAATTGGTGTAATTGTGGCGATCTTTTAAAGACAAAATGGATTTCAAGCCATTTTCAGGTTCGGAGATCTGGCTCTCAAGACTAATCTCAAGTAAACGGGTGGCTTACATGCAACATTTACTGCAAAATCAATCAAATGCAAGGATTTTTCTGCTTTTCACAGCTTTGTATCATTATATAAAATGTAATCTTTTACCATTTATCAGTGCAACAAACTGTAAAAAAATGTAAAGAATCTGATTTTCAGCTGCCCAACAGTCAGTTAACTACACATTTGTAATGTGCCATTCCCTTAAGTAAATTAACCAAAGCTAAACTCAAAGTGGTGATACTGTTTAAAAGCTGCTGCATTCTACATGCCTCATTTAAAAATGTGCTTAAAGATTCTTTGGTTCTAACCAGATTCTGTAATAAACAAAAAAATTCTGTGATTTTCTGCAGAACTGTGAAGCCGTTAGTGACTCAGCTGTGACCAACAGTTATGTCACAAAAATTCAGAGAGTTATCAGCTGAACTGCAGGCAGTGTTTACACAGGAGATATGAGACTAGTATAGAAACGAATTAAAAATGTAAGTAAGTAGTGAAATATTTGCAGTATGTAGAGCCACATTTTTTCCAGTTTTAGTAACAGCTGTGGACAAAATGCTGCACATGTTAATTCCTGTTTTTTCAACAACAAATCCTACATTTGCAATGCAATAATTTAATAAATTGTTTAGGCCTGAATGCAAATATTGGATTCCATGTGTTTCTTTGCAGCCTAGACTTTATAGTATATATCTGGATGGAATCTAAATATGGGTTTGGGGCAGGAGGTCTAAACACAGACGCAGGTTGTAAAGGAAGTCCGACTATTTCCTGAACATCCTGTGGTTTCCCTCCCAGGTGGAGATCAGCCTCCAGAGCAGCTTCCAGCCCGGCATGAAGCTGGAAGTGGCCAACAAGAGCAGCCCGGACACCTACTGGGTGGCCACCATCATCACCACATGTGGCCAGCTGCTGCTCCTGCGCTTCAGCGGCTACGGCGAAGACCGCAAGGCCGACTTCTGGTGCGACGTCATGACGGCCGAGCTGCACCCGGTGGGCTGGTGTGCCCAGAACAACAAGACCCTGATGCCCCCCGAAGGTAAGAAGAAACACCTCGATGCACCTGACACCAGTCATGTAAACTTACACGGTTCAGATGTTTGCTTAGATTTCAGTGTGCCATGTGAAATCTCAGAGAAAGAGCAGAGTTCACTGTAAAGGTAAATAAAAAGCCCAGAGAACAGACTTAGAACACATCGTTAATGAGATGTCATGAGTCATGCTGGGCTGTAATTCTACATTACGGTTAATTATCTGAGTATAGTCATGAAATAATTAGGAAATCAAGTTATCATGATACATAATGCTGTTTTATATGAATAAAGTCACCAAATGCTGATTTAATTTAAACTGTCTTTGCAGTATAATCGGAAGAATACTTGAGAAAACTTAAATACACTTTAAAATCTAAAGGTTATTATTTATTAGCGGTATTTCTCATGTATTTTAGTTTTTTGTGTATTTTTAAAAACTGAAATAATCCAGGATTTGGACTTTAAATCAGATTTTTTTTAAATTAACAATACTTAAATAAGAGTGAATATTTGATTTCAACCCTCTGAACACCAAAACCTCTCAATAAACTTAAAAGACATGCCGCTTTCCAAAAAATCACCAAAATTACACCATTTATCAGAGCCAGAAACAACAAAAAACAAAAATTCTAGTGATTTTGAACTTTGTGACAGTCCTTGAACCACTCATCTCTGACGTACTGTTCTGTTTTGGAAAAGCTAACCAAATGTAAACTTACAATCGCAATACTTCATCACAAAAACTTCAATGTACACCTCGCGATTATAATTTTGCAAGAAGAAAAGGTTTGCTTTAACCAGATTCTGCACCCCTTGGTGCATCCCTGAACAGAGAAGTATAGAAACATTAAAAATACATAATTAGAATAATAATTAAAGATGTAGAGTTCCATGTTTTCTGCTAATGATGGCACCTCTGGGCACTTGGAGTAATGTTTTAGACGTTAAGTCCATCTTTTTAAAATGTTTTTTGTAAAATATATAGAAAAATTCTAAATTGTATGATGTAAGACATAATAACTGCAAGCACAGAATACATTTTTAAATTCTCTTTGCTTCTAAATGAACCCACAGTTAATAAAAATGAAATGGGAGCAAAAAACACATAGAAACATTTTGGGGTTCAGAGGGTTAAAAGCAAAAAATGCTGAAATTCTTTCTCACTGATGCAATATGGCAGAAAAATTGGAGCTTATTTGCATTTCTTCCTTATTTTTCTTTTCAGTTTCTGTAAATTGACAATTTTCCTGACCTGTGCTTGTCTGCTTTTGAAATAATTGGTTAACTGTGTCCTTTAGATGTGTAAAAAAAGCATAAAATCTCTGCAAAATCAATGTAAAACTCTTTCAAACTACAGTGATGCACCTCTAGTGTCTTCTAACTCAATGCATGTGGTTAAGATGAGTTGTGAACAGGGTTTTCATTCAAATTCATGGGATTTTCAACACATACGTTTGTATTTTACTCGATTTTGTCCATTTCACGAGACCAATTTTTACATTTCTGAAAATCTTTGGCCTGAAATGACCTCTAGAGGAGACAGTAGATGTTTGTGCTTGGGGTTGGTCAGTCAGTGTGACCTTAATACAAACACATAGGCTGAAACAAACACCTCCCATCTTTACCTTTCAAAGGAGGCTTTAAATAAACTGAGTGGAAAGACAGGTTTTCCTGAAAATGCTCTGATTTTAAAGAAGACTTAACTCCTATTCATTGAAGCCCTCACGCCCTCACAGCCTCGGCCGGTTGAATGCACAACAGGCCTCTTATTGTACAAAACAGCCATCATTAGTCTGCAGGAGCATCCTTAACTTCTTACCCAATCTGGTTTCATCCACCGTTTCTTTGCGGTGGAGGTATTTCCACCTGCAGCTCAGATAGATGACTCACCCTCCCAGGCTTGTCCGGACCATGTATTTTTCTCGACACTTCCCGGCTGATGGATGGCTCGAGCCTCCGTCGTTGTGGAGACGACCTGGATACGTTTCCAGCTGACTCGGGTGTCCTCGCCCTCACACCAGCTCCGTGTGTCCTTTTCGCTCAGCGACGGCCTTTTCAACAACTTCCTCGTTTGTCTTCGGTAGCAGCGGGCGGTTCATAAAACGGCCGTATTCACGAGCGGCTTTGTTCACATCCCAGCGGATAATCTATCAAAGAGGAAACATTTGGGTTTTTATACTGCAGTGAGACAGCTTTTTGTGTGTTTTAAGAGATTTGCACAATAATTTGCCTATTTAATGTCAGAAAACGGTTTAAAAAAGGCCAACTGCAGTAGTCTAAAACATCAGAACTTGCAGTTTACAAACATAGAGGAGAAAGAAGTCAAGTAAATGTTAATATTTAAGAAGCCGGAATCATTTTTGATGAAAAAATAGTCTCTTTTTCAAACACTTTTTGTCTGAAGAATTCAATAGTGCAAGTAATAATAGAAAAATATGTTGCATAAACGTCAAACAGCTGACGGCTCATTTAACTCTGTAAGCCCCAATGCCCACCGGCAGATTTAAAAGATTTATATTTTACAAAATCGCCAAAATTACCGTATACCATTTATAAGAAGCACAAAGTGTAAAAACAGAAGCAATTGTTGGATTTTGAACTTTTTGAGGGACTTGAACTAAGTTTGGTCGGGGAACTTGATCAGATCTAAGCTTATGATCATGATTTTCACCAAAATCTAATTATTCTACATGTCTCATTAAAAAAAATCTCCCAATTAAACCTTTTGCTCTAAACAGATTCTGTAAAAAACAAAAAATTCTGTGGTCGTTGGTGGAACTGTGAAGCTGTTAGTGACTCGTGTGCAACCAACACTCACCTGACAAAAATTCAGGGACTTTTCCTCTTTTATTTTGTGGGTTTTTTTCAGTTTCAGTAAAATAATTCAATTCAGTTTTAATTATGTAGCGCAAATTCACGACATATGAATGTCATGTCACAGCGCTTCACACAGTAAGGTGCAGAACTTACGAATTTTAAAGAAAGAACAGAGAGCCCATCGGTCGTTTTTTCTTTTTTTTTTAAGACTTATTTCATTATAACCGTGTCATGCTGCACACAAGACATCTAGTAGTTCTCTCTACTTCTAGACATGTTTGTTTCCTTAGAGGTGCAGGACAGGAGTAATAATTGTCATAAATATTTGAATATACGTAGGATTTTCCCACTGAGAAAAATCTGAAAATCTAAAAATAATGAGCCATTTTTGCCCCTGGATCCCTGCACTTCTAGCCGGACACTCTATATCTTTAAAGAAAGTCCTGAATATAGTTGGAAATACATCAGCTGTGGCTTCACTGTGTGTTTTCTCTCTTTCCTCTAATTCTTTTGTGCAGCAAATCATCAAACTGTCACAGTGAGATGAAACACAGCCATTTTATTTACATAATTTAGTGTTCTGGGTTCATCTAAAACTCTTCATTTCCCTTCATAAACGTTAAATTTACACTCAGTCATAAGAAACAAAATGGTCTGCAGGTACAATTTCCATAAACATAACCAGGAAACGTTTCCACTGAACACTGTTTTCTCTAAAATACCAGCTTACGGAAACTAAAACACGATTAACATTTTATGGTTACATTTAGTCAACACATGATTGTTTGGTTTAAATATTTAAAAACTTTTCTTGGTACAAAGCACACGTTCAATATTAAACCAAAGCCAGAATGTTTATCTGGTACAACAAGCCATCTACCCCAACCTCCTCCCTGTAGTTTCAGTGTTGCACAAGGCTGGAATAGACTTCATTTCTCTGGTTCCTGTACAGAAGGCGGTTAAGAATAACCACAGGCTTGCAGAGGCTGATGCACACCTGAGCATCAAGCGAGCTGATTGGTCCACTCAGCTCATGTCAGGAGGCGAGTTTTCACAAAAAAACAGCCATGCAAACATCTGCAAATGGCAATGCAGGTTCCTCACTGTGGAGCCTGCTTTAAAGGCATCACACTTACCGCTTTGGGAAATTGTTGCCAGTGAATGTTGAATGTAACTCAGGCAGATTTCTTCCAAAACAAATTAGTATTTTCGGTTTCAGAAATTTTTAGGTGTGAAAACTGATTCAGTGTTTCATGTTGCATCGGATCATAAATGGAGCAGCTGAAGTTAATTAAGAAAGTGTTATAAATTCCACCAAAGCTGCTGTGAAAATCTTTTTTTCACATCTTTTTACTTCCAAAGAGTAAAAAAATAACACCACCAGTGAGTAAACATATAAGCAGAATGCTATCACGATTATTTCCAATTTCCTCTACTCTGAAAAACCCAGTAAACAACTAAATTACGTATTTAAGCATATTTTCTGCACTTTGGTGTATTTTTTACACATTCAAAAAATATATTAAAGCTGTGTTAAACCTCCAAACCGCAAAATTCACTACTGTTTGAAAGGCATGTTATGTTTTTAATTAAATAATCAAATATACACCATTTATCAGAGCCAGAAACTGGAAAACATAGAAAGAATAGTTGAATTTTCAACTTGCAAATGCTTTGTGAATTCAACAAGTAATATTTTCTGATTGCTGGGAAAAACTTACCAAATTTAAGCTACACATGCTAACATTTCATCAAAAGATACAGATTTTACGTGTCATTAATAAAACGGTGCAAGTTTATCGTCAAATGTTGACATTATTTACAGCTCTGGCCTGTTTTTCTACAGTTAAGATGTAAATGTATGCTTTTTTTCAATGATTTTACTAGTTGCTGTCTGCAAATTTAACTAAATTGGTAAATTGTTTAAAAAAAAAAGGTAAAAAAGAAGTACACCTTTGACACACTTCCTGCACCAACAATATGGAGTCCTTTAATATAGAAAATACTTATTTTACAAAAACAGTAATACCTCTGGCTTTCACAATAACATAATACTATAAATCCATATTTTTCATGCACCAATATATACCTAAGAGCTCAGGGGGAGAATCTGTCCCGTTTTAACCACCAGCTGATGTTGGCTGCTGTTAACCGTTTCCCTCAGAAAGCCTCTACTTCAAATTCCACTTTTTTTCTTGAAATAATAATGATGGATAACTGACATCGCTGCACATTAAATGATGCAAGCCGAGACGTAGCTGATGTAACTGACGGAGGCAGTCTGATGTTCCTGAAAACAGGCTTCTGCAACATGCTGTCAATTTGTGGATCTGAACCCCAGAAAAAAAGAAAAGAAAAAAAATAACTTTGTTGCTTCATTTCAAGGATTTGCATCATGGTGTTGACATGTCAGTGTGTGTGTGTGTGTGTGTGTTGCTTAGTCAGCTGGAATATGAGAGCAGTGTGAGAGTGTGCGTTTTTTGACTGCTTACACCTGTGTTACAGTTACCTGTGTTATTCTTTGTTTGTGTTTTATCTCTCAGATAACATTTACCTAAGAAAAGGTAAGCGGCTCTAACAGTGCCTCTGACTAACTCGCCTGCCCGGCTCACTAGTGGCTAACATGAAATCAACAGTGTGTCAGCGTTAGACCTCAGAGCTGCATGTTCAGTGTGCTGCTGCTGCTGCTGCTGCTGCTGCTTCCTCCTCTTCCTCCTCTTCCTCCTCTTCCTCCTCTACGGGGAGTGACCTCACGACTCGTCATGCTTTGCCTCTTCTTGCCTGTGACTCCTTCCTAGCTGAGTGTGTTTTAGCGGAGTGATAGCGCACACAAACACACACATAAACTCACACACACACACTGCTAAGGCCAAGCTGTGCTCCAATGATAAGCGGCTCAAAAACGAAGCCGCTCAGTGAGAAACGCGACGCTTTGATAAAAGAGGCCTCCTCTGCTCACGGCCAACAACCAGAACCGGGTCAGAAATAGAAGGTCAGTCGTCCACGTGAGCTTCAGAAAGATCAGAAGCTGAAGAAGAGCAGCTTGTAAGATGTTTCTGGCAGATAAAATCAATGTGTCGCCAATCTAGACCAGAACTATTAGCAGTAATGTAATGACTGCTGATGTTACATCAGTTTCTTAGCGGTTAAAGTGTCTGTAATGAGAGATATGAACTGTCTGAGCTTCAAAAACCTGCCTGTGGCTTTGAAAGACGTTATTTTTAAATAATTACCAAAATCACATAATTTAGAAAATGTAAAACTGACAGGATCAGTGTTTTTCTCCTTTCTGAAGGTCGTAATCACGTTTGACTTTAAGTTTTATTGGGAAAAACAACCAAATCTAAGCTAAAAAATGACACATTTAATCAAAATCACTTTATTCAACACGTCTCATTTAAAATTTTGCCAAAAGTAAACATTTTACAATAACTAGATTCTGTAAAAAACAAAAAAATCCTGCACTCCTCAGCAAAACTGAGGAATCATGACTGACTCAGCTGTTATTAACAGTAATGTGGCAAAAAATTAAGTGACTGAGCAGATATAAGAAAAAGCTTGGAAACTAATTCAACTGTAAAACATCTGTAAAAACATCTAAAGTATGCAGAGCCACCATTTTCTACATGTTGATTCCTGTTGTTTCATTTTTGTAGAATTTTTTTTTAGAAAAACAACTTTTTCATATTGTGCATCTTCGCTTTAGATTGATCCCCCCATTTTTGTTAAATAAACAAAGAAATTCAACTTTCACCTTTTTTTAACAGATTTTTTTACATCTTAACTTGGTTATGCTGCACAAAAGAAATTTTTTAGTTCTGTTTCCTTCCAGTCATGATTGTTCTGTTTCCACAGAGGTGCAGGACTTTATAACGCAGTAAGGAAATGAGCCAACAGTGAGTAAAAATGTGACAGAACAAAAAAACGTTTAGAAAGTGACAATTGTTTCTGCTTTTCTGGCTCAATAAATGTGGCAAATTTGTCAGTTTCTAAAAGAAAACACGCCTTTCAAACGTGCTGGCAGGTTTTTGGATTCAGAGGGTAAATAAATTAATTTCACAACAGGAGAGACCAGATGTTCTCTGCAATTAGGTGAAAAAAATATGTGCATATACTCACATCAGCTAAAATGATTCAGAAAATATTGGATAATAGCAAATATCCTTCCTTGATGATATATATCGATCTATTTAACAAATTCTAGCGAAGTTTATACATTTTCTACATAATTTGGAAGGCTTAAGTGAGACAACATAGATAAAAATGTGTGTATATACTGTTGGGAAATGAAAATAATAGATGTATAGAATAAGTTGAGGCCTGCTACTGTGCTGCTTCCCTCCCTGTAATGTGTAACTGCTTCTGCTTTTCTGTGGATGTAAAGCAGGGATGCCAGGATGGATGCCGGCTTTTTGGGGTTGTAAAATGGCTAAAAAAATACATGAAATAGCAAAAATCCTGACAGATGTCCACCATGTGCTACTAGAGAGAAGTTTAATGCTTTCTAGTGTCAAAAACTTTTTGTAGAAACATCGTTTTCTGCACAACTTTCCACAAAGTAAAGCCCAAACAGGTGCATTTCACAAATTTCAGTAAATTTCCAACTAATTCACAGCATTTAATTGTCCAAACATTCCAGATCTACTGTGTCTTCATCAGTCCCAGTCTGTACTCGACTTAAAAACCTCGTCTCAGAACTGTATATGCTGCAGCATTTGGTAAATAGAAATCCACTTTTGGTGGTTTTATGCAACGCAGTGGCTCAGTGCTTTTCCTTTAAGCGTTACATCACCAATTTTACAAGAAAATCAGCTCCACCAGTATCAGAACATGTCAGAAAAACTTCCTGCTGAAGAAAAAGTCCACAAGAAGCCTCCTGTTAGTGCGCTGCTTCGATTTTGGCGAGATTTGAAAGCTACTGCGTGGTCCTAATGAACCTTTAAACGTACTTTTTTTAGTGCAACAACAGATTTGATTCACCTGCGAGTAAAAATAAGGTCATTTTTTCACACTTTGGGTGAAGCAACCCTTTAGGAAAGCAGCAAAAACACTGCCGAAGTCTGAAGTGGCGACTGCTGAATGAGTTATAGAGTATTCTAAATGATTTGAATGAAAGCACGACTTGGAAGTGTCATTTTTACAGAAGACTATAGAAGATCTGTGGGAGGCTTTTACAGAAAACTGAGCTTTAGGAGGAGATTTAAAAGCAGCCTGTGATTTTTCCGCCCTGCGATCTTCAGAGTTTCACAATGAGTTTATTGAAAAGGCTCCCGCTTGTCTGTGTGTCTGCTAATGCTGCCATTTAAAACTCCCTCTGAAAACAGTTTATTTGTTCAGAGAAGGTGCAGAACCTGAATGCAGACTGACCAGAAGGAGGGCTGGTTCAATTAGGTAACAAACGCACCTAAATGCCCGGTGGAACTCGCTCATTAAACTTCACCCACACGCTCTTGCAGGATTCAGACGCTGCTAACTGATGCGTTCAGATCATCATCAGATCGCCGCCTGCATTAATCAGCGTCTCCGTTCGTGAGGAGCCCGCGGCACTGTTGCGTAATTTGCTCATTTTTGAGAAATTAGAAAGCCAATGGCAGGCGACAGTTTAGGGACAGTTTAGTCCGTCCGTCTAAATATTAGCTGAAAGTTGTTTTTACGTCATGCTAAATTACAAATGTGCAGGTTTTTGATGAAAAAAATTTGCATTTATTGAAAAAATTAAGCCTCTAATGTGAAAAAGCTTAAAACAAATCTCTGCAAATGAGCCAAAAAATGCAGTTCTAGTGAAAACAACTCAAACTATGGGCTATATTTCTGGAAGTTAAAAGAAAATGAGGCTTGTTCAGACAAATTTGTGTTGCTGCTGCTGCTGCTGCTGCTGTGTGTGAATCTCCTTCAGCCTCTCATGTGCATGTATGTGTCCGCATGCGTTCGGCGTTGCCCATCCATTCATGTAAAGGGCTTTTTTTAGGCTACATCACAAGTTTGGTCATGTGGTTAGGTAGCTGCTCGCTGAACAAATCCTGACAGACGATTTGCATAATGAATTCACCACACTGCTTCCTGCCAGAGCCGGCTGGAAGATGACGCTCTAAGATAGACCTGTCGTCTGGCTGCGTTCAGGCTGACGGTGGCATTGTGGTGAGGAAAAAACAGACAAAGCCTGCGCTGGTTTGGGTGTGACAGCTGAGACCTGTGAAACCTGAAATATTTTGACATGTTGATGCTAAAGGAGGATTTATGCTTCTCCACCTGGCTCTGCAGTGGGGGTCAGAGTTCACCTTTTATAGAACAAATATCTTTATTGTCTGTAAAACTACAAAAAAATCAAGCTTTAACTTTCTTACTTGGAGCTTTAAAACAATAAATGAGATAAAATAGAAGATAAAAATGTATGTAGCAGTAAATTTGAATAGTGCAACAGCTCAGATTTCCAATTCATCAGCAGAACCAATGTAGTGCATATACAGGGAGTCCCTAAAGTCTGGACACACAGGAAATCTCATTAAGTATATATATATATATATATATATATATATATATATATATATATATATATATATATATATATATATATATATATATATATATATATATATATATATATATATATATATATATATATATATATATATATATATATATATATATATATATATATATATTTGCCTCCACAGATTAAATATGACTTTGTTGAAAGAAGAAAGCATTGAACTGGTGCTTCTCAGTGAAGGGTGGACATACAGAAAGACAGGGCTAAGGTTAGGGAAGTGATTTTTTAGGGGCTCACATGAATTTTAGCCGTGACCACTTCTTTAGTTTCAGCTGATCCATTTGATCGTCCAGAACAGGGTTTGTCCAGGACGCTGCCTGTTTCTTTAAACTTTTTAACCACCTTCAGTGGAATCCTCCTTAGATGACGTGCATTAAATTCATCTGCTGTCTTTCCATATGTCCACCCTTCACGTCTACTGAGAAGTACCACTTCAACTCTTTCTGCTTTCAACAAAGTCATATTTAATCTGTGGAGGCAAAACAATTACAGTTAATGAGATTTCTAATGTGTCCAGACTTTAGGGACATCTTGTAGTAATGAGGCCTAAGAGAAAATGAATAATTGTTGAATAAAATGATTGATAGTTACACTTAACAGCCATTAAAGCGCAAAACAAACACGCAAAGTTCAGTTGTTTGAACAAACCACAAGTATTGCCTCAATCTCAGCCCACAGTCTCACATTTTATTGCATTTTACTGTATTTCTTTATTTAACCTCCTGAACTCCCAGCAGTTTCTGTGCCTTTTTAGTTCTGTCACATTTTTCTTCACTGTACACTCATTTTTCACTACAACTTAAAGTTCTTCACCTCTATGGAAACAGAATAACCATGACTAGAAGTGGAGAGAAATAGAAGATGTTGTTAGAATGCCATAAAACATAAAAAGACTAAAGCAAAAGTTTCTTTTCTTTGATTATTCATTATATGAAAAACTGAAAAAAAATAGAATCTAACATTTTTCCCAAGGTGTTCCCAATATTGAAAAAATAAATAATGGTGTCTCTACATACCACAGATATTTCACTACTTACATTTTAAATTAGTTTTTATCTGCTCTGTGAAAACACTGCCTGCAGTTCAGCTGAGAAGTCTGAATTTTTGTCGCATGACTGTTGATCACAGCTGAGTCACTATTGGCTTCACAATTGCAACAAGAAGCACGGATTTTTGTTCTTTTATACAGAATCCAGCACAAGCCTTTATATTCGTGGCAATTTTTAAAATGAAACATTTAGAATGAAGTGAGTTTGATGAAATGTCCAGATTTTAGGTGTAGATTTGGTTGTTCTTCTGAACAAATAGTCAGACATAACATAAAAATCCAAGGATCTCTGGAACATACAGTTGTGCTCAAACGTTTATATATCATTGCAGAATTTGTAAAATACTATTGAGTGATAATAAATAACTTTCTCTGACCACTAACCCTAAATGAAAGAAAAGCTTTTCCATAATCAAACATATCTTCTAAAAAAAGAAAAAATGAGGACAGTATTTCACAGATTTTACAAGAGTATTTAAACTTCTGAGCATAAGTTTATAAAGTCCAATGACTCTTTGTGTTTTTATAGTTTCTGGCTCCCAAAAATGGTGTCATTTTGGTAATTATTTCAAAACTATATGCGTTTTAAAGCTGCTTGTGGGTTTCCAATGTTTTTCACAGTGAGATGATTCATTTATGTGTGTGTAGGTGTGTTTTTCATTTTTTAGATTAGATAGAACATTACAATTATGACCTTGTGTACTTAAAGGGATAAAATGGTTAAATTCAGAATAAACCCTTTACCTCTGAGTTTTTATTAAAAAATATTTGTGTAAAAATGCTAAATATTTATTGATATTGACTAAAGTTGACATTTTACTGTGATACATTTTGAGATATACCACCTGGTATGGATATTATAGAACAGTATAAACATTTTAAACAGT
This sequence comes from Amphiprion ocellaris, assembly GCF_022539595.1. Classification (NCBI taxonomy): domain Eukaryota; kingdom Metazoa; phylum Chordata; class Actinopteri; family Pomacentridae; genus Amphiprion; species Amphiprion ocellaris. The sequence goes on along the minus strand of NC_072786.1, from coordinate 27,718,318 downwards.
GATCAGCAGTAAAAACAGTGCAGGCTGCTCAGCTGTCTCTATGAGATATGGAGTCCTTTAAAAAGCACAATGTGGGTAAAAGTGTTCAGCAGGCAGTCACACTGTGGGGGAAGGGCTGCACTTTAATTACATAACCACACACTAATCCTGTTTTAGAGCTACAAATGGGAATCATTTCTATTATTGATTAGCAGTGTTATATACAGTATTTGACCTGACAAACAGTGACAAAAAGCTCAAGATAATGGCTTGAAATTGTCTTGTTTCACCAAACTAAAAGTCCAAAGTCTGAAAATATTCAGTTAACTTGTGCAAAAAAAAGAAAGCAATGCAGCAAAACTCCTGGAACTAGAGAGCAGCTGGTATTTCTGCTTTAAAACAGCTGCCTGATTATCCAACTACCTGACAAATCTAAACAGGAGATTACAGCAATTGTACAAGGTCCACCAGATAAGGATTTGATTTGATCACTCAAAATTACAGCCAGAAAGATGACAAAACTGCTGTCACGAGAAGAAGAGAAGGGAAAGAAAGCACAGATGTACAGCAGCTATTAACCAACGAATGACAACGCTGCATATCAAACCTCAAATATTCAAGATACCCTACAAGGAATCAAACATCAGCAGTCAAAAACAAACTCACAAAGAGACTTTTAAACTACTTTAGAGTCACATCTGAGACGTACTCCTGCAGATAACAGCCTCACTTAGCTGACATGGTCCTCATGTCGGAATAAATGCAAACGTAGAGCTTTTAACAGCCGGAACAACCATCGTAAAGATTCATTTGTCTCTCTGCCAGTTAAACTTATTATTAGGAAGCTCGTAACGTCTGCGCTGATGCTGCCTTATTCCAAGACAGTTTCCTCCAAAAACTGAGCAAAAATCCTCCATTTTTAAAACTTGTTTGATACTCAACAGTCTAACACAGCACTGAATGACAGTTTTATTATTTGATATTAAATTCTGATATTGTGACATATTGTACTTTGACTTATTAAATTATCACTAATATAATAGTTGAAGTCATGCTGCCCCTTTCCGATGTGAAAACTGGAACTCTGGAGCCTAAATTTTTTTGAAAGGCAGGTTTTGTTTTAAGAAATCATCAAAATTACACCATTTATCAGACAGAAACTGTAAAAACAGAAAAAATCATTGGATTTTCAACTTTCTGATGGTCCTCAAACTACTCATCTGTCATGTGCCGTTCCATTAGAAAAAATATCCAATCCAAGCTTAAAATTTTCATATTCCATCATTTATTCTACGTTTTAACTTAAAAAATAGCCAAAATAAACTATTTGCTCTAAACAAATTCTGCAAAAAATTAAAAATTCTGTGTTAGTTGATGCAACTGACAAACAATAACTGATTCAGCTGCAACTAACAGTAATCTGACTTTAGTAATCTGGGCTTTTGGGATGAAATGCAGCCTTTGTGTTGACAGAGCAGAGAGAGGACACGTAATTAAAAATGTAAAAAAACATTCTATTTATGGTATGTAGAGTTGTCATATCTTTTTCCAACGTTCGTAGCATCTGTGGCCACTTGGGGAAAAAAGTTGTACATGTTGATTCCAGTTATGGTAATTTTTTATAGAATAGAATAGAATAGTATAGAATAGAATAGAATAGCCACTTTATCGTCATTCATAACATACATTGCACCTACTTTTCTTTTGTACTATGTATGACATATTTGCACTGTTACCAAGCTGTGTTTTTGTCTTATTTCTTTTTTATTTTTATTCCTATATTATTTGCTATAGATTTGTATATATATATTTATCCCTATTTCTTAAATATTCAATGTTCAGTCATTGTTGCACTGCCTGCTGTACGTGCCTTTTTAATTGCCCCCGGGGACAAATAAAGATTTCTGAATCTGAAACACTATAGATTGTAATATAAAATGTAATATAAATTTTAAAAAAACAATATAGCAGTGGTTTAAAACAGTGTAGCAGCAGTTTGAAAACGGCAAAAACAACTAATCAAAGGAATTCAGCTGTGCTTTTTTATTGAGTTCTGCTAAAAATCTTTGCCCTCTTCTGACACTTGGAGTTCTCTCTGCTTCTAGCTATGGATGCTCCGTTTCCATCGAGGTGCAGGAGTTTATGTTGCAGTGAAAAAAATGAGTGTATAGTGAGTAGAAATGACAGGAACAAAAACCGTCCAGAAACTTCCAGCAGCCTGCTACAATAACACACTTATCTTGTAGAAGAAGGTGGTCTGAGTCAGACACACAGCTGTAGTTTCCACTAAACGTCCCTGCTGTAACCTCCAGATTTGCATTTCCTCATATTGGCTGTGCGTCTCTCTTATAGAGAAGCGCATTTGTTTGTGTCACTCAGCTTCATTTTCATCAGCAGAGAAGCGACTCCAAGGTTTTTCATGAATGGGGACGATCAAAGAAAACAGAACACTTCTTTTCTGTGCAGTTCTGTTCATGCGGGTCTTTTTTTTAAACACTTTACCCCCAAACTGCTTTCATGAACTCTGAAAACGTTGAAACTGAAACGCAGCAGCAATAACTTTTCTCTTGCTAAACACGCACACAAATTGGACGCTGCAGTCTCGTGGCCTATGTGGAAAGCCTGTCAGTTAAGATGGAAGCCGGCGTTTGGGAGTGACTTGGCTTCCTACCCCTCGCTCATCTCCATGCCAGCGCCTAATGACTGGATGGAACGGAGGGGAATCAGGCGTAATTTGCTCCCATTAACTCTGATTAGAATCTGTTGCACTGAAAAAAAAAGAGGAGGAGAAAAGCGGAGGTGATTTTTCTTCTTTAATTCCAACATTGATTATCTAAAGTAAAGCTTGTGCACAGAGCCAAGTGTGTTTACAGAGAGGCTGCTTTCATACCTCCACATTCCTGTTTGCTTTGTGCTTTTTCTTTATGTTGCTTGGAGACTCCATGCAGCAGCTCCTCTGGGACTGAGGAGGAATAATGTAGCGCTGTGGGGGGAGGAGGAGTGTGTTTTAAAGGATCTCCTCCCTCAAGGTTAATTATGCACTTATTGTTATGTGAAAGTCAGGAAAATAAAGAATCACCCCAACAGAAAAAGAGCTTCGGTGTAATGAATCCGCACAGAAGGAGGTTGAAGTTTGAGCTTGTGCGGCTTTGGATGAGCTCTAAACGGCCTCATGACTAATCTGAGCAGGATCTGTAAAAATAGTTTATCTATTCCTGCACACCAGAGATCAACGCAGGAGTGTGTACGGCCTCCGTGTGTGTGTGTGTGTGTGTGTGTGTGTGTGTGTGTGTGTGTGTGTGTGTGTTGCAAACATCCAGCAGCAGCAGCAGCGAGGAAAGAAAACAGTCTTGCAGGAAAAAACACTATTATTACTGGAGCGTCTGGGTGTTTGCTGTTCATGTTACCGTTGCAGGAAAAGCGGCTCCTCCCGTGTCGACACATTGATTTATTGGCCAGAAAATTTCCACAGTTGATGATTTGATTCGGGCAGGACCTCTGGAGTCCCGAGCCACCAGAGGATTTTATCGATTCTGGTCACATAAGTCAATTATGTATTTAAAATCCTGAGCCTCTGAGGAGCAAACTGTCACTTCTGCTGTTGTTTAAACGCAGTCTGTTTTGGAATCCGGCCAAAGGGAGCGCAGGGTTTTCTGATGTTCAATAAGGAGAAAGTGAAGGAGGATTGAGCCTCCACAGCTTGACATTGTTTGTTTTACCAATTAGAGGTCAAAATGTGACGCTCCTGTGGGTGATTTGCAAAGAGGATTTGTATATATTTCACTGCATGTGTAGTGTGAAAAACCTTTATTTTCTTGTCTGAAAAGCCGCAACTTCTCGCACTGTCGGTTAAGTCATCCACACGACTGTCCAGTAAACATTAGCAGGACGGAAAAACAAAGAAACAAAGAGAGTAAGAAGCCACACAAAGAAAAATATCTGAAAAAATAAAGCAGAAACATAACAAAGAAAGAGTACAAGCACATGCCTTCTCGAGTACATGCTTTTCTAAGTGTGTGGTTTGTTTGCAAAAAGAGCAAAAAGTTATAATAAAATGTAAAGGTGCCCACATGCAATAAAAACTGTAAATGTAAATGTGTTAATTTAGAAAACAAAAGCTGATTTGTGCATGAAACTCTCGCAAAAAAGTGCTACAGCTGAATCCCTGAAAGGCTTTTTTGTTGTAAAGACTTGAACAAACCTGTTAATGTTTAGCTGATAAATTACCCTGTTAAAAATGTAAGGTAGCCATTTAAACTGCTTTATCAAACTAATGTACTTTGATTGTTTTTCCAACAAATGCTTTGAATTGGGCAGTAAAGCTGAAAAGTCCTGAAACATACATTTAAAGCAGCTAGTATAAACCTCACAAGGTTTGATTTCATTAAAAGTTCTTCAAAATAACTTGAAATAAGATTGAAATTTTTTGATTTTAAAACTAATTACAAACATGTAGATGTAGAAAGGACAACCGTAATCTCTACGTGGTTTACTGCAGTCGTTCCTCATTACAGAAGAACAACATTGTTAAAATTCCAGCACTTTTTCCGATAACGCGGCTACAGGAGTCACAGAGCTCAAAATGTGAACACATGCTGCTGAATAAAGACAGCAAAACCATCCTTCTCTTGATGCTAATCCACTCACAACTCTTTTCCAGACCCACTTTGTCCATAAAAATACTAAAAGAAGGCGTCCAAAACTGTAAAAAGAATGCTCTAAACTACATATAAGCTTTTTGCTGAGCATATATTTACATGTAACCCTGCTGTAATCACCAATATTTCAGTTAAATTACATATTTTCTTCCCAATAATGGACAGATTGCAGTTAGATTTATTTTAAATTACATATTGAATTACACAACACTGTCACATGTACCAAGTTATTCTCTAATACTTATTGTTTATTGGTTAGTTTGAGCATTTCTGAGCTTGAATTCTAACGAGGGACTGGATGGAATTAATCACACACATGAGAATTATAATGGAAATGCAGTGTTCTCACTAAACAGAAAAAATGTAGACTTTTTCTTAATATCATGAAGTCTTTTTCTTGGGACCAATCCTCAATCATAATCTGTAGTCTTTGACTAGGACTGAAACTCCACCTACATCACTACTGAACCTGCTAATATCATAATTTACCGTTTGGTTTTGATTAAGGCTGTTATCGATTAACTGCTGTTAGTAATTTCAGATTTGACCAACAAGAAGGAACACATCACAAAATGTTTGGTAGATTTGCTGCAGCACCTGGTTGTGTCTTTATTAAAATCATTATAATTTTCTGTTTGATTTACAGTTCAACATTGTGGTGTTCCTCACATTCCTCATGTAAGCGAGCTGGGTTTGCACACGGCATTAAGTGTCAGCGGTTCAGAACTGGTTCAGCAAACAGATAATTACCTGCTGTCATCGATCAAGAACAACAAACACCAAGCTTTACAGATAATAAGAAGAAAAGAATGAGGCTAAAGCATTAGCGAGTGTATAACTGTAAGATTTATCTAGTCCTCTATATAGTATTAAAATTTTAAAAAAATCATCTGGATATAATGTTCTCTGCAACTTTTGCACTGTTTTTTTCTTATTTATTCTTGTACTGCTTTTGTACTTTTTCTTTTGGAGCTGCTGTAACGGTGAACTTTCCCCACTGTGGGATCAATGAAGTTTATCTTATCATATAGCATCAACCAGAGACTTTGACTCAGAACAAAGACACAAAATCTTGGTTGACTGAAATCGTTCCGACTGTTTAACCAGTTGATGAGGAAAAATAAATCCCAAACTTGTTGGACGATTATAAGAAAAGAATGAACTTAAGGCAGTAACAAGTCCTACAGTAAAATACATACAAAATCTAACCTGTTAGATGCCAATATATAGATGTAAAGTACTGACTAAACCAGATCTCAGCATGGAAGGTCTGAAAAAGACAAAGGACTGAACTGAATGCTTGTACTTCCATTGTAGCCGTCTCTAACATCAGCCAGACTTAGGCCGAAGTCACAAAACTATGCGTCAAAGAAAATCTTAGTTGACTAAAATTATGTGTATTGTAGTCGGTAGATAACAGTCTGTTCCTCCTGCCACCAAAAATAATCGATTAAACCTGGAAGGCTGCTTTTTGTTTAATAAAAATTACCCAGACGATTGTCCAACCAAGGAGAAATCGGTTCAATAACGGCAAATCGACGGGGGAGAATGTCGTTAAAAAATCATTTCCAGCCTGGCCAATATCAATTTTCATATAAAATACTACTGCAAAATAAACTTTTTTGAAAAATCATTTTAACAGGTTGCCTTTTATAAACTATTCAAATACAAGCTTTTGATGTGGTTTCTTCTGTCTACTAAATATTCAGGGACTTTTTGGCTGAACTGCAGGCAGTGTTTCCATATAGCAGTTAGGAGACAAGAATTTAGAGTTTCTTAGATTATTTTTTTTTCTGTGGGGACTTGGGGGGGAAAGAAACTGCACATGCTGATATCAAGTTCTGCAGTTTAGTAGAATAAATAGTCAATGAAATGTTTCTGAAACTGTAAAAACTGAGAAAACGGTCAGATTTTCCACTTCTCCTTGAACTACTCTGGATCTAAATCTAAGCCTAAAATTGTGATATTTCCTCAAAATCTATTTCTATTTCCTCAAAACTAGTCATGATTGGTCTGTTTCCATAGAGGTGCAGGACTTTATATTGCAGTGGAAAATTAGAAAACTTTCAAGATAAGAGCATGGGCGTTCCTGGCTTTATTAAATAATGCTGCTGTAAAATAAACTTTTTTGGGTTTAACAGACTCTAAACTATTGAAATATACACCACTGATGTGGATTCTTCTATCTAGCACCACTTAATGCTGCTGTTGAATCTAAAACCCGTGTTGTTGATGCATTTTACTGTTTACTCATGACTTAAAAATGCAAAAAACCCCCAAAAAAAACAGATAAGATCTTGATAAACACAATCCACATGCTCACACTAGTGTTCTCTCTTAGCTTGGAGATATAAACCCATTCGTCACCAGTAAATCAGATAAAAAACAACAACAAAAAAAAAAGATGTTGATCTGAGAAAAAATACTTGACTGAGCCAAACAACCTAAATCCAGAACCCATTTTCATTATCAGCGGCGGCACGCTTCAGTGTCTGGACTCCAGTTCTCTTTCACTTGGGCTTGATGCTAATCCGTGCTGCAGGGAATGTCAGTTCTCACGGCGAGTCGGACTCATTCTGCAACTGTGACTCATTTGGCAACGTCTCAGCGACTCTAACAAGTGTCTCAGTTTGTCAAGTTTTGTTTTTTCGTTTTTCTTTCGTGCCAGTCACTGACAGGAAAAACATCTTCCTCCAAAATTCCCTAGAATGTACACTCAGTATTTTGGAAAAAAAAGGAGGGTGGATGGAGGCTGATATCAGGAGTGAAACGAAAAGCAAAGCAGATCTTACGTAACTCTGGTGCACCATGGGAAACAGGAAGTATACCAAAACCACAGGTCCCCATGCAAATTTGCTGGAACATGTCTTTTTGGCTTTTGAGACGGAGCTCTGGTCCACCTGGTGTATCAGAGTGTAAAGCTAAAAGTCATGTGAGTCTGTTTATATTGTCAGCTTATAAGGTTAGCATTCACTGTAAAACAGGTTTTGCAGTTAGATTCTTACAAATTCAACATAGATGTGATTGATTTATTGCTGTTTTTGTGCCTTTTTGCTTGTCTTTATTTTGTTTTTTTATTATTTAAATGAAGACTGATTGTGCACAGAAACACAAAAAGGTTCATTAAATCTCAATCACAACAATTTCTGTTCAACCACCTCTAATTTGCCTGAAAGCGTGCCAGCACACTGGAAAAAATGCCCTCTCAAAACAAGAAAAAACAACTTATTTCAAGGAACTTTTACCCTGAAATAAGTGAAAAAATCTGCCAACAGAACAAGTGAAAAATGTCTTGGTAAGATTTCTTGAAATAAGATATGATATTTAGAATATTAAGATCTCAAAATTAGCTGGGAAAACTTATTTTAAGCTCTATTTTACCAGGATTGTCAGGTTTGGGTGTCTTAAAATAAACCAGACAGGCTAAAAAAAAAACAAAAAAAAAACAGTTTTTCACTCAAAAATAGAGTTTCACTTTCATTTAACCTCCTAATCTGAGATGTATTAACCCTCCTGTTGTCTTCATTTACAGACACCAAAAAATATTTTTTCCTTGTCTGAATGAATCCAAAACATCAGCCAAAAAACTTCCCAAATTTCTGAAATTTTGCAAAACCTTCAGGAAGAAAATTCCAATAATTCGTAAAAGTTTCCCTTAAAAGTTTTATTTTAAAAAAAATAAAAAAAAATCCCCCAAATTTGGCAAGAAATTTCTTGTAAATATTTTCAGAAAATCAGTAAAAATCTTCCAAAAAAATCCTAAAAATATCTAAAGTGATTACATATTTATCAGTGAAACTTCTAATATTTTCTTTAAGAACATTCACAAAAAATCAACCAAGATCCAGTGAAATTTGCTGGATTTTGGTTGATTTTTATGTGAATGTTCTTAAACATTTTTAACATTTCTTTTTTTCCATCAAAAAATGTTAAGAGATTTCCCAAGAATGTTGAAAATGTGGACATCAGAAGTTTCACTGTGAAAATATATATATTTTTTCCCCACATTTTCAAACTTTAAAACGGGTTAATTTGACCTGCAGGACGACATGAAGGTTAAACTTAGTGAGTTTTCTTGTAAAATCCAACTCAAAACAAGATAATTTCAAGATAGTTTGACTTAACAAGATATTTAAGATGCATTGTCTTAAAACAAGTCCCTCCATCTGCTGAAATGTCTCTTGTTAAGAGAATTCATCTCAAATCAAGTGGGATGAGACATTTTGACTAAAAATAAGACAAATAGACTTGGTAAGATTTTGAGCTTCTGCAGTGTATCCAGTTCAATCCTGCGTCCTCACATCTGACTTAAAGTCTGTCTGCTGCCATCAATAATTTCTGTGATTTCATATGGATTTTACTGTTGCATTTGTGAATTCTTTAGGCCCATTCTTTTGGGATTGATTTAAGCTTTCAGCAGGACTTCAATTTCTCTTTTTTTTTGCTTTTTCCCCTGCGAGAAAAAACAAGAAAACTCTGCAGTTTACTGAAAAAGGGCCGCTTGTGGTGAGAAGGCTCAAAATAATTCTTCCAGTAATAGAAGTGTAGAGAGAAATAGGAAGGAAATGCAGTGGAAATGTCAAATAAGCCTTTAACTACTGAATATGGGCAGATTAAACTACAGAGAACTCACAGCACAGTAAACCTACACCGGTGTTCTCACTTATCTTGATCTGACGTCTTTTCAGGACGGTGTGCTCAGTTTCCAGTTAATTAGTCAAAATGAATGCCGTCTAATACGACAGCTCTGCAAAAAATCATGAAGGTTATAATGTTCAGGTGGTGCTGCCTCGAAAATAATGAATCTACACCTCTCTAAAATAGTTTCCTTATAAGTAAAAGTGCCAGACTTGGTGTCTGCTAGATGCACCTGAAATGTGTACCTGAGCATTTATCTTTACAGCTTACTTGTACTTTGAAATAGGGGAATAAGAGCTCGCCACCTATCTCAGATTGACGTATTCATGTTTGTTGAACCTTCTGAACCCCAAATCAATCAGAAAGTTTAAAACATGCATTGTTTTTGATAAATTACATCATTTAATAACACCAGAAACTGTAAAAACAGACAAAATGGTCAGATGTTCCTCATTTCCTTGAACTACTCAACTGTAATGTGCCGTTTCAGTCAAAACCTTCTTCAAATCTAAGCTTAAAATTGTGATATTTTATCAAAATAGCTTTGTTCTATGTGTCTCATTTTAAAAAAATCACCAAAAATATACAGTTTGCTTTAACTGGATTCTGTAAAAAAAGAAAAATTCTGCTTTCTGCGACGCAACTTTGAAGCCATTAGTGACTCAGCTGTGACCAACAGTCACATGACAAAAATTCAGGGACTTTTTGGCTGAACTGTAGGCAGTGTTTAGACAGAGCAGCTAGGAGATGAGTATGTAAACCAATTAATAAAAATGTAAGTAGTAAAATATCTATAGTACGTAGAGCCGCTGTTTTTTTCCCAGTATTGGTAACGCCTGTGGGTACTTAGATTTCAAGTTATCAATTATTGTAGTGAGTAATTCAACCTACAATTGAATTTCTTTATGGTTTATGGCATTATAACCTGAAAAAATGAGTGAAAAATGAGCTCACAGTGAGCAAAAATGTAACAGGAGTTCAGATCTGGTTTCAGTTTGACCAATGAAAACCAAGCCTTAAAAGCAATCCTATGAATACAACAATGGACAGTTTAGGGAAGGTTTAGCCAACACCATCTTTATCATTTATTGTAATTTTTGTTGGCATTTCCATCAGCTTTTTCGATCATTATTCAAGGTTTCTGTGCTTTTTTCTTCCCTCTGATCAGTTTTAAAATATCATTTAGAATTCCGTCACCATTTTTTGCTCGCAGAGGAAGTTACAAGTAACCTGGTGACCTCTGACATCCGAAAGTCTGGACGAAACTTGTTTCTGTTCCCTCACTTCAGCACAGAAATTGTCACTTCAGCTCCACAAAAGAAGCCACAACAAAAATTTGCAGCTGTTGTTTTGCACAGTAATGCAGAAATGACACCAGTGAAGGCGCCACTAGTCAGCGTCGCTCATTTAGCTGTTTACTTCTGCAAAAGCCTGCCAGATACGTCTTTTCTTACTTTTCTTTTGCACACGGAAGCTTCAAACAGTCTCAACTGAATCATAAATCAGAATGGAGGATTAATTTTTGCAACGCCAATGAAGCTATTGACGTTTTAGAGGCTTTTCCAGGAAGTAACTCGACATTTATGCACAAAAATAATCTAATTCAGAGACATTTATCATTAAAATAGTGGCACATCTGCTGTTTTTTTTTTTTTAAACTGCATCCAACTGAAAACACCTGCATTAGATGTATAAAATGCATGTTTTTGCATGCACTTCCTCGTGCATGCTGTTCTCTGGGGACTTAACGGTGCTCTGAAGTGGCACACATTTAATAATTAAACAGGAGAACACAATAGTCTGCTCGTTTTCCTCACTTTGGTTCTGTGCATGTTATTCAGAGTTTTCTTCACGTTTTATCTCTTTGTAGCCATCAAGGAGAAATACAACGACTGGACGGAGTTCCTCATTCAGGACCTGACGGGCTCCAGGACGGCGCCAGCAAACCTGCTGGAGGGGGTGAGTGTGCATTCAAATGTTTCATAGGGGAAGAGTATTAGTTACTCAAGATTTATAGTACTAAAATAATACATAAATATATAGTAAAGACATCTTGATACTTGTGTTTTTGTTTCCATACTTGTCTCCAATCTGCTCTGTGCAAACACTGCCTGCAGTTCAGCCGAGTCCATCTTTGTTCAGTTGCACCAAAGAGTGCAATTTTTTTTGTATTTGACAGAATTTGGTTAAAATTTAAACTGAGATATGTAGAATAAAGTGACTTTGATGAAATATCACAATTTTAGATGTGATTGGAGACCAAGCTCAGATTTGGTTAAGTTTTCCAACCGAATGCCTCAATCACAGGTGAGTGGGTATTTCAAGGGCCATTAGAAAAATTCCTTTTTTGGTCGTTTTCACAATTTCTTACCCTGGAAAATGTTATATTGGTGATTTTTTTTTTTTAAAGGATAACATTCAAACCCATTAGCAGGTATCGGCCTTTAACAGTTATATTTACAGTCAATAACAGCTCATATTAACTGTTTATTTTGTCAAAATGAAACATGAAGAATAAAGCAATTGTGATGAAATATCACAATTTTAAGCGTAGATTTCTATTATTTTCTTAACAGAACAGCACGTCACAGATGAGTAGTCCATGAAAAGTTGAAAATCGAACATTTATTTCTATTTTTACTGTTTATGCTGCTGATAAATAATATAGTTTGGTCACTTTTAGATTTTTTTTACTAAATCGGATTAGTGCAAAGGGTTTATTTTTGGCTCAATTTTAAATGAGAAAATGTAGAGTAAGGTGAATTTGATTAAATATTGCAATTTTAGGCCTAGATTTAGTTAATTTTCTTGAATGAACAACACGTCATAGATGAGTAGTTCAAGAAAAGTTCAAAATCCAATCATTTTCACCAGTTTTATAGTTTCTAGGCCAGATAAATGGTATAATTTTTGTGATTTATTTGTAACATAATATGGATTTTGGCGTTGGACTGTAAGGGTTAATTGTTTAATGTTATGATTTCTTCTGGTTAATTACGCTTTGTGACAGAATAAAAGAAAAAAACTGTTTTCTGCAAGAACACATGACAGTCTAGTTAACTGTAGCTGCTAACTACGATGCTTCAGGGCAGACGTTTGTAAGATAATTTTCAGAAAAAACACACTTAGAAATAGCATATTTTAGCCACTATGGTTACAAACGTTAAGAGTCTGCTGCTCCTTTATGTTTATCAGTGTTACTACCCTAGTAGTGTTCTGCTATTGGATTGAATTACTGTAAAATAATATTATGGTCACAAGGCTGTTGTGTTCTTTTGTGCTGCTATTTGATGCCTGTGTTTGTATAAGACTATTAGTGTCAACCACCTCTGGAGATAGCAGGGGTTGTGAGTCTCTGGCATCATTATTTTTGGGGGGTCAGAGGCTGAAAGTTTGGGGACACCTGCAGTAGAGGACAAAGAATAAATTTAACAAGGCTTATTATCAGTGAAGTCTGGAGGGATTTTAGATAAAAGGAAGCTTTACGGGACTGTTTTGGGGTAGCTGTTGCAAGAAAATAGAGGACATTTTCTTTAGTTTGCTATAATAGAAACACAACTGACCATTAGGATAACTGCTATTGATCAAAATCAATGGCTGTCATAAACATTTTGGGTATTTTGTGCCATTATTTAAATGCTAGCAGTAAGAAGATGAGTGAAACTGGAGACATCAGGGTTGATTAAATGGAGGGTTAAGGAAATTTTGGAGCATCAGAACATTATTTTCTTGCACTATAAAGAATCTTGGGCATATTTGTGCCTTTTCTGCATTGATTTATGATTTAAACATCCTTATTAACAGACAGAAAAACACAAGAATGGTCCAATTTTCCACTCATCTTTGAACTATTTACCTGTGATACCTGTAAACTTAGCCAAATCTAAGAATAAAATTGTCATATTTCATTAAAATCGCTTTATTCTATGTGTCTCATTTAAAAATTCACCAAAAATATACAATTTGCTTTTACCTGATTCTGTAAGAAAACAAAAAATTCTGTGCTCCTCACTGTAACCATGAAGCTATTAGTGTCTCAGCTGTGACCAACAGTAACGTTAAAAAAACTCAGTGACTTTAAGTTCATTAAATGGAGGATCAAGCAAAATTTAGAGCATCAAAATAGTAATTTCTTGCATTGTGATGAATCTTTATGCACCAATTTGTGGCTTTTTTGCATCTATTTCATGTGGAAACATCTTAAGAAAACACCAAATTTAGCCATCAGGTGACAATTCAAAGTATTATGAATTCTACAGGAATGTAATTATGTTTTCCACAACAGATTCAGTCGTCGTTTGAGCTCATGATTCATATTTTGTGAACAAAAAAGACCCAGTCATGGAAAAAAGATCAATCTTTGTCTGAGGTATTTTTGTGTATACTAGTAACACGATGGTGGTTTTTCAAAATAAAAGGCTTCTTTTTATTGGGGGGTTATGCGTTCAAGATAAGTGTATGTATAACAGGCATATAAAGGACTGGTATTAACCTTATTTGACTTTAATTCCCAGAATCTCAGACTATTGCTATGAACTGATAAAACATAAAAAATAAAACCTCACTTTAAAAACAAAAAAGAGTGCAAAAATAAAAGAACCTGCCACCATCTTTCATACTTTTTCTGAGCTCATAAATTTAAGCGTTTTCTCTTCTTTTGAGATTTCCGTCTCAATTAGCGCTCAAAAAGCAAAAAAGCCTTTTCTTTTGAACTCGTGCAGCTCATGTGAACAGGCTAATGATCTGTCCTGGATACTGGTATGATCAGCTCTGCAGAGAAACGGCTTGTTTTTCTCAGGTTTTAATGCAACACCTTCCCTTTGCTGCTGCCTCTTGCTGCTCTTTTCACTGAAGTGTAACTTAAGTAATTAGTCGCTGAGATGATTTGTCTGTACAGCAGCTCTTGTAGTTTTACACTGTTTTCGTTTAGTTTTTCATCACATCTGTGTTCCTGCCTTTTAGCCTCTGCGAGGGAAGAACACGGTGGATCTGGTCGTCGAGGGCTCTGTGTTGGAGCTTCAGGATGTTTCGGATCCGTTCCTTTACTGGCCCGTCCGAGTCGTCCAGAACGTTGGCGGGAGGCTCCGGCTGCGTTATTCTGGCCTCTCTGAGGACCACCAGGCTCAGGATACCTGGCTGTTCTACCTGGACGTCAGGCTTCGGCCCCTCGGCTGGGCCCTGGAGAACCGCCTCGCCTTAGAACCACCAACAGGTGAGAATCTGATCTGTTCACACCTTTTCATTCACAGTCGGCCTCAAACTGCTGTGGTGACGAGCAGACACTTTGATTCTCCCAAAACCTAATTACAGCGTGTTTGAGAAAAATAATTCTACTTGATGAGCTTTGTTTCATGTTTGAAATCTTGGCCCAGACTTCCAGCTTTGTTTGGCAGAAGATCTAACTGAAGTAAACATAGTCTAGTTTTCAGTGAGACTCATAATATTATCACAGTATTATAACTTCATCTGCTTTTCATTATTGATCATTTAATAGTTTGCTTTATAAAATATCTATAGAAAAATTACATCAATCAGTCTTGGTTTGTCCTATCAGTAGCACAAAACTAGAATAGAATAGAATAGAATAGAATAGAATAGAAGAGAACAGAACAGAACAGAACAGAACAGAACAGAACAGAACAGAACAGAACAGAAAAGAACAGAACAGAACAGAACAGAACAGAACAGAACAGAACAGAACAGAACAGAAGAGAAGAGAAGAGAAGAGAAGAGAAGAGAAGAGAAGAGAAGAGAAAAGAACAGAACAGAACAGAAGAGAAGAGAAGAGAAGAGAAGAGAAAAGAATAGAACAGAACAGAACAGAACAGAAGAGAAGAGAAGAGAAGAGAAGAGAACAGAACAGAAAAGAATAGAAAAGAATAGAATAGAACAGCCACTTTACTGTCAAACAGAACATACACTAGTTGGTGCATGCTATGACTGAAATTCCGATGCAACAAGCTCTTCATCAGACTGATAAATACAAAAACAAACTAAAATTCTTATTTACTGTTATGGAAGAAAACCAACAATTAATCACATTTGAGGAGCAAAAGCAAGTACATAAGAGGCACTTTTCTTTAAAAAAATTTTCAATGAGTAAAAGTTGCTTCTTTGGAAAAATAAGATGGAGAAATTTGAAGTTGACAAACGTACCAAGCTAGATTGTGGTCAACACGAATGAATGAAAAAACGCATCATGTTCTATTAAACCTGATGTTGTGGTAAACCATAAAACAACACGGCATCGTTGTTTTGAAAGCTGAACACAGTGTTATCACACTGCTGCAGTGAAATGGCTAGACGATCAGTTATAGATTATGTATTTGATACTCAAACAGTCAAGCAATTTGCTTTTTTTGGTAATTTGATGAAGAATTAGGTAGGATCCAAAAGACAAACTCAAGTTTTAAGAAGTTGGAAGTTGTTTACCCTTCTGAACTCCAATACGTTTTGAGTTGTTTGTTGCTTTTTCCACATTTTGACTCACTGTGGGCTCATTTTTCACTCCAATATAAAGTGCTGCACCTCTGTGGAAACAGAACAACTATGAATTGAAGAGGAGAGAACTCAGAAATGTATTTTATGCAGTAAAAGAAAGTTCTGTCAGAAACCGTTTACATGTTTACACGCCTTACTCTGCATTTTTCACACTGCTCTGGACATCAGCTCCAGAAAGATGTTTCACTGTGCTGTATGTATCTTCAAACAACTTCCTCCTCTGTTTACTGTCTTTAAGCCATCCTGCATTTATTCTATTACTCAAATCTGCTTAATGTTACTCTCAGTCCCTCTTAATTAGTTCCCAAATTTGTGTTCTCTGTGCTCAGTGTAAACACAGCCTACAGTTCAGCCGAATAGTCACAGAAATTTTCTGCAATCTGTTGCAAGTGTGTATTTTCAGCATTTTTAACAAAATAAGACATGTAGAATAGCATGATTTTGCTGAAATATCACAATTTAAAGATTAGATTTTGGTTAATACTCCTGTGAAAATGATGTCACATTGTAATTCTGACCTTTAGAAAGTAAAAAAATCCAAAGTTCGTGCTGTTTTTACACTTTGTGGCTTTGATAAATGGTGTCATTTTGGCAATTTTTTAAAAACATAACATGCGTTACAATCCATCAGAGGTCGTTGGGGTTCAGGAGGTTAAAATCAATGATAGTACAGCAAGTGTCATGATTGAAAAACTTCAAATAATTTCTGATCTGTAACCACTGATACAGGTTCTGAATGCAAATGTTACACAAACTGTTGAGGAAGAAATATGTATTATGCTAACTTTTGTATTTTAAATATAAAAACTAGATTTAACTGAATTCTAAAAAGCTAACTTTAGCTCTGTGTCCATTTCTCAGAGCTCAGGTGTCTGAAAAGCGCCCCCGACTGGCAGCATGCTCTGGAGGACGCTCGACTGGACGCACAGAAGAGTCCACTTCCTCTGGAGGTGTTCAAGGTGAGTCTCACACTCTTCTGATTTTCTCAGTGTGTGTTGCTGGCGTCGAGCCAGACTGCAGGACTACCTGCCTCAGCCGCGATTACCTCTATTGTCTGCAGCTAATTTATGCTATAAAGCCCAGACAATAAATGGGAACGCTCCATTGTACGGCTCGGTAATTTTCCACCAAGTTTCCAGGAAAGAACTTTGCCACTTTGTACCAATTATAGGACAGAAAGACCTGTCTTTGAAAGAAAAACTCAATTTAATCTCAACAGAAAAGCATTTACTATCGGAAATGTAACTTTTTCGCTGACCCACTGTGCGCCGACTACAAGACAAAATAGGACGCAGCGGCAATTATTTGGAACCGTATCAGCTGAATGCTTTTTCTACGTTTCTGTGGGAAACACTGAGATATGATAACAGTGTTTTTGCTGTTAGAGCATCAATGTTTCAGACTGAAAGTTAAAAAACTCCCACAGCGTTTCAGCACCAGGCAGCAGCAAACCAAAACAGTGGAGGAGTTACAGATAATACCAGTAAAATAGAGCCAAAGCAGAGCTGCCTTTTACTAAATTTACTGCATTAATCTGCCTCTTTATTCCTGTCAAGGAATTAGCAATGTGCTTTGAACTCACAAAAAGTTTAAAATGCCTTATTTGTGGCCAAAAAATGTAGAGGCAGCTAAAATGATAAAATAAAGTTTGTCACACCAGAGCTACCAGTATAAAAAACGCTGCTCATGGCACAATCTCATTCCCAACAGACAGCAGTTAATCCAAAACAGGAGAAAACTCGTCAAGCTAATTTCTTCCTCCACAGACCCAACTGTCAACACTCTCTGGTAAAGTTGTTTTTTTGTGAATTGAAACAAAAATCTGCGTCATGCAGGAAGTTATGTTTCTCGTTTCCAGCCAGTTTAACATGAGAAAGAGTCAGGTGGTTTGTCTGAGAAGCAGCCACAAACAAAAGAATTAAATAACAGAAATTTAAGCTTTATCAACATCAGATCCAATGGAAATCTCACAACATCCACAAAAAAAAAAGCAAAAAAACTCCCTTCCGTCATTACGTGGCCACCCAGCAGCGTTTTTATGACCTACATGGTCCTGCATGTGTGTGTGTTTTATCAAAAGTGGAGCACATTTGTGTGAAACTCTGGACTTTACTGTGTCAGGACCACGTAGACCTGCCCAAGCACTCCTTCAAGGCGGGTATGAAGCTGGAGATGGTTTCTCCGTGGGAGCAGCTCCAGATCTGCCCTGTTTCTGTCACCAAGGTGAGTCCCACCCAAAAACATGGAGAATTTCAAAGAGAAGCAGACTCCTCCCTCCTGAACATTCTCCAGCTGCCATTACTTTAGAGGCATTAGATTTGGAAGATGCTTTTCCCAAGGTGCTGGCCTCGTTCCTCATGTTTTGGATTCCAGTGACTGGAAAGTTTTGGAAAATGGACCTTCCAGTGTGTTCTTTGGTGCTTCATCTTATGTGTCTCAGGATTTTTTTCTTCTGATTTTAACATGGGGATATAAACTTTTCTTAACTATTTTCACAGTGTTCCATACTGTAAATTGTAATTGATTTTTGACTCATAAAACTATCTACTCTGTGTTGTATTTGAGTTTTTTTCTGCAACTCAGTCAGGTCCTGTTTTTGGAGTAAATTTGCTACAAGTCAATATTTTGTATCAGTTTTCACTAGTTCAAAGCTGAAAATGGGGACCAAAAATATTGAAATTTCATCTTAGATCACTGTCGATGTTTCAAAACATTGTGACTTTCTCATTTTCTAAGCACCAGCGGAAATTAAAGGGATTTTTTTGTCTAACAATGAGTGGAAGAAGAGAGTGTATACTGTGCCAGTTTTCAAATAATTGTGCATGAAGTTCTACCAACTTAGGTTTTCAGAACAAGAATTTACAGATTGTTGTTTTTCGGTGCTATAAATTCAACAATATTTACATTTCAGTATTAAATATTTGCTAATATTTAAAGCTCACTATTATGTGTTTAATGGATTTAACACTTAAAAATACAGCTATTGTTTGCTTCCATACCCAACTTAAAGGGGCAAACCAGTAATTTAGGATTGCACTTGTTGGGAGACAGATGAAGCATAAGATAAAGAAGAATGGCTGTGAATTTCCCATGATGCACCTCCACAGTATTTTTCTTAAATTTGTAGTTTAATGGTGGCTTTGAGAGGCATGTTATCTATCTAAAAATTACTGTATTCATCAGTCACAAACTGAGAACAGAAAGAATTGTTGGATTGCCAACTTTACAACAATTCAGTTGGAAACTCCAAACAAATCCAAGCCTAAAGTTGGGATAGTTAATCAAAATCACTCTATTTTACTTATGCAATTCTGAAATCAAATCTACTTTTTTGTGTCTTATTTAATGATTTATGGTGTTACAACTTCTTTAGATTTTCTCTACTGTCAGCCATGATGGTCCTGTTTCTGTAGAAGTGCAGGACTTTAAGATAAGATAAAGTTCTTTATTTCTCCCCACTCCAGGGGAAATTTACATTGTTACAGCAGCTTTATTTACAATATATACAAGGGTGAAAACATTTTTTAACAGAAAAAATAAAAATAAAAATAAAGTTTAAGTTTACGTTTAGTTTACGTAAGTTACGTTTAAGTTACTTTGCATTGAAAAATGAACCCACAGTGAGTAAAAATGTGACAGAAGCAATAAACAGCGATAAACTGCCTGGAGTTCAGTGGATTAACAATAAAAAGGTGGACACGCATGTGCTGAAGTTGATTAGAATAATGACCAACACCATCACTCTGTTTCCTCTCCAGGTCTACAATGAGGTCTACTTCCAGGTGGCTCTGGATGATTTTTCTGTTGAAACTAAGCCACGGTTTGTGGTGTGTCACACCAACTCGTCTGGCATCCTGCCCGTCCAGTGGAGTCTAAAGAACGGAGTGGGTCTGGAGAGGCCACCGGGCTACGAGGGCCAGGACTTCGACTGGGCCGACTACCTGAAGCAGAGCGGCACCGAAGCAGCTCCAGATGCCTGCTTTCCTGATGTAAGACGGCCGACTTTAAAAGGACTGTTCACGTCGCTGAGGCACAAGAGCCATGCAGCTTTTAGCTCCACATGTCAGCTTTAAAATGAGAGCTTGGCATGTCCATAATTAGATCAGTAGGTCAGAATATAACTGGGTAACTTGACATTATGTGCTGATGGTCAGCACCTAAGCAAGAACTGGTACAAAGCTCTGCTGCAGTTGTCTTGAGGAATCTACAAACTCATGACATGTTCACCAAAAAAACATCTTGCTTATCAGTTGTGGCAAAATTATGGTCAAAATAATGATGAAATTCTCACCAACCAATCAGAAAATGTGCAGAATGATGCAGTGTCTGCTAGAACGTTCTACAGTTTGCTGCATTTTTAAAATGCAATTGAACAATGCAATGAGCACGTCTCTACTTACATATTTTTATATTTACATCATACTTAATGGCTATTTTAATTGGATGCAGGCACACAAAGTATCTGCATATTATTACTAGAGTAAGTAAAGTGAAATCTACCAGCCAGCCATATTAGCCTAACTGAATTATAGATAGGCTAATGGCTAGCATTAGCAGCATATTAAATGATTTTAACCTTGTTATTTAATTCAGCAGTTCCCATCCTGGTGGTCTTATCAAACAGACCTACTGAAAAATGCCAGTTCTGTGATAATCTGAGTCACACTGAAAGCCTCAAGCATTCGAGACGAAACTTCTTGCAAACTAAACCGAGTTGGAAGCTGTTTTTAAATGATCTTCCATTTGGGGTTTTTAGCTGTTGTTTTAAAGCTGCTGTTTGCAAAGTTTACACTCAACTTTTTGTCCATGTATTTGAACAAAATGCAGCCACACAGACTATTTCTTGACATGGTGTCAGATTGTTTAGCAGATGTTCTGTAAACATTAAATCAGTTAGAATTAGCAGTCTCTATTAGATTAAAAAATGTGGGGATCTTCACAGATAATCTGTTCTTCCTGCCACAAAAAATAATGGATAAATCCAGAAAGGCTGTTGATGGAGCACTTTTCTACTTATTAACAGAGACTTTGGTTTGATGAGAGCCTACTGACCAATAATCAGCTAGTCAACTTGGATAGAATTTAATAGAATTTTCTCATGGTAAAGTAAAAATAAAACACAAAAAACCAACTGCACTGTTAAGAAATATGTTTTTTTTCCTCTGTTTAACTGCTTAGCTGTTATTTCAGTTGCCTCCAGTAATATAAAACCGCAGCTGTAGTTTCTTACTGTCAGTCAGTTAATGCCTATATGTCAATTAAGGTTAGTGGACGATAAAAACACCAACAACAAAGATAAAGGTGGATTTTATAAAAGAGACAACATGCAGATTTTCTCTGTCTGCAATTAATCGACTGTTAGGAAACAGATAATAAGAAATGGACATTAAATATGATGTAAATAAGGAAATATATAAGTAACGACACAGATTCATGTTTTAAAAATGCATCTTTGTTTTGTTTGCCGCTGCCAATGTTTTTTTACCTGACCAGCACATGAGTACTACCACACACTGTATTCTACATAATCTTGTGCATTTTCTCAATGTCCTCAAAAAGTTTTATGGTTTTAGACTAATATTAATCCGCCACCGTGTTTCTTGGACCCAGCTGACAGTGTAACATGCACCGAGCCTGTAAAATCAGCTGCAGCACCTGGTGGTAAGAGCCTCCAAGGGGAACATGAGGGTTAAATCAGTTTCAGCGTCTTGTAATCTGAGGCTGGCTTCAGGTTATCTCAGGTCAGATCACTGTCCTGAATGTAAAATAAACTCCAGCTCTCGCTCTCTCTCTCCTCTACCTGCTTCCTGCTTTGCCTGTGTGTGTGGTGTGTGTGTGGTGTGTGTGTGTGTTGTGTGTGTGTTTTCAGACATGGCAGAATAGAGGCTTTGCCAAGGACATGTGGCTGGAGGCGGTGAACCCTCGGCGGCCGGCAGAGGTGTGTGTGGCTCAGATCACACTGGTCAGAGGACGCCTGCTGTGGCTCCGACTGGAAGGTAAAGTCGTCGGTGTTTGCTGTGGATTAAGTGTCAGAGGACTCCTGCTGTGTCTCAGAGTGTGACAGTTCGGCCGTCTACCTGTCTCCAGGTGTGCCGAAGCCCCTGTCAGAGTGCATCGTGGACGTCGAGTCCATGGACATCTTCCCTGTCGGCTGGTGCGAGGCCAACGCTTACCCTCTGACCCCTCCACTCAAACCCGTCTGTACGTACACACCAATAACACGGGTGAATGTTTCCCAGGGAGGGACGGCTTCACGCTAAGTCTCTCTAATTCTTCTCTGCAGGCCAGAAGCAGAAGAAGATAGCGGTGGTCCAGCCTGAGAAACCGTAAGAGAGTTTACCTACAGCTTACCGCCTGTAAACGCTGCCAGTGAAATAAATCAACATTCAGTAGCTCGCCTGCTTGTACTAGCTTTAAGAAGAAAAAACAACTAAATAAGCAGGTGTACGAACGTTAGAAAGGCAGATGTCTCCATATACAGCAGAGGTGTCATTTTAGTCCAGGGCCACATTCAGTTTGATCCAATTTGATCTAAATTCAGAGAATAATAACAATAAATAACAACTATAAATATTTACGTTTGTTTTAGTGCAAAAAAGTACATTCTGAAAATGTTCACATTTAAGGAACCATCTTTTTACAAAACATTTTGAACAAACTGACATTTCTGAAGAAAAAAAAGTTCAATTCTGCCTCAGTTTATCATTTCCACATTACAACTTCCAGATTACAGTTCTAGAAAGGCACAAAACAGTCAGTCACAGCTATCTGGAACCGAACAATACAGGATTTTACTTTGTGATCAAAAAAAAACAACTTGTCAAGGTTTAAAATTTGTTTTGTAATTTACAGTTTTACAGATTTACAACTTGTAGTTAATGTCTTCTCTGTAATTTTTACACTCCCGTGGGCCAGATTGGATCCCCTGCTGGCCAGTCTTGGCCCACGGGCCGCATGTTGGACACCCCGATATACAGCATAAGGTATCATAGAATGGTATTAAATTGCTGTTCGTATAATGTGGCCTCTATGAAGTGAGATTAATTAATTAGCAACTGGGCCTAAGGTCAAGAAGCTGGTTCTTTTTTTAACGTAGCTACGTCACCATGGTAACCGATGCTGCTAACCTGCTTCAGAGGATGTTCTGTTCAGAGTTGTGGATTTAAATCAGCTATAAGGAGTGTCACTATCACTAATTATTTTCCTGATGATATTCTCTGTGGGCTGCACAGTGGTGTAGTGGTTAGCACTTTCACTTTGCAGCTAGAAGATCCCTGGTTCGCGTCCCGGCTTTCCCGGGATCTTTCTGCATGGAGTTTGCATGTTCTCCCTGTGCATGCGTGGGTTTTCTCCGGGTACTCCGGCTTCCTCCCACAGTCCAAAAATATGCTGAGGTTAATTGATTACTCTAAATTGCCCGTAGGTGTGAATGTGTGAGTGCTTGTTTGTCTCTGTATGTAGCCCTGTGACAGACTGGTGACCTGTCTAGGGTGTCCCCTGCCTTCACCTGAGTCAGCTGGGATAGACTCCAGCCCCCCCATGACCCTAGTGAGGATTAAGCGGTGTATAGATAATGGATGGATGGATGGATATTCTCTGTGATCGATACAGATTCTCAGCTGAGGAAAGACATTTCTGCACACCTGTAAGTTAGTAATCAAACTGAATGAAGCTGCTCTAGCAGGCAAACCGTAAGCATCGCGTTGCCACAGTAACTTCATTACATTCAATAGGAGGTGTTTTACACTTCTTGGTTTACTCTTACTAGAACACAGATTAGAAAATTGAACACATTCTCTAAACAACAATAATTTCACTTTGATTTGGCCTAAAACTTAAGTGGCTTTCATGTAATCCTTCATTATGTGACAGTGTCTGACATACAAAATATAAGGTTTAAAGTTTAGCGACTCTAATGTACAGCTGTCATGTTAGAAATAAACTTAGAAACTTAGGCTGGAGCAAACTACCATGGGTCTTTTTTTTTTTTACGATTTTGTCATTTTATAGATTAAATGGTTTATAAAGTAAA
Organism: Amphiprion ocellaris; assembly: GCF_022539595.1. NCBI lineage: Eukaryota > Metazoa > Chordata > Actinopteri > Pomacentridae > Amphiprion > Amphiprion ocellaris. The sequence continues at coordinate 27,694,510 of NC_072786.1, read as the reverse complement.
TGAGATTTTAAGACAAAATAACGCAGAGAGAATCTGAATTCAAGTTTGAATGTTAAATTGATCTAAAGAACAGTGTGCGTTTTCTTTCCTCGTATGCTTACATTTATTATAAATGTTAACCTTCTAAAACCCAAAACCTGCTGTCAGGGTGTAAAAGACATGTCACTAAAATTATATTATTTATCAAAGTTGGAATTTCAACTTTCGGACGGTGCTTGAACTATATTTGTGACGAATTAAGCTTAAAACTGTGAAATTTAATCAAAATCACTTTATTCTCCATGTCTCAATTTAAAAAAAAAAATACTGTTTACATAAACCAAACTGTGATCTTCCTTTGGCTGAATTGAACTGAACTGCAGGATGTGTTAATACAGAGCAGATAAGAGACATGTATGAAAAATATACATAGTAAAATATCTGTAATACGTAAAGTCACCATTTTATTTCCACTATTTCTGAGTTTTCTCTACTTGTAGTCATGGTTGTGCTGTTTCCATTGGGATGAAGGACTTTATATCGTAGTTAAAAATGAGCCCACAGTGAGTAAAAAACACCCAGGAACCTTTCAGTGTTCAGAGGGTTAAACGAGTTAAACAGAAAATGAAACTGAAATAGTGGCCACATGTATCCGTCAACAGAAATATCTCCGTGACTGAACCACACCTGTCATCTGTTTAACTTTAACACAGCCGGGAGGACAGTTTCATTCATTTATTCTCTCTCCTTTTACCCTTGAGCCAAAATAATTCAGTAAAGGTCTGTTCAGAAACGCTTCAAGGCCTTTTTCTGTCTTTGTCCCACTCCGTCACTCAAAGCCTTTAATTGAAACAGCGACTTTTTAGAGCAGAAATTGCTTTTCCTGCGGCGCTGATTGATTTTGTTGACAAATGACATGTTGCACTGTTTGCCTCGGGAGTACGAGGGGGGAACGGTGGTCAGAGAGCCGGCAGAAATATGAGGTCTTCACTTTGTCAGCTCTCTCATCCAACCACTGATTCCATTTCTCACCTTCAGGGGAATCCGTTCATCAATACGCTACCTTCCCCCCCGCTGCTTCCCTCAGCACACCTGCCTCCGAATGCTGCAGATTGATCCACGGGCTGTTTGCTCTCTCGTTTGATTAGATGAGTCGGATAATTTCATTGATTAGCCTGACTGGACTGATTGCCTCTTCCTGTAGGTTGGCTCCATCCCAGCCGGTAGAGACGACCCCCGTCAACCACTGCCTGCCCGTCACCGTGGACTCAGGTAATCAAAAGCCTGTTAATTAACGCTAATGAGCTGCAGTGATGAGGGTTGAGGGGAAACGCTGCTCTTCAGATGCTCCTTCACTCGTAGACATCATGAATCTGTGATGTTTACTGGGTGTTTTAAGTTCCTCATAATAATTCTACATGAAAAAGCCCTTTTCAGAAGAGGAATGTGTTGTATTGTTGGCTTTGCTGATCCGGCTTTATTCAGACAGAAAGAGTCACAGAGCTGTGACTGTTGTCTGTAATTTTACCATTGAAGGCTTAATTCTATTTGTAAATTCTTGTGTTTCATCATTCATTAGGTATTCTGCCCCACTGCCTCCGTAGTTCCTGAAGTGTAATGATGCACAAGTATGAAATACTGGCCTTTTAAAACCAAAAAAAGTCCTCTTTGCTCACAAGCTGTATGCAGAGTTACATTCCACTAGAATGGGTTTTTCCAATTGCCGATACCGAGTGATTGAAGGCTGATGTATTGTCAATATAAAGTTGTTTTTGCTTGTTTATTTATAGTACCATATAGACAGATGTGTAATACGCTACTCTTCGACAGTTTGGGGTCACCCAGATAATTTCATGTTTTCCATGAAAACTCCTACTTTTATCCATGTGCTAACATAACTGCACAAGGGTTTTCTAATCATCAATGAGCCTTTCAACACCATTAGCTAACACAATGTAGCATTAGAACACAGGAGTGATGGTTGCTGGAAATGTTCCTCTGTACCCCTATGGAGATATTCCATTAAAAATCAGCTGTTTCCAGCTACAATAGTCATTTACCACATTAACAATGTCTAGACTGGATTTATCATTCATTTAATGTGACCTTCGTTGGGAAAAAAAAATTACTTCTTTCAAAAATAAGGACATTTGTAAGTGACCCCAAACTTTTGAACAGTAGTGTATATAATAAAAAGAAAACACAAAACTGCCAGGTTAACCCCTTGAACTAAAGAAACAACCATTGGGTTTAAAATGATTATCTTTTTAAAAAAACAACACCAAAATTACACCATTTATCTTCAAAAGAAACTTTGAAAACAAGAAAAATTGTCCGACTTTCTGATGTTAAATGAACTATTTATCTGTGATGTGCTGTTTCGTCGGCTAAATTACCCAAATCACAGGTTAAAATTGTGAAATTTTATCAGAATTTGCCCTGAAAGAATGATAACTGATTACAACAATCATAAAGAGAGACGAGCATTTTGTGTCTGTATTCCAACTTTCAGTTTTTACGCTAATCTTACAGCAAAGTGGGAAGTTACACAGAAAGTGTTCCTGTTTTAGTTCCAAAGAACAAATGAAAATAGCTGCTACAACTAGATAGAAAACGTGGCCAGATTTGCACTGTGGCTCATCGAGTTTTATTTCCTCAGTGGTGAAGGTGTATTTTTTACTACACATGGGAAGACTTGCTGTGCTTAGTGAATGTTGCTGCACAGGAACTACTTGTTTATCACTGATGCATGTGAGAGATTAAATAATTTCCTGCTGTCACGTATCACTGTGGCTGCACAGGCAGGACTCTGTGTCTGTTTGGCTTTTTATCAGCTGCAACAAGAAAACTACACCCACAACAGAAAAGCTGTAGCCAGGATTGAAGCATTCTTTTTTTTTTTTTTTTTAAATATTAAACTGAATCTTTTATTTCCACTCTGGACCTTAAAACCTGCCAGCTGGTTTGAAAACTTTGTTATCTTTATAAAAGAAAATTGCTACAATCACACCATTTATCAGAGCTTGTAAAACTGTTTAAACAGAAAAAAACATCAGATTTTCAACTTTCCGATGGTCCTTAAACTACTCATGTGTGACATGCTGTTCTGTCAGAAAATCTAAACAAATCTAAGCTTAAAATCACTTTCTTCTACTCTAGATATTTAAGGATTTGCCAAAAATAATCAGCTTGCTAATACTAGATTGTGTAAAAAACAAAAATACATATATTTTTAGCACAACTGTGAAGCCATTAGTCACTCAGCTGCAACCAACAATCACATGACAAAAAATGAGGGACTTTTTGGCTGAACCGGGTTGAACTGCAGGCTGTGCTTACACAGAGCACAAAGGAGACAAATTAAAAATGTAATAAACCACTATAATATAGTATATTTAGTGTTTTATTGATCAAACCTGTGTGCATGGTGACTCCAGCTTTTCAAATTTGAAAATCAAATAATCCAAAACATTTAACTTTTGCTTTTTTCTTTTTTGTGATTTATGGCATTATAACTTTTATTCACTGCATAAAAGACATTTTTTGAGTTCTCTTTACATCTAGTCATGGTTGTTCTGTTTCTATACAGGTGCAGAATTTTATATTGCAGAGAAAAAAAGCCCACAGTGAGTGAAAATGTGACAGGAGCACTAAACACTCATCTGCAACTGCATTACAGTTATAATTCTGTATTATTTAAGCCAAACAGGTGACAGTTTTATGAAAATATGAATGAAAATATATGAATTATTCACCTTTAACTCTAGAAATAGTTCTATATTATGTAAACCTTTTATTCTGGGATGAAAATGAATGTATATGTTGACATTTTGAATGTTAAACGTGACTTTCAAGTTTCAGCTTTCTTTGGGTGTTGTGCAATTTAACAATTCAACTCAACTGACAGATAAATGCGAGCATATTCTCTTGGTTGTCGCTTTAAAATAGCAATTTTTTTCTTAAAGCGCTTCTGCTCTAATGGAATCCACTACAAAGCTGCAGCTTCCCCACACTGCAGTAAATGCAAACTGCCAGCGCTGGCAGCGGGATTAGATCCAAAAATGTAGAAAACACAGCCAGGTAAACCTGCTTAAATATTATTTAAAGAGCGGTGGGATGCCAGGCGATGTCAGGTGTATTTCTGGATGCATTTCAGCAGCCAAACATCAGAGAAGAAGCCTCTCACACCAAAATACCACTTCCTTCTCTCACCTCGTCACGTATGCAGCGTTCAGTTTCTGCCTCTAAACAACATGTATGTTCAAACACAAGAAAAGCTGGGGGGGGTGGGAGTAGTTGTGTGCTGTTTCCTGGAGACCCTGGTCCTCTTTTCCAAACCCCCTGTTTAAAAACCACCCACTCATTCATGCATATTCATGGACTCACCTAATTACTATTCACCCCTGGCCGTGCAGTTCCAGGTGCTGGGGGTAGTCAGCGGCTGCAGGAAGGGTGGCGCTCAGTCCAGCCTCACTTCATCTCTGGAAGCCACAGGAGCAGGATGTAGTCGCCACCAGTTTGACTCTATATTTACCTATCGGGGGGAAATGATCAGAGTCACACATTAATGACAAACTAGAAGAATATGAGAAGAATAAAGCATATGGGCAGTAAAATAGACACTAGCAGAGCAAATCCTGGACCATAAAAGCATCAACTTTTAGCAACTTCACATTTTTCCTGTGCTGTTTTTACTGGTTTGAACTGGCAGGAAAAGGAGGTCTTTGTACTAATAATATTTAGAAATATCTGTTGAAAGTTTCTGAGTTACATGCTTAAAATACAGACACCACCAGTGAAGACCTGAAGTAGATTAGCTCTGTGTTTGACAGTTAAACTGTCAGTAAGCAATAACTAAATAGGTTGATCCAAACTTTCAAAGTTGTATATCTACAATAGTAATATAATTTTACTGTTACAGAAATATTTACAATGTTGAGTCATGTTTTCAGAGATATTTTACATAATGGATGTTGTTTTTTAAATAAGACTTTTAGAAGAGAAAGGGATGCTTTGCAGTGCTGTGGAACAGAGAAATTACACACTAAATATACAACCAAACTTTAGAAAACACTAATTAAAAACACCACATTATTTAAATTGAATTGAATCCACTGTTCGCAGTCCTTAGTGTGTTGTGAAATGTGTTTTGTAGCATCTTATCACATTTACAGAGCTTATTTTTCACTGCAATCTAAAGTCCTGCACTTCTGTGGAAACAGCACAACCATGACTAGACGCAGACAGAACTCAAATGTCTTTTTGTGTATCAAAAAAGAGAGAAGCTTTTAAACGGAAGCATTTTTTCAAGAGCCAACAACTCTAGAAAGATGTTTCACCATGTGGAATGTCTCCTCCATCAACTTACAGACAACTTGCTTCTCTGTATTCTGTTTCACGTTTTTAATTTATCCAGCACGATTTACTTTATTCTCTGCTCTGTATAAATACAGCCTAAAGTTCATCCTAAAAGTCTGTTTTATCAGGTCACTGAGTCTCTTATGGCTTCTCAGGTACACTGGGGAGCACAAAACCTTCTGTTTTTCACAGGATTTGGTTTATTTTTAAATAATTTTTAAATGTGACAAGTAGAATAAAATGATATTGGTTGAATATATACATTTTCTTTTTCCTGATGGAACCACACACAACACATGATGCATTCACAGCCCATAGGAAAGTAGATAATCAGTTTCTTGTTCTTACAACTTTTGTCATTTTGGCACCTATTAAAAAAAGAAAAAAAGAGAGCAAACGTACAATAAAAACCAACCAGCGGGTTTTAGAGTTTAAACACCGACTCTGTACTAAGACTACTCTGTTTAAAACTTTGTGGATGTTAATATAGAGCAGTAACGCTTTTTCTTCTTTACTTTTCAGCTGGTGTAGTCGTCTTGTGTTTCTGTAACAGATGAGACGAAATCTTAATCGAAGAGAGCCTCAAACACAAAATCTTGATCATAGATCTCAAGCTATCCCATGTACACCACCATTCAAAAGTTTGGAGTCACCCAGACAATTTCATGTTCTCCATGAAAACTCCAGCTTTTATCCATGTGCTAACATAACTGCACAAGGGTTTTCTAATCATCAGTGAGCCTTTCAACACCATTAGCTAACACAATGTAGCATTAGAACACAGGAGTGATGGTTGCTGGAAATGTTCCTCTGTACCGCTATGGAGATATTCCATTAAAAATCAGCTGTTTCCAGCTAGAATAGTCATTTACCACATTAACAATGTCTACACTGGATTTATCATTCATTTAATGCTATCTTCATTGAAAAAAACTGCTTTTCTTTCAAATATAAGGACATTTCAAAGTGACCCCAAACTTTTGAACGGTAGTGTAGATATTTTTTGTATATGATATATAGATAAAGGAAAAAAAAGGAAATATTTACAGTATTTTATGTGTCTGTTTTTACCAGAGTGGATTATTGACCTATTCTGAGTTTCTATGTAGCATATAACTGATGTTGTGGTTTATGGTATTCCTTCTATCCAAGGCTCAGCCAATGGGAGATACTGCTGCTCCAAGATTTTTGTCAACCACCGCTGTTTCTCAGGACCCTACCTCAACAAGGGGCGCATCGCGGAGCTGCCCCAGGCTGTCGGACCCGGAAAATGCACGCTGGTCCTCAGAGAGGTGGGCTGATGTCAGGAGCAGTGGGAGCAGGTTTAATCAAAGAGCCACACTTTGCAGGGGAGGGGAGGGCTGACAGAGACTGAAGGAGGGAGGAGGTGAAAGATGGAGGGCCAGACAGCGATGTCTTGTTAACCACCTGCAGTTTCCCAGCAGTGCCTTCATTTTAATGTGAGGAGCTGTCAGTCAAGTGTGTTTACACTTTTACACCGTCACTGCCGCTCAGCAAAACAGCCGCTTAATTTCTCCAGAGACCGTCTGTGCACACGTACATGCACTTTCTCTCTGTGTGTGTCTGAGAATGCAGTTTTGTCCACGATTTGTGATCAGTGTTTATCTTTGTGGTTTTGGATCATGCTTGCACGCTCACTTCTTGAGAACTGTTCTCTTGAACCGGGAGTTTATTTCTTTTGCTCTGCTCTCGCCTCCAGCTGCTGAGCATGCTGATCAACGCCGCCTACAAGCCTGGACGAGTCCTGAAGGAGCTGCAGGAGCTGGAGGATCAGAGCTGGGACTGCCAAGAGGAGACCCTCAAAGCCAAGTGAGGAGAAAATAGAAAGAAGTGCAGGAGAACATGCACAGGAACACAACGTTTTCTCATTTCACTCCTGTTTCTGGTCATTTTCAAGAAGATATTCAATTCTGAAATCAAAAAAAAAATAATTTGACTTCATGTTTAAATCATAATTAATCATCTTCTATCACGTTTCAAAGGGTAGACATCACTACAGAGAACAACCCCATGTTTTTTCACCCTCTCTCTGTTCCTACGAGTCCACTTTTGACCCTCCACTGAATTTTTTAGGTTATTTTTTCATTGCAGTGGTTTGTGTCAGGTCTGCATTTTCATCCACTGCTGGCCACACGGAACCAAATTATTCCACAGCTCCGGGCAGCGTTCTGTGTTTTCTAATCAAAAACTGCTTCCGTTCTCCTGCCTGAAACCAGGAAGAATCAGCCAGTCATAGGTTCCAGTACCTCCGATGGCCTGCAGAGCACAGTGATCACATTCATGCACGAGTGTTTTGACAACTCGCCAGTGGAGCTACTTTTAATTTTCTGGGGCATCTACCGCCCAGAGAGCCAATTTATTTCTGACTGTGATGCGTAGAAGGTTCAGTACACAGTTCAATTAATCAACGGGAAAAACCTGACAAATGTATTTGTCAGTATCGCCACAGCAAGACGAGTCGATAGAGAGCACACTTTCCATTAATTCATGGTTTTATTATGACGGGCTGTAATTTTCTTCATATTCTTATTTAAAATTGAGTTTGTACGGGTCCTGTTGGGGTCCGTCTCTGGTCATTAGATTCACATGGCTAATAACCACATGGGTGCAAATGAACTCACACTGTGCATCTTAATTGTCATAGGAGAAAAAAACAGACATGAATCTTAAACATAAACTGTATGTAAAAGATGGACAGTCCATTTGTTTGTGGACTTCAGTTTTGAAACCTTAATTTTTGGAAACCGAATGTAAGCGAAACGTTGGAACTGACTCAAGAACTCAATACATGCTCAGATGCTTCTCAATAACAAAGTAGCCCCACCTTAAAATATTCCCTGCTCTAATATTTGCAGTTTTCAGCTGTTAAATATGATGATTTACTACTTTTCCAATTTAAATCATTGTAAAGTTAAAAACAAGACATTTCAAGTTGTTAACTTTGACTCGAGATGTGAAGTTTTCACAATTTTCTGACCTTTTGTCATGTTTAATCCTCCGCCAAGGAACATGGCAGAGTTAAGTGATGATCAGCGTCTGTCTGTCTGTCTCTGTCTGTCTCTGTCTGTCTGTCTGTCTGTCTGTCTGTCTGTCTGTCTGTCTGTCTGTCTGTCTGTCTGTCTGTCTGTCTGTCAGCAACGTTACTCATAAACAGATGAACAGATTTGGATGAAGTTTACAGGGAAGGTCAGAAATGTCACAAGGACCAAGTGATTAGATTGTGGCAGTGATGCGGCTTATAGTCTGGATCCATGAATTAGTTAAGATTTCTGTATCATTGCCAGATAGCAGCACGGCATCACTGTAACCATGACAACAAGTGAACACTACGTCAGCTGCCTGCTGATGATCACATGATTGTGATCCTACTACAAATCCACCACTGAGGACTTATCAGAACTTATCCATCAGAAATGATCCAAGGAACAACTGATTAAATTGTGGGGGTGTTTCTGAGTCCCATCAATTCCTGCCACCTGCTACATATTTAGGTCACATGATTCAGTATCCGTACTTAACGTACACATGCAGAACACACACCTGTACTCAGCGCAAAGTCATGTTGTTATTCAAGATTTTATCCGTTTGAAACGATACAACAACCGAGCAGCCTTGGTGCAGTACTGCGCTCTCCGAGTGCTTTTCTTCTTATTTATTTGGCTGTCCTTGGACCCCTTGTGGATGAGGCTTCCTAATTAAATCACGCTGGTTTTAGCTTTTTGGACCCTTAAACACCTCCTCTATATTTTCTCCTACAGCTAGCAATGAGCTTTGGACATGGTTGTTCTTAATACACATATCTGCGTCCATTTAACAACTTCAAAAGAAACTGTTAAGTAAATACTCCTCATTATACAGACAGATCAAGAAAGCTTCATTCAGATGTTTGAAAATGTCAGTATTAGCTCAGTCACGCTGCATTTCTTCATTAGTGTGCTAAAATGTCAGATTTAATTAATTCATATAATTTATTTTCTACCAGGGCTGCAACTGTGGTTATTTTCAAAACTGGTTAATTTAGGGAATCTCTTAGTAAAATAATCGATTAATTATTTAATTTGTGAAGAAAATGCTAATCTTAGAAGATCCCCGGTTTGCGTCCCGGCCTTCCTGGGATCTTCCTGCATGGAGTCTCCATGTTCTCCTATACATGTGTGGGTTTTCTCCAGGTTCTCCAGCTTCCTCCCACAGTCCAGTAACATGCTGAGGTTAACTGGTGATTCTAAAGTGGCCATAGGTGTGAATGTGAGTGTGATTGTTTGTCTCTATGTGTCGTCCTGTGACAGACTGTTACCTGTCCAGGTGTCTCCTGTCTTCACCCTCAGTCAGCTGGAATAGACTCCAGCCCTCCGTCACCCTAATGAGGATCAAGTGATGTATAGATAATGGATGGATGCCAATTTTGCTTTTTCTTCAGAAATAACTGTCAAATTGGCTGTAGATTCTGTCATCTTTGTCATGGGAATCCTTAGAGCTTTAGTAAAAAACATGAAGACTTGAAAACAAAGTTCCCCTCATCCTAGCCAATCACATGAGATATCATTGGGCAGGCCAGGATGTCCTCTACTGAGCACATCAGGGTGTAGTAGGGTAGCTCAGATGAGTCAAAAGATATAGATAAAAAAACAAAAGCCTGCTACAGAGGACATGAATGAATGGGTCAGATCTCAGGAAGATATAAAACAGGGAAAAAAGGTAGTTAAAATGTGATATTTTTGCTTAAAACAACCAAAAATATGCCCATTACATTAGGGGACACCTTTTCTTATTCATTTCATTTCCATTTTCTTGCTTTATTCTTTGTCCTCTTTATTCATCAGTGTGTTCGAAAACCTGAAACAATGAGCTCCCTAAAAGATACAATCAAAGCTTTAATTAGTGCCTGTTTGCGTCTGTAAGAGGTCACTTTAGTTCAGTGAAACAAGCCAGACTTTTCCTCCAGTGTTGCCAACAGATGAGCTCACCTTCTCTGATCTTAGCCATTAGGTGGGATATTGCAAAATTGACCGTGCATCCAGCTCCTCTCTCCTGAATCGCCCTCATCAACCAGACAGTCTGAGTTCACGCCTGCCCTCCTAAAACAGCCCACTTTCACATCATTACTGCGCAGGCAATCATCATTCTTTGTGGAGCGCTTTGATGGATTACGCATCCTTTAATTATCCATTGTTCTCATAAATAAAAGTGTAATCGCTGGCTGACAATGTCACGACATCCCTCCCTTGCTCCCTCTTTTTTATTCCCCTCACAGATATAAAGGGAAAACCTATCGCTCCACCATCCGGATCGTCCGCCTCGCCGACCAGATCTCAGATTTCTGCCGTAAGGTGTGCGTGAAGCTGCAGTGCTGCCCGAACCTCTTCAGCCCCGTCCTCGTCGCTGACAAGTGCCCAAAGAACTGCTCCTTGCAAACAAAAACCAAATACAGTGAGTCTCTGTAATTACACGCATCACTTCTTATGCCACAGCTATGGAAAAAAATTCCCAAATCAAAGCCATGTGACGCTGCACAAGTGTATAACTGCCTTTGATGAGTAGCTGAGTTTTGTTTTGGTCGCATTGTTTTCGACATCTGCTCTGCGTCCGCAGCCTACTACTATGGGAAGAAGAGGAAGCTGTCCAAGCCCATGGGAGGAGAGGAGACAGCCGAGGGAGAGCTGGCCAAGCCGACACGCCGCAGGAAGAAGAGGAAAGCTATCTTTGTGCAGAAGAAAAGACGCTCGTCCGCCGTAGACTACACTCCTGCTGGTTCTCCACAGGTTGGAAAACAATTCTCTGCTCCGTTTTGTCCTCGCCTTCCTCTCTTCTAGCAAAATCAACATATAAATACAAACAAACTCAACCGTAAATATAACAAAGGAGGGAAGAAGAGGAGCTCAGTTAAGACATGCTGGGTGTAGTAGTGCAGACTGTATTAGCAGATATACAACCTCTGGGCAGAGATTTACTGTACACTTACCTAAAAATAGAAACTTACTCCTGCACAGTTCAGTTGCAGTCAATCACATTACAGTGTTTCATGTAATCTGTAGTGTTTACTGCGCATAAATACTAGTTCCCTGAGTTTAACCTTTCAGGATGAGCATTTTCCCAGGCAGGCAACGTAAGGAGGTTGTTTTAACTGCAGGGAGAAATGTAGCCTCAGGAAACCAATGTCCTCTACCTTACCATGCCATAACCCATCAGCTTCAGAGCTCACAGAAATACGTATAAATATGAAGCCAGCATACGAGCGCACTTTTAAGCTTTGTCAACAAGAAAAAATGCACTGCTTATACCAGCAACTGCTGCCAGCTAATTAAAGGTGAATCTCCAGAAGCACACACAACATTAGACACCATGATCATAATGAGCAGCTGTGGTGAGAAAACAAGAAGAAAGGCAAGAATTTATATTCAGAGTCTCTCTGCAGGTAGAGAGCATTTTGAATATAATATATAGTATAGTTTCAGAATAAACTGATAAATAAGTGCTTTTAACATCAAACAGATCAGCTCAGATCTGTTTAGATGTTTCTACTAGGTCTGTAGCTTTCTAAATTTGTTAATTTGGAGATTCTTTTCTCAAATAATTAATGTGACATCAAAAAAATGGCAATCTCAGTTTTTCTGGTCATCTCTGTTGATTGTTTTGTTCATCTAACAATCCAAAATTGAATAAAAATAAAAATACTTACATTTCTAATCTTACAAAACCGAGAAAAACAGTAAATCTTCACATTTGAGGAGTTAAAATCACACATGTCGGTATTTTTCTTGCTCACTATGTTACATTTTCCTTTCTATTTCACTTTCATCTCATGGCTCTATTCTTTGCTCTTTTTAAAAAAAGTCATCAGTACATTTTAAAACCTTTAATCAAATAGGCTATGTAAAATAAAAGCTAAAACTAGGTTTAAGGTAAAAGTTGTCCTTATCGTAGCTGCTGTGGTCACATAAACCAAACATTTCACTGACTACTAAAAAAAATAGAAGTCCTGAAAAATTCAGCGAATATTTAGGGGTTAATATTTTCAAACTTAATTTGTACAGCATGTTCTGCTTTACAGACTGAGGAGCTGGCTGACAGTCCAGATGTAAACAGTAGAATCTACTGAATCTGGTGAATAATGAGGAGGACTTTTCTTTTCTTCTGTCTGCAGCTCAGTTGTCATTAGGAGAGCATTAGCAGCTACCAGTCTGGATATTTAAAATCTGCGTTAGACTTTCTGTATCACATTTCTGAGCTACATTTCATGAAATGCATCACGAGTCCAAAAGTTTACTCCTGATTCTCTATTTTCTTGCCTGCTGACTCGAGCTTTAATTCTACAGAATTACATTTAGTGTCCATCATTTCCCTCTGAGCCTTTCGACCTGTAACTGAAATAAATGGTCTTAGCATCAGTTTTCTCTCATCTACCAGCAGCAGAATTTCTTTCTTTCACCGATTTTCCTTTGGTTTTCATTCCTTCTCATCTTTGCTTTGGTGTCTGGCTTCTTTTTTCTGATTGTTTAATGATTTATTTATTTATTTGACCACTTGAGAGGCGCTCTTAAAGGACACTACGCTACAAGTAGGAGTCGTTCTTTTTATTGACTTTTAGCAAGGCATTTTTTTTTATCCAAAGTTGCCTCTTAAGAGCGCTTTGGAGTGTACTTCCTAGAAGTCTGGTTTAAAAAAAAGGCCTTGGGGTGTTATGCATGCAGTATGTTATCTCACTACCAGGAGTTCTCTGTAGTGTTAATAAAAGTTTGTGCTCAGGGGCTTTTCACAGCTGCTCAGAGCGACTCTGACTCACTTGCAGGGGTTTTGCTAAATGTCACTAAGAGCCTGTATGAACAACAGCCTTGTCAGAAAAGAAAGTCAATATTGGAGCATCTTTGAACAATCAGCAGGATTTTTTTCCCAGTTTTTCTTCCTGTAGTACCTGGGTGTTTTGCCCTAAGTAGAGGTGCAACTTCGAGCATTTAATAAAGACAGTAATTTCAAAATATGAAATAAATACTTGGTGGATGAACTGTTGAGGGACACTGTATAAGCTGTGGGACAAATACTGTTTAAAGCCACATATTTTACATATTGATACCATTGTTAGTACTTCCAGGCGACACAAGTACCCTGATAAAACTCCTGTCTAGTGCCCACCAAAGTGTGTGAAAGTTGCTTTTACTTCATAAAAGATCCAAAAAAACGTTTTATAACAATAAAATAAAAGTTGGTTGTGTTTGATGTCGAGGTGTAGACGACACCAGATGGTTGTGCTACAAGGTGAGATTAGTGGCTGATTAGTGATCAGTTTCATGAAGGTGGTTGTCTTTTAACCTGCCTGGTCACCATGGTAACTGATGCTGCACAGCTATCCTGCACCAGAGGAGCTTCTGTTTAAAGTTTGTAATTTAAATCTGCTGTAAGAAGCGTCTCCCTTTCACCAGTTCTCTGTGAGTGATACAGATTCTCAGCTGAGGGAAAATGTTATAGATATATCTGTTGAACTATATGTTACTAATGCTGCTAAACAAAGTTGTGCAATCACAGTAAAAAAAATCCACACATATGGGTGTATGTTCGGTCCAGTCCCTTTCACGTTGCTGGTGCTGCAGAAAACTGACTAATGTGTTGGCAGTCATGAATAACAGAAATTCTAGTTCTTATTCTTTCCAAAAACTCAACAGCGTTAGATCTAAATGCACGTTTTGAAGGTCGTGTAAGTATTGGAAGTGTAAAGTTTAACAGCTTCAATGTGCAGCTGGCATGTTACAAAGAAGCAGCTGCATTGCATTTAAATCTGAACTTAAATCATTAACTGTTTTCTACCAGCATTCCTCTTCTGTATAGTTTGCAGCAGCAGCACTTTTGACCTTAATAAATTCTTATATTCCTCATAGCTCTCCATTATAACAACAGTTACCTCTTGGCTGAAGTAGGCGTGATGCCATGGTCATTTTGTGTGAAAAAAAAGAGTCATATGACTGTTAAACACCCCCTTTTATGTGAGCATACAGAAGAAAACCTGGTCAGCAAAGAAAGTTGATAACCACCGTCATGATATCCATTACATCTACTTGAGGTTTTAGGTTTGATATAGCCATCTTCTACAAAGAAAGGCTGACTGTTTAGTAAAACTCTCAGGCTGTAGCCAAAACAAAACAAGCTCACCTCACCTCTCTGACTCCCGTCTTTCTGCTTCCTTCAGGACAGCGATGAGGGAGAGGAGGATGAAGAGATGGCCTTGCAGTCGGGCAGTGAAGGCACCAGTTCGGAGCCTCGCGAGGACCACACCGACGCCTCGTCAGTGGAGGTGACCAGCAGTCGACCTCGCCGGGCCGCGACGCTGCGCAGGGCGGTCAGCATGGGGAACGCTGCCGGCAGCCAGGAGGCTTCTGGAGGCCGCAGGAGGTCGACTAGATCGCTGTCAGCCTACAACCAGAACAAATACCAGCCACCCAAAGGACAGGACATGCAGGTGAAACACAGAGATCCAGTCATCATGTGTCCTGTTTACTGGTACTGTTAAATTAATGAACTGATAATCCTGATACACATTTAACATTTTGAACCTTCACTGGACATTTTAAAGTCGGTTTGCATTAGCAGCTTCTCAAAACAAAGTGAAGACAGATGTTTTCACCACATAAACTTTGTACGTTTGATAGAAGTGAACAAATGAAGCCAGTGTTTGTGAATTTACAGTGTGTTTTATTCTATGTGTTGAGGTGGAGGAGGAGGAAAGTCAGCTGGTTTTAGACAGAAACCCTCTGGAGTGGAGCATAGATGAAGTGGTCCAGTTCATTAACTCCACTGACTGTGCATCTCTGGCCAACATCTTCCAGGAGCAGGTACACAAACACCATCACACACATCTGAGCTTTTATATTTGTGCATACAAACACAAAACTGCAAAGGATTCTTATTAGACAGATGCCCCTCACGGTTTGATTAGATATCCATCCAGGTAATGACCATCTTCCTTAGACATTATTTTCAGGTTTGTTACAAAAGACTCTGAAATGCTATTATAACCCACTCACTTTAAAAAGGCATTTCCATTATTATTTTTTGCCTACTTAGAAGAAGCTCATTTGCATTTTCCCCTTGTTCTCATTACTTTCCTAGACTGACCTTTATGAAAAAAACTACAGAAAACCAGCTGTTTGTTGGACGAAAGACAACAATATTCTGACTATATGACAAAAATAAAATGCACACCAGGGGCCTGTACTATGAAGCAAGTCCCACATTTGTTTCCTTATCTGGCTTCACTAATGACCAGTCAACTGCGGTAATAAAAGCTCTGCACTTATATAGCACTTTTCTACCTTAGTGGTACTCAGAGCGCTTTACAATGTGTTTCTCATTCACCCATTCCTTTTTTTTCTTTAATTTTTGTAAAATGAATAATCAAATAAATTCAGCTTCTGACATTACAACTGTGCTATACTGCACAAAATAGATTTCTGACTTCTCTCTACTTCTAGTCATGGTTGTGCTGTTTCCAGAGAGGTGCAGGAAAAATGAAACAGGAGCAAATAAAATGCCTAGAAACTGCTTGGGGTTCAGAGATTTAAGCTAAAAAAAAAAAAACCCAGAATCTTCGGAGCTCCTGTCTTTGTCTGTTTAAGTGTTCGTGTGTCCTCCTGTGCAGGACATCGACGGCCAGGCTCTGCTGCTGCTGACGCTGCCTACAGTCCAGGAGTGTATGGACCTGAAGCTCGGTCCTGCCATCAAACTGTGTCACCAGATCGAGCGCGTCAAGGTTGCCTTTTACAGACAATACGCCAACTGATCCAGGAGCAGCACCAGTAAAATGCCCACTAAACACCCACTCGGTCCGGAGGAATGTCGTGATGGTGCATGTCTGTTGGATTAGCTGCTTCCTCGTGTGGAAACTTTTCCAAATTGCAAGAAGAGTCAATATTTTTTTGGCTTGGTTGCATTGGAGAAGCACAAACTGAGTGGATGTTCCCCTACGAAAAGGATTCATTTCTGGGATGCCTCTTCTGTGAAAATGTTATGCAGTAACCACAAAAAAACTTCCCCGCTGCCGACTCCGGCAGAACAAAACACACGGAGTGGATCCGTGTGCATTACTGAACTGTGAAGAAGTTATTTTGAGAAGCTACAGACTCGTTTGTGAAGAAACTTGTTGATTTCTTACTTTTCATTTCCATTTTTTTTTGTGATAGAGGAGCATCATAGCATTTAAGTTATAAACATTATTAACCATTAGAGTTTTCCCCTTATTTGTGTGACATAATTGGTTCTGAAAAATATATCTGAAAATTATTTAACAAACCAAGAACTAATATATTTGGAATATTTATTGTTGTCCTTATTTATAAGGAGTAATCTTATTTGGAAGCAGAGAAAGAATTGGAGAGTTATATCACAATGTCAGCATCCTTTTCCACAGAAACGAAAGAGGAACCAGGATGTACATTTATTTAGATTTACAGGTTTTTAAAAAAGCATCCCACTCTCTTCTCATTATTACAGTAACATGAAACAATCATGTAAGCTATTTTGTGTCCATCTATGCAATTGTGTTGCAGATATTTTTGATAAGTAAAAAATAAATAAATTTCTATTGATTTGTATGTTTTCTCCTATATTTTAATGGAACATTTTTCCCTGTTAAGGTTCAGCTGAAGGCCAGTACCAGCTGTAGTTCGAGAAAAAGTCACGTGGATTTCAGCATTTTCTGGATAACTTTGCTGTAAGAGTCCCTTAACATCTTTTATGGTGAAGTAACTGTAAAAATGATATCAAACTTTTGTGTCCAACTGTGGCTCACAATCAACTATGAGGTACAAATTATTAAAATAGAAATGGGTAGAGCTGAATTCCGTATTGGACCAACAAAACAAATTTTAAGTGATTTGTCAAAATTTAAAGTTTATTCATTTATTCATAGTTCAGAGAAAATTTGTGTTGTTCACATTTTCTATAAGTACTTTTTGCAACCCCTTAACTATACTTGCTAAAATGATATGTAATGAGCAATGCACTCATATTTAACAACAGTATTTGTATTATTTACACTATTAGCATTCATGATTTTATTTTCTTTTTTTGGTCAACACTCCTACATTGGTAGGAAAACGTTTGAGAGATCTTTCTATATGAAGCTGTCGTCGTTGCAGGGAGGTTTAAGGGTTAACAGACGCTCCTTCATGCATGGCGAGATAAAGGAAGTCAGACTATTCTGTGGTTAACAGAAAAAAGTCACAGTTTAAAGAGGAACTACAGTCCTCTCTGCAGCTCTGTCGAAACACCTCCTCCAACTGAATTATTTACTGATTACCTATTAACTGATAAGAGGGAGTGTGAATAATCTAGTGACAGAATTGTAAGTAACTGTATAGTAAATAAAGAAAACAGCTAGTGCATAGAATAAGGTAACAACAGTTCAGCATATCGTTGAATCAGGTGTAAATGTGACCTTCAAAGACTGGAGTAGCTTGACTGATTGGAAAAATTACAAATTATGATTAGATAAAAAAAAATAGACATTTGCAAAGATAGCTGCATCATCTGAAAGCTATAATTTGTGATGAGTGTGTGACATATGCAGAGAAGTCTAAATTACGAAAAAAAATTATGGAAAACTTTCAAATAAAAGGCTACAATAGTCAGCTGAAAGTGATGGAAAATGGTTTAAATATTTAACTAAAACTAATGAATAAATGGTTTCACATGTGAGCTAAACGTAGTTGAAATTGGATAAAAATATTTAGCTAAAAATAATGAATAGTAGACAGGAAAAGTTATCTAAAATAAAGTAAAATGCTTCAAATATGTAGGTAGCGGAAGGAAAAAGTTAGCTGAGTTATCTAAAATTATTTTTTTTATATATATATATATATATATATATATATATATATATATATATATATATATATATATATATATATATATATATTAAAAAAAAAATTTAGCTAAAAGTATTGGATAAAAGGCTATAAACATAAACTAAAAAAGGAAAATGGTTTAAATATTCAGCTAAAAGTAAAATATAAATGTCTATACAAGTTAACAATGGAAAACATTTCAAATACTCATGTAATGGATAAAAGACGTGAAAAGTTAACTGAAATATTATGTTACATTATTTAGGTGAAATTAACAAAGAGTTATTTAAAATAACTGAAAATGGTTTAAAAATTCAACTAAAAGAAATGGTACAAAAGTTAGCTAAAAAAAATGGAAAAATGTTGAAATATTCAGCCAAAAGTAATGCATGAAAGGAAAGTAATGCAGGAAAATTGATCTCTAATAATGGAACATATTTGACATATTTTGGTTTAAAGTAACAAAAAAAGGGTTAGAAAAATTAGCAAAAGTAATAAACAAAAGGCTGGAAGAGTTATTAAATATTTAGCATAAAGTAATGAATAAATGGCAGCAAATGTTTGCTCAAAGTAATGCAAAATAGTTGAAATATTCAACTAGAAGCAATCTATAAAAGGCCACTATGGTAGTTTCTATAATAATAGAAAACAGTTCACATACTTAGCTGAATGTAATGGATAAAGGCAGGAAAAGTGATCTAAAGCAATGGAAATATTTTCAAATATTTAGCTAAAAGTAACAAATAAAGGTCTAGATCAGTGAACAAAAAGTAATGAACAAAAGGTTAAAGGAGTAATCTAAAATAATGGATATCGGTTCAATTATTTAGCTAAAAGTAATGAATAAACAGCAGGAAACGTTAGATAAATGGAGGCAAAAATGAAACGTGATGAATAAAAGGTTATAAAAGTTAGCTTCAAGTAATGGATAAATGGTCAGAAGGCAAAAGTAGTGGATGACGGTTCAAATACTCAGCTGAAAGTAATATATAAAGTGGTGAAAGATTGCAGTTAAAAAAACAAAAACGTTTCACAATCAATTGAAATGAACACATTTGCAACGTGATCTTTGTGCTGTGCAAAAAAACCCCCAGGAAACTACAGTATATAACTCGTTCCTTATTGGTTTAATAAGAACATATTTGGAAATTATAGACCGATGAAGGTGAAACTAAGTCATGACATGATCAAAGCTTCTGAGGCAAAAAAAGGGATTCTATTTGAATACACCACAAGAGTAAAACTAAGATGTGAAATAATGTAAATTACACACAAAACAGCTGATGTAACTCATTCTGTGGGTGAAAAAAAGAGGAAAAAGAAAACACTGACAGGCGCTAATGTATTCCACATAAACCCGACGGTGCAATTACACATGAAATGAGACAGAGACTTTAATTAAGACTGAAGTGTTTAAGCAAAAGCTGCAATTTATCTCTTTTCCATGAAATAAAACGTGTTTTCATACATTGTCCATTCCTGACATGAAGTTACAATCCTTCATCCAAAAGCCACTTTAAAGTCTAAAAACTGCAGCGAGCTCCATTTATCTGAGCTTTATTTGAACAGGGCAGGCTGCCTGAGCAGACGTGCTGTTACTGCAACACCCTGTTAAATAAATAAAAGCAACAAGACCAGGCACAAACAGAACGAGATAAAAACAGGTGATTCAGGTACAGCACATTACTGACAATGATCTTTAAGTTAGAGGCTTAAGTCAATACTGTGGGAGCTTTTTTAATAATAATAGGCTATTTAAAAATGAATTTAATGAACTTATTTGAAGGTATACTTACTAAAAAGCTAATAGAAAAGTAATCAAATGGTGAAGACTACTTTCTACTCATTTCAAACAGTTAAACAAAAAGAACTTAATTTGAGGGTACAGTACTAAGCATCATTCATCACTAGAGTGAGTTCAGAGTAAGATCACTAGTTAGGGCTTTAGATCAAACCAAACTTGGGACATTACAGCTACAGGACACTGAAGACTAGACCGTTACTGAAAGATCGTCTAAAATGTAAAGCAAATGAACGAGTGCCTAAAACCTGCATTATTCCTAACAGCCAGCAGGAGGCGGCTCCTCTGACTGCACACAGAAGTCCAACTGTATAGAAGTCTATGAGAAAATGAACTTTCTTTTCCCTACCTTTGTTACCTTAGCTAACATTTTCTTAATCACTTTATGATCTTAATTGCTATTTTGAAGTCGTCTTTAATGTAGCATGGTGTTTATTTAGGCAATTATTGCTCCATTTAGAATAAAATAGATGATAAAGCAGGTTGTGTTGTGCGTTCTGTGCGGGAATTCTCAGTCAGATTCACCCTTCATCTGTTGTGTCTGGTTTGAAAAGACCAAGATGACGACAATCAAAATTCCAAACTTAAGACTTCAGGTGCTAATCCACAGAGCAGTGGGTGACATCACAGTGGTTACATCCATCTTTTACATACAGTCTATGCTGATGGTTGACTTTCTGGGTTGTAGCCAACTCTATTTGTTTACAAACTTTGAATGATTGTTGGGTTTATAACTCAGGTATGGCTTGTTTCGATCAATCAAATCAGAAATCACAGTTTGTTAAAGTCTAAGCCATAATATTCATCTTCACCTGAAAAACAAGGCCCAAGTCTCTGAACTACTGATCAGAAGGTCAGAGGTTCAAACCCCGATGTGGCCACTGTCGGGCCCTTGAGGAAGGCCCTTAACCAATGTTCCCTGTAATTTTTCCTGAGTCTGAGCAAACACACAAACTCCCTGAGTAGTTCCTTGGACCACTGTGAGCAACATCAGACGTGTGCACTGTGGTCACACCAGCATCACATCCATTCAAGTTACATGGTTCATTAAAAGAATCAAATTACAGCATTTACATTTCTGTTAAAACACTTTGTCAACAGGAGCCAGTTGAAGGGTGCAGTGATTTTAGTGACACTACAATGTATAAGAGTGAAGTTATTGAATATTTGTCTCTCTTTACTGTTGCAGTGGTTTTGCAAATTGCAGACGGACCCTGTTCACTCCATAGACACCAATGTTATTCCTGTAGCTTGAAAGACAGCTACTTTTGATAAAACTGGGCTTGTAGCACATTGTCTGCCTTGCAACAATGGGAAAGAGGCACCGTTTATGTTTTGACAACCTATATCTAATGAGTTATTGATGCTGGAAGTCCCAATCTGTGAATATCTTTCCAACTTTACTGAACTTGGGGCCACTACCACCTAAGGAGTGATATATTTAATTTTGAAAAAAGCATTTAGCCATACTTAAAGCTTTAAGTGCTTTATTAACACAGAACTAAAAAATTTGTATTGTTTTATTATCACAGGTTCTGTCTGAAAAGAGGTGGCATCATTTTAAACAGTGAAATCAAACTAACAAAATGTAATGACCAACCAGTGAGCAATACTGGATTCTGCAAAAACATAAACAACTTTTTTAAAAAATCTAAATCTTATCTAAACACAGTTAATGTATTAACTTATTTTTGTGTGTATGCATGTATTTATTGATTTATTTAGTACTGTTAACATATCACAGTTCTGAGTGAATTTTTCTTAAGATAGGCAAAGGCCATTTATTGATTACATATAGGCTGTTAAATGTTTATTAAAAACTAAAAAGCATAAAAAAAAAACAACTTAGGCATTTATTGAGTCACTAAAATACTGTAGAGTACAGACCACATCAACATGATTATAAGCATCCTCTGGTAAATTAACAACCAGATACTGATGTCTCTCACCATATGGACTTCAGGAGATGATTAGATGATGATAAACTGTGACCTACTGGTTGGGTTCTCTCTGTTCTCATGTTTCTTACATGTTTGTCCCCTGACAGCCGGGTCCTAATGTTTTTTGAGCAACACACCATACTATGACGTTTTTACAATGAGGGTTCTACTATGGAACCAGTTTGACATGTTCAGGTGTTCTTTGTGTGAAAACTCAGAGATTTCAGTGATCAGAAGGTGGTTTTCAACTTTCTTTGTTAACTTTCTGCTTCAACTTTAAACTAAATTTCCTTCACTAACCCAGCCCTCTGGACTTCCAGGAAGCTGTGTTCCTATTGGCTGTCCAGGTGGCTGCTTGGTGTTATCAGGAACACCTGAGCAGCTCAGTGTCTTCCTGCTTTATTTAGCTGCAGACAAACATTTCCTCTGCTTCTCTTCACCAGTGAACCGGGTTTGGTTCCATTGCTTGAGTTTGTTCTTTAGGCGTTGGCTTGCAGCTTCCAGCAGTAAAATCATCTTTAATGTGTTTCTTGGTGTGTTTTAGGGCTTTGTACTGGATAGTTGTCTTGGTAAATGTGGTTCTTTAGCCACAGTTAGCACATGGTGCTGATGTGTGCAGTGATTAGTGGATTTGTTGCAGCTGAGTTGTGTCTGTATCTTGGCTGTAGTGAGTCTTCAGAGGTTTCTGGTCAGACACATTCTGTATTCTTGTTTGAGAACCAACGTTGGTTGTCCAGAAGGTAAGAGTTCCTGTCCTGATTCTCTGTTCTCAGAGGTTCTCTGGTAGGCTGCAGGAGACTTTAGCGTTTGGGTTGTGCTAGTTTGGTTTTTGTACGGTTTCATTTGGACGACTATCTTGAGGCCCCTCCATGTGGTTTAGTGAGGTTTTCTGCAGCAGTTCTACAAAGCAACCTGCAGCAGAAGAGAGTTTGAGAGTTTTTAGGAAGTTCTGGAGACCAGACTTTAGAGCAGCAGAAACATTTGTCAGCAGTTTGAGCAGGAGAAGGTGAGCTTCAGAGTAGAAATGAGACAGAAACCTTCTTGACCCGTGTGGTGAGGTCCTGTACCGAGAGTTTGAGTAGGTTGTGAAGAGTCTGTAGTTCTTTGGTCTGAAAGCACAAGAAGAGTCGTCTCATTAAAGGAGAAAACAGGAGATGTTGGTTCTTCTGTCGCTCTGCAGTTTCCAGTTTCCTTAGATTGAATATCAAGTTTATATTTTAAATGATTCCCCATGTGAGCCCAAGAAGACTTCAATAAACTCCCTCCATCCCCTGGACACAACACATTTTTATTACCATGTTAAATCTTTTTTAAAAATGTTTTTGAGTTTTAATCATAGTTTTAGCATAGTTTTTTCTCTTTGCTTGTTTAGTTTTGTCATCTGTGTGAAAGGTGCTAAACAAATAAAGTTGGATTGATAAAGTGAATAATTGACTAACTCATGATTATGACAACAGAAGTATTTTCATTGTGATTTAAGGGTTTATTTCATTTTTAAGGTTGGGGTTAAAATCTTGACTGAAAAAAAAGATTAAAGAAATTACATAACAAAACGCAATTAAATCAAAGGAAAAAAATTTAATACAAGATACAATACATGTCATTATGAAATTAAACAAAATGTTTAAAATACAAATATTAAAAATTACAGATAAAATATTTTCCATAATTAAACATTTTTAAAAAATACAATTAAACAAGAAGAATAGTAAACATTTTAAAAAATGCAAAACATTTAATTAGATTATTAAACCTTTAAAAAGACAAAACATTTAATTAAAAAATTAAATGTTTAATTAGAAATTTACATCTTAAAGACAATAAAACTTCAAATAGGAATTAAACAGAAAATACAATGAAGCATTTAAAAAGAAAATTAAATATTAAAAGGTGGTAAAACATTTAAAAAGAAAAACCTTAAAGATTTAATCGAAACATTAAATATTGGGAAAGGAAAAAAAACTCAAACAAGCCGATAAAACATTTGAAAAAACAATTAAACATTAAAAAGACAAAACATTTGGAAATCAAATCAGACATTAGAAAAGAATAAACGGTGAGAAAAGAGCAAAACTAAACGTTGAAGAAGAATCAAACTAAAGACAAAACATTTGAAAAGACACCAGTTAGACTTTAGAAGATCAAATTAAACAGAAGAGACAACAAAACGATCAAAAAGAGCAAAAACAGATAAAAGTCTTAAAGCATTTTCTAGTCTGAAACGAAAACATCAAGTTGTTTCTTCAAACATTTCCTCTTTCTATGTTCTTGATTTGATTGTGGACAGATTTACTAAGAACTCATTTCAGAAAACTGCTTTCCAGATAAAGTCTACTAGTAGTTGAAGGCATGGATCAAACTAATGTTACCTTCTGATCTCCACAAACTTTACTGTTCAGTGAAGAGAATCACAGTTTGTTGAGGATTTCTAAAAAACCCACAGGTGAAGGTCTGAGAAGAACTCAGATGGATGATCTAAATGCGAAATCAAGACTCATGGTCACAAGTTTTAAGGCTTCTGTTAACCACAAAGTTCAAACTAACAGAGAAGTACTGAGAAACTTTTAAGATTTCAGTCCTCAGACTGTCTGAAGGTTCAAACTAACAGAGAACTACTGTGGGACTTCGAAGATTTCAGTCCTCAGAGTGTCTGAAGGTTCAAACTAACAGAGAACTACTCAGGAACTTAGAAGATATCAGTCCTCAGACTGTCTGAAGGTTCAAACTAACAGAGAACTACTGTGGGACTTAGAAAATTTCAGCCCTCAGACTGTGTGAAAGCTCAGGTCCTGAGGACTCGGGAGGTGTGGAGGCTTTGGAAAGTCTTGGAACTGAGGGTTCCACCCTCCAGCACAAAGGCTGAAGTCCAGCCTCCTGAGAAAAACGGTCGAGTCGAGACTCAAGTTAAAAAAAAAACTCGAAAACGACAAAAAATAGATGATAAATGCGCAAAAAAAAGAAGAATTAGTATCTGAGCGAGTAGCTCAGGGGGATAAGAGGAGTGACTACAGAGTGGAAGGTCGCAGGTTCGAGACCCGCCAGTGGCAGTTTTCTTTCTTTGTCTTTGTCAGGATTTTGAGAAAATTTAAGAAGTGTCTGGTCTTGAACCAGCGACCTGCAGCTCCATATGCAAATCCTTAACTCACTGAGCTACAGATCAGATACAAAGAAATAAATTCGTCGTCCCTTTGGCATCGTAGTTCCTCAAGTGACCACATGGGCGGAGCCAAGGCGGAGTCTGGGTGGAGTCAGGGCGGAGAGTAGGCGGGGAGGTGGGTGGCGGCCTCCCACCTCTACTCCCCCACCTCCCCCCACCACCCACCACACCTTCCCCCGCCCGACGAGTTCTTCGAGTCTCCACGAGTTCTTCGAGTCTCCACAGGTTTTCCCGAGTTTCTGGAGTTTCCACCAGGTCAGAGGCAGAACAAGTTGTCATGAAGAGGTGTTGAAGTCAGCCAGGATGGACTGACTTTTTACAGAGACTAGAAGGAAGACCACTAGAAGAGCAGGTCTTTAACCACCATCCATAAAATCCATGGAGTCGCTCCAGAGAAATGAAAGAAGGTCAACTTTTATCAACCTCCATCCACATGTTCAACTTGATATCTTTACTTTGACATTTTTAGCACCACAAACCTTTAGTATCACACTTTATTATCATTTATTAGGACTTTCATGGAATTCACCAGCAGATTTAGTTTTTGTTGACAAACTTTATTCTTGTCATCGTGGGACAGCAGTATTTAAAACTGTTCCTTCTATTTGACCTCATGTTTACTGGTTTTAGTGGAGAAAGTTATTTTAGTTGTCCATTACTCTCTTAAAAACCAAATATAAATTGGATTAGTCAAGAGCTTTAAATTTCTTACTTTGTCATATTTTAAATATGACAAAAAATATAAAAATAAAGCGTCTTGAGACAATTGGACCTGTATTTGGCATTATATAAATAAAATTGAATTCAAATTGTATGTATCTTGTAATGTTGGAGTAATTCAGCCATATATGTTGGAAAACACATTTTCTTTGTCCATTAATCTGTTGATTGTTTTCTCCATTAATTCATTTCTTGTTTTGGTTTATAAAATGTCAAGCCCAAATATATTCAGTTTACTGTCATAAAAACCAAAAAGATTTACATTCATGATGCAGGAATCAGGCAGTTTTTCACTTTTTATCTTAGTTTAGTCAGAAAGATAGTTGATAATGTGTGAATTGTTGCAGCTTGTGAGCCGTAAAAGGTTTTAATCTTTGGGGCCGAGTGTCAAAAAACATTTAGAAACCAACATCAACAAAACACTCAACAAAGATTTGAACATCATTGAAGGGAAATCCAACTTTTGCATGACAATGTCTAATTAAAGGACATTTATTTCCAATGTAAATGTGTGATATTCATCCTCTGCAGCTTTCTCTTCACATCGTCTTCCACCTGGACTGGTTTGGTCGGGAGCATGTGCAACAAACATTTGAAAAACTGCACTTTAACATCAATGAATGACACTGAAGTTTAATCTCTACATAAATGAGACTGAGTCTGGATGTGCTGCTCTGTCATTAACTCCTAAGTTTAGGGAAAGTTCAAATAAAAGAGGACAGTTCAGATCAGACTTGAGAATGAGCTTATTTTGAACAAACATCTCAGACTTTCTGAGCTTCAGCACCTCTAGCAAGACATTTTAACAACAAGCAACTCAAGAGATCCAGAAGTTGGAGAGAGTTAGCTTTAGCTGAGCCAAAGAACATGTGGGACGCTAACCTAGCAAACATTTCAGACTTTTCTCTGTGAATTCTGAGAAATAATTTCCTATTTAATGACAGAGCTACACATCTTAACTCAGTCTCATTAAAACAGACTCTAATTCAGTGTCATCCATCCATATTAAAGTGCAGTTACCCAAAATGTTTGTTGCATGAGCTCCAACAAAACCTGTCCAGGTAGAAGGCCACTTTGACAAACAGGAAGTGGAAGATTCCAAGCAGATTTATAGAAGGGGGAACCGGACTGTACTAAGTGTGGTCGAGTATAGAGGGGTGTTTTGTGGGTTTTTAAGGCTGATAATGATTATTAGTGAGACATTTGGAGTAGATATTCATTTGCAGTAAATGAAAGTATTTAAAATCTTGGAGTTAAACTTAGAAGAACACAAACTCTAACAGAAAACTTTGTTGATACGTTTTTGTTTTGTTTACAGATGTTAAGTTAAAGGAGTTTTATTCGTGACGTATAACCAATCAAATCACTCCAGAAGACAGAGCGACCACAGGTAGATAAAGGTTCAGAGCCAAAGTAGCACCATTTTTAAATGTATTTTATTACCGTAAATCAGGTAAAAAATAAAATACTGATAATCAGTAAATCAGTCAGCCCACAATTACTACAATTCTACAATGTATGTCTCTGTCCTTTTACTTGTAATTTGTACAACATACGATGTATATGATGGTGTTTTTTCATACCAAAGGCTTATACTATGATGTTTTCTAAGAGACATACGATGCTACTCTGGTTGTTCTGGCTCTGGGCTGCTGCCACTCCTCCCTCTGTTGTTTTCTGGATTGTACTCAGCTGCATGCCTGTCGTCCATCCGGCCTCCGTTGACTCGTCCCGCCTGCCGTCTCTGGAGCTGAAGCTGGATTGGAACAGACCAAAGTACAGTCCAATCACGATGCCAGCTGCCTCTCAAAAGGCTCCTTCATCTGGCAGGTGGCAGCACTTCTTCTGAGGGGAAGCTGAGCTGGTCCAGCAGAACTTTGGAGATGTGTTCCAGTGGTTGGTGGATGTGTGGGGAGATAGAGAGGGACCTTTGAATTGTTCACAAAGGAAAACAGGGAACTCATTGGTAGTTTTAGTTTAGGCTGCTACTGTGGTGTGTTTTTGGGTTTTAAGAGGTGAACAGGAAGAGTTTTTTTTCGTACTGATTATCTTTTACTTTGTTCCTGGTTGGAATGCCCATCAATGTCAACATGAAGTTCACTTTTAGTTCTGTTTATTTATTTTTATTTTACTAACACCCATTTGTTTTTAACCCCCTCACATGTTGTGTTGTTGTAAACTTCCTCTTTCAAATAAATACTCGTCTAACCCTCTGGAAACCAGCGTTTGGACTGTTTTTGTGTTGCTCCTCACCTACTGACAGCTGTGGACTAAAGGCTATACTGTGACGTTTTTAGAGCGACATGCTATACTATGATGTTTGTTGGGCGACACGCTATACTATAGGCTTTTTTAATTGATATATTACTGTAACTTTTTTTTGTTTTAGTTTTTTTGTTGTTTTTTAGCAACATATAAGAAATTGAACAGTTTTAAAACTTACTATACTTTTACTTGTGCAATGAAATATTATTCTATGGCATTTTTTAGATGACATATTACACTCTGATGTTTTCTTGAATTACATACTATTTTGACAATATACTGCACTATGACATTTTTTGAACCACACATCATACATGACAATTTTAGGCAACATCCTATCACTTTGCAATTTTTGAACCACATAATAATCTATGTTTTATTTTTTTTTCTTGCCAACATGCTGTACTATGAACTACAGGCCATACTATGTTATTCTTGAGTAAAGCATACTATACTTTGACATTTTCTGAACTACATCCTATACTATGACGTTATACACAGAGTGCTTTGGTTACATGTTGATTTATAATCTAGATTTTTTTCTGTTTTGTTTTTTGACAGGATTACCACAGACCTGACCGTGAACACCGTCGACACCCACCTCAGGGAGATGCTGTCTAAGATCTCAAGGCTGCTTGGTCGTGGTCTTTCTGGCACGTACTCTTCCAAGATGAGCCGGGAAGTTTAACACTGATGGAATGACACCAGGTCTAAGCCGACAAACTTCCACTTCCTCCTCAACCCATAGTCTCTGGGAAACCTACATGGAGTAAGAAAAGTAGACAAAGAAGTAATTAAGTCTGTACACAACATATTAAAAAGAAATCATGCTAATAAATTAAGTACAAAGAACCAAATTCGCCAATATACTGGAGACCAGAGCTATTTAATTTGATAAGTATAACTTTGTTTAGTAACATTTCAATTATTTGAGAGCAGTCCGAAAGAACTGCCTGTAATCCCAATCATAAAATAGGTTTGGAGGAGGAACATAGATGGTAATCTGGATATACATGAGTTAGGCTTTATACAGTAATTACTATTGGTAGTATTGGTGGTAGTAATAACAATGTGACAACTACTAGTAGTAGTGATAGTACACTGCTGCTGATACTGGCACTGCTACTACAACTTGTAATACTGTAATACTTTCTGTGCGCCGAGACCGTGTCAGCAGTGCGCGTGTGCAGCTTAGAGGGAACAGTGCCCTTAACCCTTCCTGCTCCAGGGGGCGCTGTACCGTGGCTGACCCTGCGCTCTGACCCCAATTGGGATATGCAAAAAACAACATTTCACAGTGCTGTGAAAAAGCATTAATGACAAATAAAGGCTTCTCTCTCTCTAAAATTCAACAAAGAAAAGCAAAAAATCCTTATTATCAAGGCAATGGAATTGGGGACTGTTAGCTTTTTTGATGATCAAAATAATCTGCTGATCAATTAACACACTGTGACTGGAACCCACACAATATGCTGCTTGTCCCCATCGGCTGTAATCATCTCAACTACAATGCTAAAATGAATAGTTAGACGGCTGGAAAAGTTAGCTAAAAGTTGCTGTTTTTTTGTTTTAAGTTGGTGCAATAAAACAATGCAGCATCAACAAAAGCCAACTGTGCAAGTGACTTTGCCTTTCCAAAGCTACAGATAGATAGATAGATAGATAGACAGACAGACAGACAGACAGACAGACAGACAGACAGACAGACAGACAGACAGACAGACAGACAGACAGACAGACAGACAGACAGACAGACAGACAGACAGATACTTTATTAATCCCGTGGGAAATTCAAGGTGGATTTGAGAGGCATATTGTTTTTAATATTGACAGAATGACACCATTAATCATAACAAGAAACTATAAAAACAGAAAGAACTGCCAGATTTTTAACTTTCCAACAGTTCTTGAATTAATTGTGAAATCAAATGCAGCTAAAAAAAAAAAAAGATACTTCATCAAAATCACTTCATTCTATAAGTCTAATTACAAATTTATTATTCTAACTTTATTAAACTGCATGGAAGAAATTTCTGAGTTCTTCTTCCCAGTGTTGAGCTGTTTCCATAGAGATGCAGGACTTACAATGCAGGGAAAATGAATGACTAAAAAGCAAAGATAAAATCCATTAGTCTAGAAGAATAAGCAAAGAAGCAACTGCAGGATTAACAACAACAAAAATGAAGTAATGCGGTTGTATGTGCTTTAGCATACATGTGAGTGTGTCTACATATGTAGAAATCATACCTGTGTTTACGTGACATCTTATGAAGAGAAAGAGAAGGATATTCTGTCTTTAAACTGAGATTAGAGGACAAACTAAGATTAGAAAAAATGTGTAAAAAGTGCAAAAATATCAGAAGTCATAAAAAAATTTGAATTTGTTGTGGTAAAATCCTAATACTGACCTTAATAAACAAACCATTAAATCCAGTTTCTTCATCAACGTCATGCTAAATTTGTGTGTTTTGGTTTTCAGTTACATTTATCCAGTCATTGTCTACTTACAACTTAGTTTTGAAAAAGAGATCTGGTATATGATTATAAATCAGTGTCAACAGAAACTGGAAAAGTCACTGAATTTCCCTCCAGGGATTAATGAAGTCAGTCTAAGTCTAAAAGGAACATTAATTATGAATTATGATAATTTAATTCATAAGATTCATTCAAACATAGAGGACAACGTGTTATTACTGCAATGATCCTTTTTGATGGGGCAAAGTGGTTGTAGTTTATCAGAAACAGCAGCATTAAAGCTATATGTGAGACGATGGAGGCATTAGCAGAGTGACTTATTGGCAGAACAGTTTGTGGCGGCAAAATCAAGCAAATCGTCCCTGTGTGGTAATGATGGCTGTTTCATGGAGCCACATAATTGGAGGTAACGCCGTGTTAGTCGTGCATGCGGCACACGGCCTGACGCGGATTCATTTGCATCGTTTCTCAGCGTAACGTCAACCAATAGAAATTCAGAAAAGCAGTGATTCACATTCAGCAGCTCTCTGTAACGGCTGCAGCTGAATTAATTTAATAGGTTTTCTCTTTCACACGCAGCGCTTCCCCAACTCTGACACTTTGTATTGAGTCACTCTGAAAAAAACAGCCGCTACCTTACACTGTTGCCTGGCAACCTCATATCAAACGTCCGCTTTGCATGATTTTTCCCCCCGTCATACGTGAATACAAACTAAGCGGCGGCGTCCACAGACGTTTGAGTTAAAGGGAAGCCCTGAATGAGAGCAGACAGGGAGTCTGTGTTTCATATTGAGCTGCTGCGGTTTTAATAGTTTCTGTCGAAGCTGGTGACAGATGTAACGGTTCAACAGTGTCGACAGGAGATCAAATATCTTGTCAGTCTCGTTGTCGGAATAACTGATTAAAGCTCATCTTTATCTTTGAGGCAACCTATCACTGAAACACAGTTCAACAGATAATACAGGATCCATCTTTGATATTTTATTATTACTATTATTCCTGTGGTCAATGAGACAGCTTGACATCATGTTTAAGTATTTACTATCTCACAGCTTTATGATGTTATACAGCAAAAAGAAGTCTGTGCTGACAGGTAGCAGCAGATTAAAGACTGTAGGAAATCCTAATTATATCACTACATATCCATAAACAAGGTGCGATCAAAAAGTTCTGAGCAGTAATTGAAAAGAGTCGACACGTTTTTGTAAAAACTGTTGGGGACATATTTATAATTTCTCCACAGACCTCAAACTGGAGCAGAAAGGAAAAAAATCACATTCTGTTAGTCAGCAGCAGAATGATCCAACTCTCATTGAAGGATCATTGCTGGTGATGAGAGGTGAGTCTGTGCAGAGCTCCAGACTAATGTTTCCACTATTTTCTTAGTTGGTCAAACCAGGACACGGATGCTTTTCATCAACTATTGCTCCACTCTGCATGCAGATGAATGCAGACTCTATTTATGCATTAATGTAAAGATTGACAGTCTTTTCCTTTAGGTTGTCTGATATCAGTCCTATAAACTCCCCCCTATCAATAGCCTCTACAATTTACCGATGTTCCCTAAACGCCTCACATGCAGGCTAATGTCTACACTGCTAGGTTGCTGTGGCTCACTCAGACAGGTGTGTGACCAAAAACAACTCAATAAGAATTCAGTAAGGAGCTCCAATGTCAGATTTGCCCAAGTAGAAACCAAGTGACATTTTTCTGTGTATGGAGTTTCCAAGTTTTTTCTATGAGCAGAGTGGATTTTAAACATCAATACAGCAGTCGATCATGTTCATTTAACTGTGGTAAGCCAAAATAATAAGCTACAGACACTTCGTTATGGAGCACAGTCACAGCTAAATGGGTCGTTTCACAAGTCAGACAGGGAGAAGCTGAGTGAGCCAGTAATGAAGAAAATGTACTATTTTCAACCACAACAGCACAACACAGTAGCTACAAGTGTCGACCACAGTGTCTCCTAAACAGCCTAACGATCATCCCACACTTCCAAAATCACAGCTATGGGAAATTTTGACTTACACACTCAAATAATGGTTGTCCAGAGAGCATTACAAGCATTGCAGGACCACTAGAAGCTGTAGATGGTTGCACAAGACGACTACTTCAGTGAGGATGGCAGCCAAATTTTAGTCACGGTCTCTGAACTTGTCTGAATTTGTCCTTTTATAATATTTTATTGTTATTACACAGCCTGCAGAACAGTCACTTTGCCTTTCACTGCACAGTCTGTATGAGCATGTGACAAATAAAAACTCTTGAATCTTCAAGCATTCGAGGTTCTTTATTGCCATACCAGCACACATATTCACATGAGGTGGCACGAAATTAGTACCCGGGACCCAGTTGAAAGTCAAGAAATAAATATATATAAATAAGGGAAATTATAAAGCAATATAAACAACATACACATGTGTTTACGAGTGGTAAACAGATAAATAGGCAAAAACTGTGCTATGAGAATCTTGAATCTTGACTTGAGACCTCATTGTTGCATATGTGGGGAAATCATAACCCGGTTAATACACTGCCTGTCCAAAAAAAAAAAAAGTCAAAAAGTCCCTGAACATTATCTGGGGAATACTGTGAAATGACAGAGAAGTATAAGAAAACTGTGCCAGTCAAAAAGAAATTTAAAATAATTCAAATTCAACATAATTGTTAGTTAATTTCCTCTGCCGTTTTCTTTCAGCAAAAGTCAAACAATTACTGGTTCCAGCTTTTCATTTGAGAGGTTTTGCAACTTTTTAAAAATAGTATTTAATAGTATACAATAAATTGAGTATATTTGAGCAAATTGGGCACATTCTAATGGACCACCTTTAGCTTTGAGAAGGCACGTATTGGCAGTGGCGTTGTTTTGATAAGCTTCTGTAAACTCAAAGCATTTATTTCTGTCCAGAGTTGCATGAATTTTCTGCCAAGATTTTACACTGATGATGGGAGAGTCAGACCGCTGGGCAAAGTCTTCTCCAGAACATCCCAAAGATTCTCAATGCTGCTGAGGTCTGGACTCTGTGGAGGACGATCCATGTGTGAAGATAACGTCTGATGCTCCCTGATCCACTCATTCTCAATGTTAGCCCATGAATCCTGGCATTGTCATCTTAGAACATGTCCGTGCCATCAGGGAAGAAAACCTCCACTGATGGAAAGACCTGGTCCTTCAGTATCTTCAGGTATCAGCTGACCTCATTTTTTGGGAGCATAACGTTGGTGAACCTGACCAACCCCAGATCATAACCCTAACCCCCACAGGCTGGTAGACACTAGACATGATGAGGACATCACTTCATCCTCCCCTCCTCTTATCCTGATGCCCCCATCACTCTGGAACAGGGTGAATCTGGACTCATCAGACCACATGACCGACCACATTTCTTCTTCTTCGAAGACGGTTCAACACTAAATTTTAATAATGCGTTGGATGGTTCTTGATAAGATTTTAGTAGTTTCAGAAATCTCCTTAGTTGTTTTCTTTGCTTGATGCAGGCCAATAATTTGACCCTTCTGAGACACATTAACATCCTTTCCATGACCACAGGATAGGTCTTCCACCATGGTTGTTTAGAAATGAGAAGCTCCTTAAATAAGTTGTTGAAACGTATTCATCATTGCAGTAATTATCCAATGGAAGGCTCTTATCTATTTGCTTAGTTGAATCAAGGTGGCAACTTTTTTTTTTTGGACAGGCAGTGTATTTGAACTGTTTCCAGCTGCTTAGGAGCTGTTAAATGTGGATACATGTCTACTAAAGCAGCAGTAATTATTTTCCTCCTTGTGTCTGTTCTTGTTTTCTATGGTTTGGATTTGCTCTTTAAGAGTCAAGTCAAGTCAGTGTTTTTTTATATAGCACAATTAATAAAAGAGAAGTCACATACTAAACGTAGGAGCTTCAGTAGAAGTCATCTGGACTTCTCTTGTAGGCTCTTCAAGATGTTTCACCTTCATCAAAGAGACTTCAGTTCTAACTGACCAATGGGGAGTTCCGGAATATATAGTCACTCCAGGTCACATGGCTAATGGACCATTAACGAGCAGGACTCACAGCCTCCAGGTGTGAATTGTTGTGAAATTAGGTGTTCCATCAACAATGATCCTACTAAATCACTTTTCATTTGAGATGTAAGATTAGCCTTCCAGATGCACCTGATTTAAATGTTAAGGTCAAAACTTTATAATATTAAAGAGAGAAACCCAATGATTGTCATTTCGCAGGCACTTGGTAACAATGAAGAAGCAAACAGTAGGGCGGTGGATATCAGAAGAGTCAGTCATTTTGTTATAAGCACCAATGTACTCCAGTGTGACCTCCATAAGGTCATTTTTCCTAAAATAACATTTGCGACACTAATTTTCAAAGTTGTAGCCCTTTTTCAGCCATTTCTGATATGCAATGTTTTCACACCACATGATCTTGTAGAGCAATTTTCTTGCTTTTGGTGTCAAAATCCATGGAATTTAGTGTGTAAAATCCAACAATTTGCATGTTCTAACACGACACCTTAACAACATATTTTGATACATGAGTCTTCCTTCATGTCAGAGCCAAAGACATGGATGTTCTGGTTATCGCTTTTCTCACAACTTCAAGAACTTAAACTTCAGGAAATGTGGCTAACTTTTGGTCAAGGGCGCAATCTTGAAGTAGATCCTCATACATTAACATGTTCTGTATTCTCTAATCTGATCCTAACATGTAATGCAGTTAGAATGAAATTTTCAAAAATGAGCATGTGTCAGTCAGTGTTAATACGTACGTTTCCGACAACAGTAAAATATTATTCATTTAAACTCTGATAAGTACCCACTTAGTTCAAAGTGTTTCTATGGTTGCAGCAGTATCAAAAAGCTTGAAATAACTCTTGTTCATTCTAATGTCATGAATTCAAAGACACTTGCTCTTCCACTCTGATAATTAATTAATATTTATTAAGATTTTACTCTATTTAGAAGGTTCAAGGGTGCTTTCTGTCTCCAGAATTGACTTCTAAGGTGCCAAAAATGTATCAAACAATGTTAATATACTTTAAAATTGGACAACTGGGTTAAAAATATATATATACATCACGTGGCTAACGTGGTATTGGGTGCATTTAAATATTGTGCCTGCCAAATTTGAAGCTTAAATGACAATTTGAGCAACTTTTCAGTTATTTGCCTCACTAAGAACTTTCATTAAACAGGAACTCACTTTCATTCTTGCACATTTATTTGATAGCTCTATACTAATTCTGCCTTACAGTCCCTCATAAAAGTGTAAAAATGTATTAAATCTTAAATAAAGAATAAATCATTAAGCAAAATGACACAGTGTTAATCTAGGACCTTTATCGTACAGATACACAAATGTCTCTAAGTCTGCTGAATGACCAGAGTGCAGTTTAGTCTGCAATGTGGTCTATGTCACATAATGTTCTTGGTCTTCACTGGAAAAATGTTTGCATCGCTCCCTCCTCCTACATGTTAAACCCACAGCTGAATGGAACGAACTCAGGCCCCCTCTCTCTGTGGGCTGGAGTCATTCTGGGTAATGTAGGAAATCACAAACTGTATCGAAAACACTGTAGAGAAGCTACACAAACAACCATTTATTCTACATTTACTTGGGTCAAAACTTTCTTTCAGTATTGTCATGTGCTGTCACGTCACAAACACTCAGTGAATCTGCATTTACCGCTTCTTTTTCCACATCACGCTACATAGCAGAGCTGCCATTGGGTAATTATCCCAGAGCGGTTCAGTGAAGGGCTTCAAGGACTCTGCTGTGGGTGAGTCTGAGAGGAAAAAGGTGGGAGACCGAGGTTCAAGAAGAACGAATGAGGGGGAGGGAAGACGAGCGAGCTGAGGGCTGGTGGTTGGAAAGGAGAACGATACAGAAAATGTTTGCACTGGTATCAGTTTGTAGACACTGTACACAACATTAATGCTGTTTTTCAGTTGAAAACAAACTCTGGAAAACATATTTAATTAATGATTTCTGCTTTATATGACGCAGTCAAGTAAAAATCTTACATGGAAACCATTCCCATATTATAAATATATCTGCTATTTTGCACACATTCTTGTACGAAATTAATATGATCGACTATAAAGATTTCTTTTATAAATGACTCTTAAATTAGTGTCATTAGGTTGCCTTTTTGTTGTTTTTATTGTCAGGGCACTTTTACTTAACCAAATTTAAGGTAAATATATAAAGAAAGAGAGAAATGTACAACTCGTAGTACATATCACACTATCTTTTTAGGTGGAAAGAAAGGGCTGTTGAAGAGATTCTTCTCACATCAGATGAGTTAGTAAAAAGTATTTTCTCTTCATGGTGCCAACAGTAGAAAAGGTTTACCAACCCTTACACAACTACAGTAAAAACCTGACTCTCTCTCTGTGTATCATGAATTTCTATTCATGCCTGCTGCATGGTGAAGACACAACAATCTACCAAACAGTTTACAGACGGGTGGCAGAATTCGCGCTCTACTAACTGAAAGACAACTCCTTAATGTTTTTACCTTGTTAACTTATCAAACATGGTCGTCCAGACAGCTCAGCTGGCTGAGTGGGCGACCCATAAACAGGAGCTATAGTCCTGGGTTTGAGTCCAGCACATGGACATTTACTGCGTATCATTCCACCACTCTTCTGCCCATGTTTCCCGTCTCTCTCCACTGTCCTACACAATAAAGGCCAAAAATCGAACTTAAAAAAAAAAAAAACACATAAGCATATCAAACATTCTCGTTAAATGCCAGAAGACACAAACCAGTCAATGTCATTCTCAAAAACACAAATTCAGACTTCCCAGGTTTCATTTCAGACCTAAAGAACCAATTCTGT
Source organism: Amphiprion ocellaris (assembly GCF_022539595.1). Lineage (NCBI taxonomy): Eukaryota > Metazoa > Chordata > Actinopteri > Pomacentridae > Amphiprion > Amphiprion ocellaris. The sequence goes on along the minus strand of NC_072786.1, from coordinate 27,657,118 downwards.
CAACTTGCAGTGTGGAGCTTTCTGTATCATTATTCTTCTTCACAATCAGTTTCTGGTTTGAAAATGTGTGAGGCTAAATTACTCCAATATTACAACACAGCCTTGTGGAGCGTAGTATAGTTTTATAGTTCTGGTGTGCTCGAGTTGTAGTGAATGGTGAGAGGTTTGAGAAGAGAGAGGCGGGACTTCATACAGTAGATCTCATCATGTGTTACTGGGAAAATAAAGCAAATCTACACTGAAAATGTGACATTTTGTTTTTGAATTTATTGAATTATTCTACATGTCTTAAATAAATTGCTTCCTTCAGGTCCTGCAAAAAACAATAATGTGAAAATAATTCAGGGACTTTTCAGCTAAACTGGGATGAACTGCAGATAAGAGACAAGTATGGAAACAAATTAAAAATTTAAATAGTAAATTATCTATAGTATAAAGAGTCCCCTTTAATTTCCAGTGTTGGCTACACCTGTGGGCATTTTGAAAAATGTTATATGTGTTGTCTCCAGGTTCTTTCAACTTTCGTAAGACAAACACTCTTTTTTTATTATTATTTATTAGAACTTTGCTATACTGCACAAACAACATTTGAAGTTATCTCTACTTCTAGCCATGCTTGTGCTGTTTACATAGAGGTGCAGAACTTTGTGACGGAAGTAACAAGAAAAGCAGTCAGAGGGCGCAGCACTCCGCCAAGAATGCTCAGTCTTTGTATGATTTCCAACAGATAAGTCCTGATAAGTCCTCAGCGGTGGATTTGTTGTAGGATCACAATCATGTGATCATGTAGTGTTCACTTGTTGTCATGGTTACAGTAACGCCATGCTGCTATCTAGCAATGATACAGAAATCCTTAACAAATCCGTGGATCCAGTCTATAAGCTGCATCACTGCCAAAATCTAATCACTTGGTCCTTGTGTCATTTCTGACCTTCCCTGAAAATTTCATCCAAATCCGCTATTCCGTTTTTCAGAAATGTTGCACACAGACAAACAGACAGACAAATGTACACCAATCGTCACACAACTCCATTGCATCCCTTGGTGGAGTGAAAAACATCCAGAAGCCCCCAGAAGCACTGGGGATCGTTTCATGAATGCATTTTATATAGAAGAAAATAAGAGTTATAGAAATAAGAAACAATAACATAAAGATCGGTCATGGCATCTAAATGACAAAAAGCCATGGATCATGTAACAGACAGATGAAGAAAAGCTAGATGTCTGAAAAATGCTGAAGACTACCAGACTTTTTTTGCAAAGTAGCTCTTAAGCCGAAATTGTTTTTGCACATCGCTGCTCATTTGCATTTCACTCCAGTTGTGTCCATCTGTGATACGATGCACATCAAGTATTTTGATTGAAGTTGTTTTGCAGAACTGATCAAAAACTCAGAGTGTTGGAGAGATTCCAGAGAAGTAATCATGACTGTTATCATCACCATCTTAGCTTTCAGTTTCAGTGCCCTTCGGTTTCAGTTTTGTTAGGATAAATTTTCCATTTCTTAGATTATTACGTCCACGACATCACCGTTTACTCAGGACATGATGTCACTAGCCTTCATCTGATAATCAATACAGACGGAGATCTAGACAGAGTTGAGGTGAAAAATATGCTGCTATATCATTTAATACAGCTCAGTGGCAATTATATATAAACGTTGGGAACATAAATTTACACTACACTTCTATTTATTCGATTTGTTAGGAACAGTGCATATTAATCAACATTAAAATGTAACTGTGACTGCAGAGATGACACATACTGAGACACATTTTAATCACCACTTATCTGCTCTAACATCATAATTCCACTTAAATGTGTTAAAAGTCCAGTTAAACCGCAGCCACAGAAAGCAGTGAGTGATACAGGTGTATCAGGACACCTCAAACATCCTGAACAACAGTTTATCTCGGCTCTGAATCAGCCTGCATGGTATATCAAACTGTGGGTTACCATAGCAGCAATATGTTTATGCCTCACACAACAACCGTCACAACAGACAACACCGACCTACTTCTATCCTATATGTATGTGGCTGTATTTCAACAACAATATGGAGGTAGTGAGCTGAACCAAATCAGTCTCATTTCTGTCGCCTAAAATCACACATTAATTGGCTTCATAATCTGTAAACATGGAACAAAATGACAGGAATAAAAAGGGAAGAAACCACAGGGTAAAGAAATACAGCACTGAGAGAAGTGCAATAGATTAAATGCACACAGAGTAGATAGAAATTAAGATGTTAAAATGACACTTTAGAGAAACAGAAGAATTAGGCAGACATATTGTAAACATGTTGTGATGGGTTCAGGACAGCTGCAATGTCCACCAACACTTTGAGTCATTTTCTACTGCAGGAACTTGTGGTTCATTTTAGTGTGGTCCAAACCTTTTTGTGTGTTTCCACCACATGAGTTGCCCCAGCAGAACCTCTTTCTGTTAAATTTAGGTTGCAGGTAAAAGTCTTGGCCGCATATTTTACCTAGTAAATCTCAGTAGATCACTCCTGCTGTTTGCATGTTGCACTCGCAAAACAACAACATCCAAGCTAGTAATCTAGCAGACTAAAATTTTCAAGTTTTGCTGAGAATTTAGATTGTGCAGCCCTGCTAGGTTTTTGTTGTTGTTGTTGTTGTTAGTAAATTAACTTTTTTAATCACAGTTTTCGCCTCTCTGTGTGCAAATGTTCCACTAAAACAATTCCCTCTGCATCCTAAACTGAGCTGTGCTCAATGCAACTGTGATTGGTTTAAAGAAATACAAACAAGCCAGAGCGTTTTTTCCCTCTATAGCAGAATAATAATAATAAATAAACTGCACACTAGGTAGGACTTGACACTGACTAGTTTACCTTGGAAAAATTAGTGAGCATCACTTTATTTCTGCCCTCTTGAAGGTCTAGTGGAGTATCAGTATTCTCTCTCATAGAGGGTAGCATATCAAACATTGCATTGTTGAATATTCTACTGCTATCCTCCTCACAGAAATGGAATTATATCAGGTAGCTCTGGCTCAATGTTTTGCTGCACTCTGACATAGCGCTGTGTGTTATGAAAGACATATAGACACCTGCCAAACTACTCAAAACAACCTTTGTGGCAGATCCTGTTGCAGTAGCTGCATCTAAGACCACATTTGATGCCAGAAACACACATATAGACTGACAAGATGCAAACAATACCAGCTTTAACATCATATGGATCCCGGAAGACACCAAAACACATCCACACTTTCAACAGTCTAGTTCCAGCTTCACAGATGTGGGGTTTTTTCTCTAACATTGTAAATTTTAATATCTTTGGGTTTGGGAGTTTTGGTCAAACAAACCAACATCTGAAAGTGTCAGACTGAGTTCTGCGATTTTTTTCTGTTTGCTTTTATCTGACATTTATCTTTAAAATTGGTCAGTTAATTAAAAAAACTGTTTAATAAGGTTTAAAAAATGGAAAAAGTAGTCATTTTCATTACCTATAATCCATTTTTTTCTAATCATGCATTGTCGCTTCCATAAAACCAGTTAAACGCCACCAGAGCCTTTCAGAGTTTAGCAAAAACTTGTCATACTGAGTAAAACGTGTCAAAACACTTGTCACAGTCATTAAAGTCTAAACAACTTCAAGCATCGACACACTGGCAATGCAAATCTCAGTTAATGAAGTCATACACCATACAAAACATAGTATTTAATGCCTGTCGGATTACTACACCATCATAATTTAACATGAATCATCCACCAAATGAGACAACTGTGTCTCTAGATCTATATGTATATGACAAAAACCATTTGCAAGCAGCTTACAAAGCTACGAAGGTCACGGAGGGAGGAGGTTGGGGTGGATGGATGGCTCAACAAAACAATGGGCTCTAATAGTCTAAATACTTTCTACTGTGACAGCTTCATAACTGTGTGTTTAACCCTCTGAGAGTGTATTAGATGTTTAAGCAGCTTGTGATATTTTATCAAAATCAATTTATTCTGTATGCCTTATTTAAAAACTTGCCAAAAATGAATCAATTGCAGAAAAAAAACTCTGTGAGCAACAGTGAAATGACCAAAATCCAGAGAATTTTCCTCTAAACTGCAGGCTGTTAGAGCTATAAAATACATGCAGCATGACTCAAAAATAGCAAACAGAGGGGTGAGTTGTCAGCAAGTCAATGAAAGACACAATCAGCATGGTGAAAAATCTTTCTAGAGTTGATGTGCAAAGTATTGGGAATTTTCAGCCAAGTTTGCTGTAAACAGAGTCTAATCATTTATTTATGGCATGTGGATTTCCCATTTTTCCTCAAATATTGTAACATCTGTGGGCACTTGGAAAATAAATGTTGTACATATTGATTGTTATTGACATTTTCTTTTCTTTTTTACATTTCTATATAGTAAATAATCACAGAATTTCAACTTGTATCAATGATTTCTACCAATTTAACTTGTAAAAATGTAACAAGGCCAAGTCAAAGAAACCCTCTACACATTTAGAGGCTTTTTTCAGTTTTGGAAACACCTCTAGGAATTTCAAAATGTTTTTGTAAAGCACATAAAGAAATGCAATTTTCATTTTTTTAAATCTTTTATGATTGATGTCATATCTGTGGTACACTGCACAAAACACATTTCTGAGTTCTTTCTCCTTTCAAACCTGTTGTGGTTCAAAATGCAAGACTTTATATTGTAATGGAAAATGAGCCCACAGTGAATCAAATGTGCCAGGAAAACGAAATGCACAGAAGCTGCTTGGAGTGTAGAGGGTTAATTCTGTAACTATGACGACAGAGGTGCCATAAATCTTATCCAAACCGAACCAAACTGTTAAACCAGAGAGGTTAACATTAAACATCTGTGTTATACTGCCTGCTGCCGGTAGGGCTGTTAACTCAGGAAACACCCCTAATGACCTCTATAGTCACTTAGGTTGAAGGACTTGTTGGCAAACTGTCAACTCTCTCTGGTTTTCAGAACAAAAACATCAGGTCATGATCCGCCGTTAATCCACAAATGATTAATTAATTAACTATCAATCATCGTTACATTAGTCAGCAAACAAATTTGGAAGTTTAAGCTGTAATTAATTATGACTGACAGTAAAGAAGAAAAAACATTGAAGGTTTGTGAACAACAACTTAGAGCTAAAAGCTATCGAGGACACGACGAGACAAAACACAAAACACACTGAAAGGAGTGTGAGAGGACACTGTTGCATGAAGGTAATTTCATTCTGCGTTTGTGTAGGTATGAGTGGATGTGGGGGAAGGAGAGGTGCATGGTTAACCATAGACTGAGCGCTTTGTCTCTTTCACACACTCCTTCACACACAAACCATCACTTGCATTGCACTGCAGACTTGAAATCTAGGTCACACTAACAGACACACACACACACACAAGAACACACTCACACATACAGTTTAAAGCAGAGAGACAGAACAATCAGATGTGATGAAGACGATGCCCGATCTGTCAGCTCACCACAGAGCGACTTCAGACCACTCGCTAAATCTGCCCTCCCCAAAAAGAAAAACGCTGTTAGATTTCATCAGCGTTTCGTCGCTCGCAGGCTCTCAGAAGCTGTTTCTTGATGAGGTGTTTTTTTTTCTTCTTCTACTCTGTTGTAGCCACTTTTTCTCAACCTGCCTTGTCTGTGGTGCGACGTGATGGTTTGAAACACGAGAGAGAAAATGTGTGAACTTGTTGCAGTGAGCTGTGGGTTAGAAGTGTGAGCAAGTTTTTCCAACTGAGAAAAAGGCAGTCACCTCTTTTAGTTTGTGTCTGCAAATGAAAACCTCCCCTGATCAGTTCAGTGCAATACATTAATATACATACATGAATACCAGTAGGTGTCCTCTTATTTCTATAGGTTCCATTTTTCCACTAAAAGTAAGACTATCTGTGAAAATTTAGTTGCAGAAATAGAAGTAATAGAAACAGTATAGAGTCTTTTTATAGAGCGCAAACATAGAAGTAGTACAAATATGAGACAGTGTTACTATGACAACAAAAAATTAACACAAGACTTTCTTAGTTTGCTTGTTGAGAGGCCCCTCAATGGCAGTTTCCTCAGCCTACATATTCCTGGAGTTTGGCTTTGATATTGCCTCTATAGATAGATATTGGGAAATATAAAATGCTTGCAAAATGTGCTTGCTTTTTTGTGCATTTTCAGCTCATGCATGAACAAAAATAAGTGAAAAAGCCACAGGTTTAAACAAAACCTAAATAAAAATATTGCAAACAAAGATTTTATGTCCATTTGAGGTGGAAAAGCAGTTATATATAAAAAAAGAGATGCAATTAAGCATGATAAAAAAACATTATTATTACATCTGGAGGATTGTCCTGCTGGCCCTTAGTTCCCTCTTAATACATAGATTATTACATATATAATTTATTAATTTAAATTATATTTAATATGTTTGCATAAAGTGATTTGCAGAAAGAGAAAATGTTGACAAGAGCTTAAAGCTTGTAATTTTTTTAGAGTATGGGAGATAGCAAAATAATAAAATAATCTCAAAGATTTCTGCTTTTTTTTTTTTTTTTAAGTTTTTTAGAGTTTTCAGCCACATCTTGTCGTTTCAATACAACAATAATATTACGAACTTCAGGTCAAATGACATTTAGAGGTTACAGTCGGTGTTTTATACACTTTGTTTGGCATCTTTCTCTTAGCTTTACAGTCTAGTATTTGTTTTTCCCAAAAAACCTGCATCCAGTGGGATTTTTGTGTGGTCTTTTTCCTTCTGCCTCTTCAAACCTAATTACCATCTTTGAAAATGAAGCAATAAGCAGTAAAACTAAACTTTTTTAAAGGCCAGCAGATGATGCAATGCCGTGTGTTGGTCTTAGACAGCTCTAGTGATAGTCCCAAAACTTTTAAAATGTATTTCAAATGTATGAAAATAGAGCTGAATGTAACAGATTGATTTTTGATCATTTTCCTGAGAAGTTTTTATTCTGGGTACCACTTTGGTATTTTGTGTTCTGTTCTGACTTCGTGGGTGGCGGAAGTCAGTGAAGGTCAGTTGTAATATTACCACACAGTGTTAAAATCTCTCCTCATTTTTCATAATGTGTTGAAAATCGCCGTCCAAAATCGCAGCTTGAGCAGGAATCTCTGGCTGTTTTCTTGCCGTGCCGGAGGACTGACAGTAAAACCTCACATTTACTGCTTGTTTTAAAGTCGACTGTGAACAGCTGCATAATTCAGTAGCTGCAAATGGAAATCTCTTCATATGATCCTCTAACTTTGGCCAGCATCCACAAGGATACGAAAAAAAATAAAAACACATCAGGCTTTAAAAATGTTCCCAGAATTTTAAAGTACGTCAGCAGCAGCCGAACTACTGCAGACAAGATCCAAACTTGCGCACATTCCTGCCTCTGGGAATAATCTGTCTTCTTCTTCTAATGAATTGCACCGAGAGATGCATGTATTCCCTGCATCAACAGATCGGAATCCAGCAAGGCATGTCTCATAAATTATGCGCTCCCTGAGCTTTTGATAAGCTAATAGATGCCTGAGTGGAAGCAAATTGATGCCACGCTCATGTGATTCAGACGGAGAGACACGATTCAATATTGATTAGTGTTTAGCGGGGACTGAACGGTGGCCTATCTTGAACATCACACCTCTGCTTATACGACAGAACGGTTTCCTCTCTATTGTTCATTATTCATTAGTCATCTGGACTGCCTGTGGGACTCCCTCCCATCTGCTACAGCTCCATTTCCATACGCGAGGCTCGACCGAGCGAGAAGGATATGGAAAGAGGGAGCAGAGGGAGGGTATAAATTCAGCTCTTTTTGCTCCCTTCATCTCTCTTTCAAAAGGTAATGCATTCACTGATGTTATCATTGAGGGGCGACTGATGAAATGATAAAAATGTAAAATAAATTGCCACTTTGAACAGAGAAAACAGAGTGTTGGGCTACAACAGGACTGGTGTGGGAAGAAAGAAGTGTGTTGGAGTGTCGTGGGTGGGAGGGAATTTGCAAAGAAAGAACTGTATAATTAAGAGTTGGCCGAGCAGTCTGCCTACATGGAAAATCACATTGAATAATTTGACACAGGAAATGCTAAAAAAAGACTGAGAGAAGTCTTCTCGTTTTGCTGTTTCAACATTGGTTTTATCATTTATTAACAGCCTTATGTAAGTTTACTCAGGAAGAAACAGACTGAAGACATAAAATGGAACAATGAAAGAACAGCTACATCGTTGTGCTGTGAATTTATTCATGCAAAAAATAGAAATCCAGTCATTGAGCATCAGTGCTATTGCAGAGTTTGTGCCAAATTAACAAGAAATCTTCATGCTGACGAAGAGCTGTGACTTGAGTGGTTGATGTAACCTCTGATACCATAAATAAGAGGTCAGAAATGACCTGAGCGAGGAGGAAGTGATGACTGCAGGGAGTCATATCCCCTCTCTTTGTGCTCAACATGGCCTGAAACAGCTGAAGGTTGTCTGAAGAGTTACACCAGAACACTGTCCCTTTAACCCTCTCAACCACAAGCAGTTTCTGGGCACTTTTGTGCTCCTGTTGGCTCAATTTTCCTCAATGGAAACAGCTCAACCATGGCTGTTAGTATAGAGAGCTTAAACAGTTTTTTGTGCAGTATAACAATATTATATTGTCATAAATTGTAAAAAAAAAAAAAGAAATGATGAAAGTTCAATTTCTTTGATTATTTAGTTTACAAAAGTTGTAAAAACATGTACAACATTTTTTCACGCATCCAGAGGAGGTACAAATACTGACAAATGATGGTGACTACATGTTTTACTATTTAAATTTTTCATTTTCTTCCATACTTGTCTACTATCAGTGTATACGCAGCCTGCAGTTCAGATGAAAAAATTCCTCAATTTTTGTCACGACTTTTAGTCCAACTTGAGTCACTGTTTTTTTTAGTTACATAAAGCAGTGCAAATTTTCTGCTTTAATGAAATCTGGTACGAATGCTTGACTTTTGGCAAATCTTTAAATGAGATATGTAGGTCAAAGTGAATTGGATGAAATATTACAGCTTTAAACAGCAGAACTAGATGACAAACATAGATCATTCAAGGCCCATCGGAAAGTAGAAAACCCAATAATTCTTCCTTATTTATGGTTTCTGGTTGTGATAAATGGTGCTATTTTTTAAAGACTGCATGTTTTTTAATCTTCAACCAAGTTTTGGATATTTGAGGGTTAAAGATGAAACTCTCTTGGTTCAAGCATTCTCCATTTTGCTTCACAAGATGAATCAAAGACACCTATACTTCCTAAAACGGATAAATTAATACACAATCAGAGGGGCCATAAACATTACATGGATTAAAATCCCTTTGTCAGTTTTTTACAATCCTTTGAGGACTTCCACACCCCTGACAAAGAAAACAAAGAGGATAATGACACTGTAAGGACCCTTTTCCAGCACCACATTATTTATTTTCCTCATTTAAATAGTCTGTATTATCTACGTTTTGCTCTCTTACAGTTCTGATATGTAGTAGATGGAGATAGAACCTGTAAGATTAAATAAAGCTTCCTCTGTGGACTGTAAAATGGAAGGTTAAGATGAAGCCACAGTAGGATTCATCTTTGGCTTACAAACGCTGATATAAATACAGATTATAACAAGAGCTGGTTTGTTGTCATTTCCCTTTTCTTGGCTCACTTCTGCTACTAATCCACTTTGCTTTCATGGCTGAAATTTAAGTGTGAGTAGAGGAAGTTTCAGGGAAAATTTAAATCTTAATCCGCCGTGGATCGACTTGCCTCTTTAAACAGGAAGTTTGGGTATGAAATTACTAAGGATGTAAATGCAATTTCAACTACAGACCTTCTGATCATCTTCTGACATTATAAAATCTATTTTGCTGATACATATTCTTGTGACTTCACTGCATTTCTGAGCAGATATTGTGTGTAAAAAGACTACATTTTAGACCAAAGACTCAGGAGATGGAGATAGTGGAGGAGCTATTGTATGAACCTATATTTGTTTGTAGATTTGTTCATTTATAGAGGATCAAGCATATTAACCAACATTCAATTTGCCCTTTTTAAACCAACATGTATTTGCTTTATCTAAAATCTGCATATCTCACCTTAGGCCCACACTGATGTATGCATACAATGGGGAAACTGAACTGATATTTCTAACAGGACTTGCCTGTAGGTTAAGATTTCCCTTAGTGCTCCAGTGTAATATTGATCTAAACGATACACCGAGTATATAATCAATCAATCTGTCTCATATCTGTCGTATTAGACACGGATAATATTGATGGACCGACACCCAATTTTAACCAAACACCCAGTTAATTCTAGATACAGTTGCCCGGGTCATTCCATGAAAAATTAATCAGTGCTTCCTTCCTGACCTCCTCGGAATCAGCTGAGCTTTTTGTACATTAACGTTGGTATATTTAATGAAAATCTTACTGATGTAAACGCCCCTAAGGTACAATTTTGTGTTATTTATTCTCATATTGTTGATCCCTCATTATTTCACAAATCAAATTCTGTTGATCACAATTTTTTTTATAACCAAATTTGAGCATCAATTTCATGGCATACTTCAGTTTTAATAGTGAAACTGAATTTTCTTGAATTTCCCTCAGGATTAATAAAGTATCTATCTATCTATCTATCTATCTATCTATCTATCTTTCTATCTTTCTATCTATAGTCTATCTATCTAGTCTATCTATCTATCTATCTATAGTCTATCTATCTATCTATCTATCTATAGTCTATCTATCTATCTATGTATAGTCTATCTATCTATCTATCTATAGTCTATCTATCTATCTATCTATCTATCTTTCTATCTTTCTATCTATCTATCTATCTATCTATAGTCTATCTATCTATAGTCTATCTATCTATAGTCTATCTATCTATCTATCTATCTATCTATCTATAGTCTATCTATCTATCTATCAGTACTCGTTTAACGTCAGTGATATAAACTGATAGAAAAATGTCTACTTTTTATAATTCAATAGGGGGAAAAAAACAAAAAGGTGCACGTATCACCATGTGGGATAGCTGGTAGCTGGTCAACACAAGTTACAGCAAATGATAAGTCCAGCATTTACCAACATTTTGATACCACAGGCTCATCTTTTAGTAATGAGTTGACTGGTATCGAAATAATTTTCTAATATCATGATATTTTAACACTTGCAAATGTAGCTTGTAGCTGTGAAATGGAGAAGCAACGTTGATGTTCACATGTTTTATACAGTAGTTTGGACAAATCACATTAATCAAACCAGTTTGCAGCATTCAGTGCTTGTTTGAGAGTTAATTATCTATTCTGATAGTGTTCAGTTCTTTCCATCATCAGATTGTAAACAATGGTGATGACATGTAATCTTTGTTTTAACACTTGTGAATCAGGAAAATGATCATGTGGGGATTATTGTTGTAATTCTTTTAGTAAATAGAATCTCAAATTTTCCATTTTATGGGTGTTGAAATACACCTATATTAGAAAATTATTTTGCAACAGAAGAAATCATGTCTCGAAGATGAGACTGGCAATATGCAAAGATAAATGTTTAAAAGTTATTTTGAGATAAATAATGTAATGGGCAAAACAAAAATAAAGGCAGTTCAACTATAAGTTTGTCTTATACTAAAATATGACACCAAGATCAGTTCCCAAAATTGGTTATCGGTCTTCCTAATCAATAATAATTGGTATTTTCCCTGAAAAAAAATTACATATCAGTCGACCTAATCTAAAAAAGTGGAAATTGCCATTGGAGGAACTGCTAACAGCACTGTGAAACATCTTAAATACGACAAATGTGATATTTTTGTAAAGGGTAACAGGCCAAAAATGTTGAAAATATTAGTTCAATCGTCAACAATGTGTATTTTCTAGGAGCTAGGTGCAATCATACTAGACTAAGCAACAGATAAATACAGTAAATGTCCTCTGTTGCTTTCCACTTCTATTCCTTAGATAACAGTGCACTGCATCTTTTTTTTTTTTTTTTTACAAGCGGTAGCTACAGCAGCCAGAGATGGAGTTTATCAGCCTCCCAAACTGACAATTTTGGGGTGAAATAAACCACCTGAAGCTTTTAAGTCCAACAACTTCAACTCACTTTACACAATACAGAATCTGAGGTGAACTTTGCCGGTTTGTAAAGAAAAAGGAGATTTATCCCGGATGTTGTGTCGGAGTAAAGTGCACCATGGAGGGTCTGAGCTCGGCCTTGAGACTCCGTCAGTAACGTGAGCTCAGACCTGTGAGGGTGATCAGGGGTCCGTCTCCGGCAGGTCGATGGAATACAGCTCTCCTCTTTCTCACTGCATCAGGGAAATTGAAAACCTCACCAGACCACACGTTAGCATGCATAGCAAACTGAGGCTGGACTGATTATATATCGGGACCGTCGGTGTTTTCAGGGCAACTTCCTTTCTGCACAAAACTGCAGTAAAACAGGCGATAAAGTCTGCAGATATTTTCCTTTTTTGCACCACATTTTCTCAGTGACTTCAGATTTCATGTTGACGCAATATCGCTCAGACCTTCTTTAACTTAAAAAGAGATTGATTTAGCTATCCCTGGGTTTGTTCCTGAAACTCATACAGATGAATAAGCTAAAAAGTAGTGATTATTTTCATTCTTGAATAATCTGTTCATCATAAAATCTATAAAATGTAGTGAAAAAAGATAAAAGATATTGAATTTGCAATGAACTAAAAACCCTCACAGTTGAGAATCTGCAGCTGCTGAACATTTTACAATGAATAGCATAATTGATTCATCAATCAAATGAACCGAGGTGTAATTTTCTGACATTTAATTCATTATTTCAGCTCTGCCAGATCATTTTATATATTATGAGCATCTAGTAAAGATACTATAGAGCATGAAAAGGTAAATCAAGTAGACATACTGTACTAAATACATACATTTGTAGTAACTATGGGTATTTTTCACCTTACAGAATAAAATTAAAGGAAAATTGCTAATTATTTAACATTGTTTCATATACAAATATTTTATCTACTCAGTTATTCTCATTAAAATATACAGAAGTTAAACTATAGGTTTAAATAGAAAAATCATTATATGAGGATTAATGTAATACAGATTTTTCTTTCTTTATCTTGACAATTTTTTTAATCCTACACAAAATATAAGGTAAACTTTGACAGAAAGTGGCATAAAGTACATTTACACAACACTGTAAATAAGTATTTTACCTGGGTTTTTACTTTTTATGTTACTTTACTTTAAGAGACCTTTAAGATTATTAGTTATTTATAAGCTGCAGTTGTTACAGTAGTTACTTAGCAGATGAAAATTATGTTAATACAACATATTTTTTGCAATTTCTGCCATAAAATAGTTAAAAATTAGATACATTTCAGCAACAGCAGCAACAGTTTATTCATTATTAATAGTAATATTCCAAAGGTAAGATTGTATTTAATATGCTGTGTATGTTTTTTTTACACATATTTTTGACAGGTATAAAAATGATGTACTTTTCCTTGGTAAAATATTGTGTACAAGACATCTATTTCATATTTAGTTGCTTTTTTCCACCGGTTTCTCTTGAATAGTGCTATACTGCACACATTGAGGACTGTGCCAGATGTTTAACACAAGGCGATGCATTTATCATGCTCCATTTGTGTGCACATGTGTACTAGTCAGTTAAAAATTAATAACAATTTTTGCTGCCCGCATCCTTTGAATCCAATTCTACACTTTGATTTTATCTGCATTTAAATGCTGCGGTAATCTTTGTGCTTTTAAGTATCTGACTCATTTCCTGCCATATTCTCCTCTGTGTATCATCAACTGCTGCACAACCATGTCACACTTCAGTTATGCGTCAGCTCTCTGCACTGTATGCAAATGTGCGCATGTGTGTTTATTCCCATCAGGTAAAAGGTGAACATGTGACGGTTTCCTTTTTAAGTCTTATTTGCAGGGTTTTTTTGAAGTTTTTTTTTTTTTAGTGTAAAAAAACACTCAGTGGTCGGCTTATAATAATCCATGTGCCGGTATGCAATATGAATGTGCAGGGAAGATGGAGGGGGGTGTAGAGGATGGCTGCGAGGAAGGAGACAGGAGGGGGGGAAGCTATCTGGATTGTAGCAGCAGCTGGTTGGCTGCTGGGCTGGTTTCCATGGCAACGTGTGTAAAAAGAGTGCGGGTTCCATCCCTCAGTCCCGTATCGATGCTCTGTACAAAAGAATAACGTTTTACAATCACATGCCCTCCACTCACTCCGTCTCTTTCTCTCCATGTCTGGATTTCATCTCAGCTCCAACTGAGAGTGAATTATCTCAACTGCTTCCTTTAAAAAAAACATTTTACATTTAAATTGACAGACACTGAAAAATAAGCTTCCTTAAGAGACAATGTACAGACGCTCAGTACTAATCTAAATAAATGTGCAAGTATTGTTAAACTGATCTCCTTGTCTAAAGGCATATTCTCTACAGAACTGATCAGATGGGGAAAAGCCTTTACAGGATTTGCTGCATATTCAGCTCTGGCAGGAGGATTAATTTAGTACAAGGCATGGGGAAACCCAGTGAAGGACGCTTGTGGTTCTGCTTGCAAAAATAGTTTGAAAAACCACCTACAGAAGGGACTCTCCGCAGAAAATGACATCAAGTCACCTTTGGCCCGCAGCCAGCGTCATATTATCTCAACTGACAGAAACAAAGCTTGATAGTTTGTGTTGAAATGACTGATTTTATGAATCTACTAAATTACCATTTAACAGACCCAGCTTTACAAACTCCAGCAGCACAGACAGCCTTTGTTCAAAAACAAAGAGCCTGGGTTTATAATCCGTGTAGAAACACTTCTATTATTATTATCATCTAATTCTGAATATGCCTGGCAGAACATTCTAAGCAAACACTAAAGAGGCTTCAAACAAATTAGAGGATGTCTGGGTTAAAATATTTAATGCATTTGGTGTTTTTTTTTTTTGTTTTTTTTTTTTTTAATCAAATTTGCTTTTGCAAGATGGCAACTGGTGTTGTGTATGATTAACTGGCAGCATACTGAATGCAAAAGCTTCACAGAATGAAGGTTTAAAGGTGGAACAGTTAACTGAATGCCAGCAGTGTTGTAAAGGCTGTCAACCTTGAGCAACCCTTGCACTAAAGCAGGTTGGCTTTGGCAGGAAATGTGATGAATTGCTTAATTACAGAAAAGAAAAGGGGGTCCTGGTCTTTAAAAATAAACCAAAAACCTGCAATTTTTTTTTTGGTTCATTGGCAGAAAACACAGACTCAGAAAACATCACTATTAACAGTATTTCTTACATGATAAAGCATCAAGAAAGTAGGCGACACACAAACCAAATGGATTCAGGAGAAATACAGCATCAGTGGAACAAAGCAGAGACTACGAATTCTGTTTGTGGGAACTTGTTCCATATATCTATAGTTATCTGCATTAGCAATAAGCAGTTTGATGTCAGCTATCAGTATATACAGGAGACTTTTCCTCAATATATTAGAAAAGAACCTTAACAGTTTATATATATAATATTGTTATATAATATATATAGTCTTGTAACATCCGCATGTGGCTAAAACCGCAAACAAGAACCTGTTCAAAGGCTTTTTCTCAAAGGTTTTGTTGCCAAACAGCACCTCCAAATCCCTTAAGGTTCTCTTTGCTCACAGTTGAGGTTGTGAAATTTAGAGCAGTGCAGAGCTTAGTTTCAAAATCTACTACATAACGGGCTGCAGGCCAAGAACAATATTTGGCTGTTTAAAGAACTACTGTTCCCTGTTCCACACAGGGAAACATACAGCAGCAACCATGAAGCACGACTTTAAGAACTCTGGTAGAGAACCAGAGAGGACAGTTCAGGACAGCACTTTAAAGCATACGCAGTGGAGGACATTAAATGACAGCACACTGGAGTACAGTGAGGACAGTAGATTCCCATTAGGGGACATAACAGGACAGTGCAATACAGTAGAGGACAGTGAAAGACACTGGAGGACAGCAGATAAAGAACAGTACAAGGTGGCAGTTGTTGAAAGTACAGGGAAGAACTGTACAGGACTGCTGTAGGGGAAAGAACTAGAAAGTACAGGGAAGAAGAGTGCACTAGAGGACAGTACACCACGGTACATGCTAGTACAGAACAGTAGAAAACAGTAACTGGCAATACAGTGATGCAGAGGACAGTGCAGGACAATTCAGGAGACAGTACAGCAGAGAGAGTAGTAGTAATACTGTAGTGAAGTACACAGAAATGCTGCAGAGGATAATACAGGACAGTACACCAAGGGACAGTAATGTAGTAGAAAGCAGTAGGACCATACCATTCTTATATTCTATATTATGATTTCCAGTGCCCACTACAACTCATACTGCTACTGTATTTTCATGTACATGGATAATAAAGACTAATCTTACTTTGCGTACACAGACATTGTAGTAACAGTACACTATGAGACAGTAAAGGATTGTACATTATAGTAGAAAACAGCAGGAAAAACACACACTGAGCAGGACAGTACAGTATATCAGTGAGTCCCAGCGTTTTTTAATCTAACGTACCCCTTCAATGCCACTTCTCATGTTCAAATGCATCCGTCTGAACTCATTTCAACCAGTTAAACATTGAATTATATACTGGTGGATGTTGTTGAACTGGTTTAAGTTGTGTATTTTAGCATCTATCTATTACTTTCAGGTTTTAACAGTTATAATGTACAACAAAGCAAACACTTTCATCTGTTTACCCATAGATTTAGCTACCTACGTAGCGGTTTATCCACTTTAAGCTAACACATAATAATAGCCAGCAATTTCACCTTTAGTCCTTACAGTTATCTAACAATTTGAACTCTTTATTTGTGGATTTATGTAGCCACTTCAACTATTTATTCCTTATTTTAATCATTTATGCATTCTTTGACTGTCTATTTCTGCTCAACTTTTCCCCTCAAACTCATTCTGGTCCTCACAGTTCTTTAAGTGTGTTATAATTTCTGCTTTTTCCAGATGAGTTGAGCTAATCTTTCCACATAATGCAACCCTGGCTACAGCAGAAGTTCCCTTCTCAAATTAGGTAATTTAGGTTTAATTTTAGAGGCCTAAAGTGGCGGAAGTCTTCAGTATATCGTAAGAAATAAGAAAAAAAAACCTTATTAATTGAGCTATTTTCCTTCTATCCATATCTATTCTATCTTGCTAATCACCTTTTCGCTTTACTAAAAGACTGAAAAAAAGTAAAGATTGGGTAAATGTCAGCCAGAAATAACACCGTTTTGTAACAGAGCTGTTTTTCTTTCCCTTCCTATGTGGCTGATTGTTTCACAACCCCTCAGCGTTTGCTGGTGACCTCTTGGCCATTAAAACAACAGTAGCAAAGGACAGTACAGTTAAGGACACTAGAGGACAGTAAAGTACAGTACAGCATAGGCTAGAAAAAAACACTACAGGATGACACAGTTTAGCAGAAGGCAGCATGGTTCAGGAAAGAACAGCACAATACAGTAAAATCAACTAGAATACAATAAAGGTCAGGGCTGCACAGTGGTGTAGTGGTTAGCACTTTCGCCTTGCAGCTAGAAGATCCCTGGTTCACATCCCGGCTTTCCTGGGATCTTTCTGCATGGAGTTTGCATGTTCTCCCTGTGCATGCGTGGGTTTTCTCCGGGTACTCCGGCTTCCTCCCACAGTCCAAAAATATGCTGAGGTTAATTGATTACTCTAAATTGCCCGTAGGTGTGAATGTGAGAGTGATTGTTTGTCTCTGTATGTAGCCCTGTGACAGACTGGTGACCTGTCTAGGGTGTCCCCTGCCTTCACCTGAGTCAGCTGGGATAGACTCCAGCCCCCCCATGACCCTAGTGAGGATTAAGTGGTGTATAGATAATGGATGGATGGACAATAAAGGTCAAAGCAGGAGAAGACATCTCACGATTCTGGGAGATAGTATTAGTATTAGATGCTCAAGGACGGTATTGATACTGCAGTAGAATTAAAGTCAGTGCAGAACAGCAGAAGAGAGTCCAACACAGTAAATAACAGTGGTATAGACGAGCACCATCAGCATGCGTACTGTAAATCTCCCCTGTGGAAGCTGTAATTAGTAATTAGGACTGTTTCTTCTGTGTGTATGTGCAGGACTCTCTGAACAATTACTGCACTCAGAAAAAACACTTAAAGGTGCTAAACACTCAGCAGTTATAGGAAGGAAGTGTGACCTCATCAACGCAATTAGCACACACGCACACACACACACACACACACACACACACACACACACACACACACAGACACACACACACAGTGTGTGTGTGTGTGTGTGTGTCTGTTTTGGTTGACTTCTAATTTTGGATGGATGGATGGACGTTTGGATGGATGATGGATGGATGGATGGATGATGGATGGACGTATGGATGAATGGATGATGGATGGATGGACGGATGGATGATGGATGGATGGACATATGGATGGATGGATGGATGATAGATGGATGGATGGATGATGGATGGATGAATGGATGGATGGACGTATGGATGGATGATGGATGGATGGAAGGATGGATGGATGGATGGATGGATGGATGGATGGATGGATGGATGGATGGATGGATGGATGATGGATGGATGATGAATGGACGGATACTGAAAACTACATTATTATTATTATCAGTTTATTTAAAAAGGGACCATGTACAGTATTAAACATAAATGTTTCCATTTGATGTATTGCACCAGAGTTAGTTTTAAGCTAATTTCCATCTGGGCTTTTAATCCTGCTAGAGATACTGAACACAAGCTGTGCCACTTTATGAACATAAATGAAACAGACATCAGTTCAGTTTTAAACTGCACCTTAATCTGAATGATTTAATCTTGATAAAGTGGATTTATTACTTTTTCATTAGTAGTAATCATCACTGCTTCCCCCAACATCATCCATCTGGAAATGTTTTTTCTGTAAAGGTCATTACATGAACACTGGCACCTCCTGGTGGAGAAATCACAAACTATTACGTCTGTTATAGTTACAGCAAATCTCTAAATTTTAAAGTAATATGTTCTAAAACTATATTGTGCTCATGAGACAAAAATCTGCCTGGTCGATCGTTTTTTGTGTGTCCCCTGCTGGAATCATCTCGCCTTAAATATGTCACATTTCTTTTTGAAACTAAGCTGAACACGGTTTCCTTCTGTTGTAAATGTATGTGCCTCTTCATAAAATTTGGTGTAAACTTGTGTGTACTTTTACTAATACTGCCTGCACTTTAAAAAAAAAAAAAGATATTTTTATTTTGATTTCAATTTGAATGCTTTAATGCTGTTTTTCTTCGTATTTAATCATTTTAATTCATTTTAATGTTAGATATACACTATGTGAGCAACCTTTAATTGCCTTTGTATACTAAATGTGCTACACAAACTTGTCTTGTCTTCTTCAGTCTTGTATCAGAATAATAATTTCTGGAGAATTTCTCATCATGAAATCACACAATTTTCTTGATTAAAAAAAGTTATATATATTTTGAAGAATTATTTGCTTTACACGTCATTATATAATTTGTCCATTATAGAAAGTAGATGGAATAATAATAATTCCATTTGTATATCACAGTTCACACATCAAGTGCAGCTAAAGTGCTTTACATCAATAAAAGTATTAGAACAAAACTAAAAAAAATCTAAGTGCTAGAACATCAGACAGATAAGAGAAAGACCTTGACAGCACCAGTAAACTTACATGACTTAATTCTGGGCAGAAAAAAGGCTGGACTTCTCATAATAACTATTTACTCGTGCAGTTTTGGTTCTTTAGTATGTTTTTTGGGGATTAGATGGAAAAATGTGTCTTTTGTTAAAAGAATTGGAGGATTTTCACACAAATTAGATTTTAAACTTCCAACCAAGCACCAAAATTTACCTTAAAATGTCAATGCAATAGAAAAAATGTCACAATAAGACACAGCTGTTAGGTTTGTACTTGTGTTTTTTCACTTTATCAGGCGATCAATGTCGCCATCCTGTGGGTTATAGTGATAACAGTCTACTATCTGCTGTTGCTAGTTTGACGTTTGATCGTTTGTGACCACAGTTTTTGCCTATAGAAAACGCTACAGCTCTATAAAAAACAAACAAGCAAAAACACAATATGAGAACAACCCCTCTACTGTTTTCTCACATCGCTCACTACTGCCCTCAACTTTCTGGAAAAAGAAAAGCAGACAGACCAACTCTAAATTCAAATTGTAGTGAAACTCTTGCCACTTCTTGTTTCACATGTACGTTACTTTAAGGAGTGCCTCAAAAACACTACGACTTTTCCTGCGTGAGCTCACTAAAAGGTGACCTGAAAGGTATTTGTCTTTGACTCGTTGTTTCACAAGTAAGTTTCACTTCGTATGTGGGTGGATGGATCATAGTTGCGTTCAGTGTCTCCTGGGAAGTTTCACCGTTTCAGTAAATGTTTATTTTAGCACACATACAAAAAGAGACACTAAAAGGTAGTGAAAGTCAAACAGGATGGAGCTGTAGCAGACGCAGGGATTAGGTTTAGTTAATGTGCAACAGGCATTTAGTAGCTTAATGCAGGATCTACTGCATTAAATAGGTTACACTGTTTAATGCTACTGCTACTTAAAATAATCCTGTTTTTCACCGGGTTGTGGGTCAAGCAAAACAAACAAACAATAAAATCTGTCCACCTCCCTCCACATTGCACCGTTTAATTCAAAGCCACATTTGACCACTGGTGAAGTCAGAATGTTCCCGCAGTCAGTGAACGCCTCATGCTATCACGCTTAAATCCACCGACTCTGCTGCCTGCGGTCTGTCAGACAAATGTTCGGATGGAGAGAAGCTTCTGTCTGCAAACACTAAACTTCACAGAGCTCTGCTGCCTTTTTAAGGTCAGTACACCTTTTATTCTTTGAGTTTTCAGACTGTTAATGACGAGTTTTGAGAAACAGGCTGCAACATTCAGGTGCTTTTTATTCTGTTTTTTTTATTGACTTGTTAGGCTCAATTTAAAAACAAACACTGGGTTCAAAATCAATGGAGAGACCAGTAAAAAACTACATAGATTAGTACATGTAAAAAGCTGGATTTACAGTTCTAAAGTTATGATTTTCTGAAGTACTTTGAGTGTTTTCTGCAGGATTTTTGAGTCACTACAGCAGGGACACTTAGAGTTTTACTTATTTTGTGAATGAAACACGACATGCTCTTTATTCCTGCACAAAGACTGGACTTGTTATCAGCTAACTTGTGTATAAATACAGACTGCATTACAAGTAGGGATGTATTTTAGTCTTCTAGTTGGTCCAGAGGGAGCCAATATTAACAAGTTTATGTACATTTAGGTATTTTAACCTATATTATATAATGTACAGTAATAATTGATCTAATAATAAGTGATCATATGACAATAAGTGACAAGTGCAATATTTCACTCAACATAGTCCAAAAAAAGAGACTTTTACTGCATTCATTTTGACTGAAAGCAGGAAAAGCACAGGTGAGGCAAATTTTGCTAACCATGGCTCAGTTACATTAACTGTTAGTTTTAATGTTATGAATTACACCTGTTTTTCCCTCCTTTTCAACAGTCAAAATGTCTCCCATAAAAAAGGTTTATTCTAGCATGTACTGCACTTGAGTTATATTATCACTTTAGAAATAACAGGTTAGCAGCATGTAATTCAATCAGTGAGAATGCAACATGTTTCATAACCTGAATGTGTGAAATATTGTCAAAACCTGTACATATAGTGTTGTTACTGAATTGCTCTGATGTTGAAGGAAAACAAAAGGGAAAAAAATTGAAATATTACAGTATAACAATTACTACAAGTACGTCACTGGTGCATGTCATTTAATTATGTACGCAGTATTTTAATGTGTTTGTGTTTTTGGTCTTTCAGGCTATAATAGGTCATTAAAATATCTAATAAACTATAGAGTAGATCATGATAGTGGAGCAATAAGGCATTATTTCCCTTCATAATTGTGTAAATGTGCTTGATTACAATCCCACACAGCACATTAAGACAGGACAGCGGCTTGTTTAACTCATTTTCCACCACCTACAGTTACAGAAGTAATTAGATCTAAATTAGATCTCAATTTCATCTTTTCAGGGAAAAAAAAACTTTGGCTTCTGCAGCTGGAGATTTAAGTTTTACATGAAAACACAGTACATATGCGGCTGTTTGACGCAGTGTTACCTAACGCAGCGAGTAAATGGACGGATGTAAGCTGCTGAGGTCACATCCCTGTGGGTGCTGTGTTCTGTCTTTGAATGAATGACCACTTCAGGGACACTTTGAGAGTCAAAGCGGCACCTATGGTCAAAGGGTTCTGTCACCCACATGGACCTCCTGTCAATAACAACAAAGATCTCCCCCCTCCACTTCTGGCCACTTCAAAACCGCACACTGAGCTTTGATGGCGCTCGGCACTGAGGCTTGTTTGACTTTGTCTTTTCTCATGAAAGGTTTTTAAAAGGTCTGTAGCTTTTCCACATGGGCACTTGACCTTCTTTGCATCTCTGTGTGTGATTAGCGGTGGATGGGGGCTGCAGAAAAGCAAATCCTCCTCCTCAGATGGCACCATGATGCCTGCACACATTAGGGTCTGTGCTCTAAGACAACACAATATAATGAAGTCTGTTTGTTCTCTCTGTTGGCTGTTTGGGAGGAGATGAACGTCAGCCACGAGAGGATGCTGCAGAGATTTGATGGCTTCTGCTCAGAGGCCTCAATATCAAATAACCAAAAACCCTCGCTGCAACACAAAGCCTGCATTTGTGCCTTTACGTGTTGGGAAAACACACACATTAGGTTTCATTAGCAGCTGATTTACACCATTTGAGCTGCTGTTTGGTTAAAAATAGGAATCAAAGGGTTTAAAGTAAGGCTCAGCAGCTTGTTTTAACAATGACCCCTGTGTTGGCCCTGTCTAAATCCACTGACATTTAGAGCTCGGTTACTTTATGACAAAGAAAAGAAAGAGGACATGGACAGATTAATCCATTTAGGACGTCACCACAGGCATTACATTTTAAATTACATCAGCGCAAAAGCTGCGCAGCGTTTGGCGTCTTTGGAAGTCAGTTATTTAACTTTACATACTAGGGAATATGTTTGGGGGGTTTTTTTCCCCAGAGTATCACATCAGAAACTGGCTAATCACACTCACCTCCTTATTCAAATCCACATCCTAGGTGCATCAAACATTAATCAACATTAACGCCTTGAATCTAACCAACTTAATACATACAGCTCCCATTTGTGTTTCCCCTTAAGTGGCTTTAAGGTTGTTCAAATACTCTTATTTCTCATTGTCTCACAGAATTAGCTTGTTCCAGCTCTTGATTAAATTCTAAAATAATCAGACACTAGCTTTTATGTGCTGCCACCTTTTCCTCCTTAAATTTTTAAAGTTTCTTCAGCATGAATACATACCTACATTCACATCCTAGACTTGGTTTCTATGTACATCCCTGATAAATATCCAACGTACATCATTTTACCAACATTCATGCTGATATTTGCTAACTTGTTGGGATGTACACTGCAATTCAAGAGTTATTTTTTTCATCTCTGTTATTTTATTTAATTATTTGTGGGTCTAAAGCCAGCTTACAATGACCAACCCACCAGCGGGCCACTGCTTCTCATGACGTTTAAAAGAGAACAACTAAGTCTACATCCACACTAATACGTCTTTATATAAAAACAGCATTTTTAAAAGGAAAACAATCTTCGATCAGAAATAATCTCTGTGCATAATAACACAGCATTTAACATGGCCATTCACCAACACTGGACATGCTAGTGCTGGTGCAACATAAAGCAGGGCATTGTTGGAAATAAGATAGAGGAACAACACATTGGGGAAAAAGTAAGATTTCTTTAACAGCACAACAGCTGTTTGCTTAATTAACTATTTTAATTGAGTCAAATTAATCACTGGTAGGCCAAGCTGATATCTTTGTTTTCATTTGATAAGGGAAGTAATGTAGTGATGGTAAGACCCGATCAGAAAACTAAAATAGTGGTCTTGTGTCATAATTTTGAAAGTCTCAGGTTCTGCCTACCCAGACTAAATCACAAACCTGGAGTTTTCAAACTAAAATGGGCTCAGCACTGTTTCCAAACTGCAGTCGTATGCACAATAGTAGTACATATTAGTGGAGGTAGCAGAAGAAAGCTAATCATTCAGCAACAATGTGCCTTCATCAGAGATTCACAGGAAAAGCCTCACAACAAGATATTTATGTTGTCTACTAAGGCCTGACCGATAATGGATTTTTTTTTTTTAAGGCTGATGCTGATTCCGATATTTGGCAGAAAAAAATTCTGATAACCGATTAATCGGCCGATTCATTTAAAAAATACACAATGAATAAAATAACTTCTTTTTTGGTCCCTTAGTGCTTATAACAACAAAGATATGAATTACAGGCAGAACATTTGACTGTTTTACAATACTTTGTCCTTTAGTATTTGTTTACCTTTACAACAGAGAAGAATTTTCAAGTACAAAAGCATGCAACAGAGCATTAAACCTCTGGGAAATTATATAACCTTAAAAAAAGTCAATCTATAAATGAGTTATGAAATACATCTTGTCTTGTACTTCTAGCGACCATATTGTAACCCTTAAATATTGGTCGACCCACTCGTCTCCAGGGCTGTGTGTCAGGTGGCTTACAATTATTTTGTAACCCACTCATATGCTCACATCTTTTGGTGTCTTCCATGCTAAACATCCCCAGCAGGACAGGACAGTTTTCTGCAGGTTTGACTCACCGCTCAGCACAACAAACATGGAGCGCTTTACTATACCGGAAACGATACCCAAAGCGCTTTACATTATACATCACATTCACCCATTCACGCACACATGGCGGAAGCTGCCATGCAAGGCGCTAACCATGACCCATCAGGAGCAGTTAAGGGTTCGGTGTCTTGCTCAGGGACACCTGGACATGAGCTCTCCAGGCCAGGATCGAACCAGTAACCCTCCAGTTACAAGACAGCCACTACCCACTGAGCCATGCCGCCCCACAATTAAATCGAGCAGGGCAATAAGCAAACACAAAACAATAAAATACATGACCAAATGATCAACGAAATACGATCCAAGGCACAAAATGAATAAACACCAAAATAATAAACAGAATAAAGTAAATGCAAATGAATCCGATGCTACAATATTTATTTTATTGTTACTCCGCCAAGGAACACGGTGGAGATATGTGACGATCAGCATCCATCCATCCATTATCTATACACCGCTTAATCCTCACTAGGGTCATGGGGGGGCTGGAGTCTATCCCAGCTGACTCAGGTGAAGGCAGGGGACACCCTAGACAGGTCACCAGTCTGTCGCAGGGCTACATATACAGACAAACAAGCACTCACACATTCACACCTACGGGCAATTTAGAGTAATCAATTAACCTCAGCATATTTTTGGACTGTGGGAGGAAGCCGGAGTACCCGGAGAAAACCCACGCATGCACAGGGAGAACATGCAAACTCCATGTAGAAAGATCCCAGGAAAGCCGGGACGTGAACCAGGGATCTTCTAGCTGCAAGGCGAAAGTGCTAACCACTACACCACTGTGCAGCCCTGACCTTTATTGTATTCTAGTTGATTTTACTGTATTGTGCTGTTCTTTCCTGAACCATGCTGCCTTCTGCTAAACTGTGTCATCCTGTAGTGTTTTTTTCTAGCCTATGCTGTACTGTACTTTACTGTCCTCTAGTGTCCTTAACTGTACTGTCCTTTGCTACTGTTGTTTTAATGGCCAAGAGGTCACCAGCAAACGCTGAGGGGTTGTGAAACAATCAGTCACATAGGAAGGGAAAGAAAAACAGCTCTGTTACAAAACGGTGTTATTTCTGGCTGACATTTACCCAATCTTTACTTTTTTTCAGTCTTTTAGTAAAGCGAATTAAAATAATGTAGCGATAGCAGAGCTGGTCACTATGACTGAACTGTTGTGCTGCAATGCATCATGGGAGTTCTGGGTGTTGGGGGTTTAAATGTCATTATTGTGGTTTATGTTTGTATTCCAGTGTTATTAGTATTGTGTTTTATTGTGTTTTTGTGTTTTAGTCAGCATTGTTAGTGTTCTTTTGTCAGGACCGTGAGTGTGAAGTGTAGTGAGTTTGATGACTTCCTGCCACATTTATATCAGTCTGTCAAAATAAAAGCATCTGGCAGTTTAATAGTGCATAAAAAGCAGTCATCTGTTCTCCAGTGTTATTTTTCAATGCAACTTGACACTATAATAAATACAGAAAAATATCTGTACAGCAAAATTCCGCGAAATAGCAAAACATCCGTGGAATCAAACCCAGCTTAAAAATCCGTGAAATAGTGAGACCACGAGAAGTGAACCGCGATATAGTGTATATAGATATGCTGTATATAAGCAACATAATGAGTGAAGTTATTGTGAAACATTATTTATGCAGCCCTCTGATGTCCTTTAATGTTAAATGACATTTTCTCCACTCCATTATTTTCTTTGTCATGAAGTCATGACTCCTATGAACCAAAATAAAAACGAGAGAGGCCTTTCTCAGATGGAAGCCATGTCGTCTTTGACAGAGTTGCATTTTGAATATATAATGGTCACAAATAGTCTGACTAATCTGAATTCATCATGAATTTCTAGTAGCAGAAATACTGTGACGACTTGCCAAGACGATCACAGGAGCAGTTCCCCACTGAAGGGGGCAGAGTTTTCTAACCGTTGACTCCTTACAGTTCGTCCGCTTAACAAACAGGCATCAATGACAGAAACAGCTGTCTATCGATGTTCACCCACCAATGCTATCACCATCCCTGCTTCCCCAATGGATCTACGCGTAACCCTGCAACGGGTGGCTGGCGGGTGCTGCTATGCCTTGCCAAAGGGCAACCTGCGATTTGAGGGAGCTGGATGAAGAACTTTATTCATGTCACCGATACCGTCAGATGCAACTGACTGACTGATAGTCCGACACTAATGTTCCTCCATAACAACACAGTGAGTTGCTGGTACAGCCTGGGTCACATTCTAGGATTTTCTGACAGTAAAACTCAGAGTGACATCATGACAGTTGCTGAAGACAGACAGTAATGTTCATCATTTTACTGAATAAACCTCCTCCCCTCTGCGTTCACATCCTCCTCCTTAAATGCATCTCAACACACAGCTGATGAACGGTTGTTCTGTACTCTCAAATATTTTGTACACTAACGTTATTTCTACAGCTACTTACTGGCTAGGCTAGCATAACTACAGTGATGTTGTTGCTAACATAAACAGACAGGGAGTAACTGAAGCTAGGTTAGCACTACTTTAGCAACGTTAATGAAAAGCATGACCGACACAACGAAGCATGCGTCAGTCAAACTGAAACGGGAGACATGTTGAGTCATAATTTCACAACGTCGTCATAAACATACCTGTTGGCTCCGCCCACTCCTGTATTGTTACCTGGCTGTAGCTAACTGTTGTACGTTACTGAGTAGACAGCGGTGAGAACTGAATGGAGTCAGAGCTACATGTTTTGGACAAACGGCGCAAGGAAGTCATTCTGCGTGACACTTAACAACATTTACTGTTTAATGAGAAATTAAGAATACTCCAGCTGAGGATGATTATTTTGAAAAAGGTTCTAATCAGTTGATTTAATCGGCCGGCCGATACATCGGTTGGGCTTTATTGTCTATTTCTGGATGAAGTGCATACTTCAATGGACAAAAACCATTCAACTCCTTTCAGCAACACTGCATATATATATAAAGCTTTCCCAGGAAAGTAGTCTGTCAAGTTGGTTTGGTAGTGAGTAGAATTTTCCACAGACAGAGGGGGCGTTCATTTATCACGAACAGTACAACAGACTATTAAAATCCCCTTGCAGCTTTTGCATTTGCAGAAACAAGCAGACACAAGTACTTGCATCACATTTGCAACTGTTGAGTGTCAACACTGAGGCACAATACAGGAAACGGGCCTCTTTTCAGTAAAATTGTGAATTTGCACTTTTTGATATCTACTACACTTTCCTGCAAGAAGACCATGGCAGAAAAGTGGTGCATCTAACTTTAATCAAAAGTGATAAAGTCAGCTTTCAAATATGAACATACATATTAAAGAGAAAAAACTATATGTACACAATGTTTTCAATATATTTTTTTTTTTTTACTGGTTAAAATGTACGAAATTTATCACTTAATAAATTACATTGAGCTCTACCATGTTAAATATACGTTAACATACATTGAATTAGGCTGTTGAGTAACATATAACTGCAATAAATCACCATGATTACAAGGGTTATGGTCAAAGCTAAGTTTAGTTTAGTGTCAGCCTCAGTCTACAGCTTCCTTTTATGCACATACAAACAAGTTTAGGTGATAGTCAATCAAATTGTCACTTTAGTTTGATTTCCAATTTCCAATTCCATTGCTGAAAAAACACAGAATGCTAGACAAATTTCTCGAGCATATATGTATTTTTAAAAAATATACACTACCTTCCTTTTTTTTCTTTGCATATCATACACAAAAAATACATTACCATTCAAAAGTTTAGGGTCACTTAGTTATTTTTGAAAGAAAAGCATTTTTTGGTGTTTTCAGTGTATTCATAGTTAATGTGGTAAATGACTATTGTAGCTGGAAACAGCTGATTTTTAATGGAATATCTCCACAGAGGTACAGAGGAACATTTCCAGCAACCATCACTCCTGTGTTCTAATGCTACATTGTGTTAGCTAATGGTGTTGAAAGGCTCATTGATGATTAGAAAACCCTTGTGCAGTTATGTTAGCACATGGAGAAAAGTGGGAGTTTTCATGGAAAACATGAACGGTCATGTATGTGTAGACATAATTATCAGGTTCCACCCTAATATAGTAGATTTTGGGATTTTACCTAAGAAACGTGCATCAACTCAGAAAGGTTTACATTTCTTGTGCTGTTCTCTGCCCACCTTTTCAAAGTTCAGAGCAGCAGTGTTTTATGTTTGATGGTGTTTTTCAGCCTCATGTTTGCGACAGCCCCACCTGTGAGGCTTCAAAAATGAAACCGCTGAGAGGCAGGAAGTGTGGTTACATCGTCGTAACTTCGGCACCGGAAGTTTAACTCCTCTTCGTACAGCGGGTTCAACTTGCATGATGGGAGGCTGCAGGGGAGCGCTGCAGCTCTGTGCATTTCAAATCTTTGAATCTGAGATGTTCGGAGGTGTGAGTGTGTGGGCGTGAGATAATTTCAACATCAGAATATCAGTCTGTGTTTATATTCAAATAGTATGTCGCATATAGTGACGAAGCAATGTGTGCAATTTGTTTGATTGGGGAAAATGTGATATTTACATGAGGAAAAGGACAATAACAACTCATGATAATATGAATGTTTCATCTAATGTTCAATATAACATTTGATTTAACCAAGTTATGATGTCTAAACAGCTACCAATTAAGTTGATTCACTAATTGATATGATCATCTTTACATAATTAAGGTCCTTTAAACAGAATGCATTGAACAGTGAATGGGAAAGTTCCCGACATCAATAAAAACAGATATTAAATATAAAACAAATCTACAGCTGTGACCCAGTTTCATACCACCTGCTTCTTGTCATCAGTGTTTTGGTTAACAGTATGTAGGACATTAGCTCAGATAAAAAGAACTAAATTAACTAGAATTTACCATTCTCATGGGCAAGTTACAATGAAAACTGTGAAAGATTAAACAGCAGCAGTTCAGAGAGGGATTTTATTATTGTCAACCTATGGTTTCTGAACTTTCTATGCAACTGTAGGCTTGTCACAGTTATTACATCATCATCATCTGACCATTATTATTTGAGTTGATGATTTTCATAATCATCAGAACTGTTTCTTTTCACCTGAGTAAAAACAGTGTGTAAAGCTCTATTTACATGTCGTTTTTCACTATTTCTATCTATTCTTCTGCTTTAGGTCATTGGCACCAACTAGCGTTTAATTTTTAATATTCAACGACTGCTTTTTGATGAATGTATTAATGTTTATGTCATGGATTTAGCAGCAAAACCAGCCATCATTGCACCACTGTGGGAACGTATTGATTTTAGCCAAATGAAAAATTAGAGGCCAATAACTTTTAAGATTTGAAGCAAAACATTCCCAAGGTGCTAAAACCGCCAAACTAAAACTAGCAAAGGTATAATATGAACAGAAAAAGACTATTAAAATGTTAATTAGCAGTCCAGTATTTCTGTTTAATGTTAGGATGGTGAAAAATATTGGTAAGTTTCTATATCTGACAGCTCACATGACACAGCTGACTGAGGTTTACAGTAAAGAAGGTGACTTGTGCCAGTTTGTGACGCCGAGTATTGCAGACTCAGGTCCATGCAGTCATATATTCCTGATCTGCGGTTAGTATTTCAGTGCTATTAATAGTCACCTCCCGGCCTCCTCACCGCCACTGGGACTGACACACAAACGCACAAACACACACACAGCTCTCCAGCAGGCCTCGGATATCACATCGACCTCACCGGGACTGTCACAATCAAAACTGCGGTGGTAGAGGAAGCGTGCTACAGGTGTGTTGCTGTAGTTACTTATATTTTATGGCTGATCCCACAAAGCAGCGTTGTTTCTTGCAAGATATGTTATTTTACAAGGTGCTCAAAGGCTTTGCCAAGTATTACAGCTGGTGTTTACAAGTCCTGAAGGTATGGGTGGTTTTATTTTAGATGCAGTGAGGTCCTAGCAGGCTGGTTTGTTATCTTGCCTGGGGTTTTAGGTGTGAATATCTGCAAGGCTTAGCAAACATTTCTCTGTCCCCTCATAAAACAGTTATTGTTTTTGGTGCGGGGGACCAAAAACAAGATTTTGTTGTTTATTCAGCTCGAAACCTGTTTTGACAGCCAGCTGGAGCAGACAAAAGTTTTGAGTTTGCTGGGAAACTCGCTCGCAGCCAGATCTTGTGGTTAAGGCATCACGGGTGATGAAATCTCTCTGTCTTTGTCTCTTCCTCTCGCAGGTTGTTTAAAGCGTCAAGGGCGGAAAAATAAAACCTCCTCCTCTGCCTCCTCCTCCCCACTGCCAACCCATCTTTCCTCCAGGAGGAAAAGGGGCAGTCGGTGTGTTGCTGCAGTGGAGGAAACACAGGAGGTGTCTCCAAACATCTGACAAATCTCATCACATCATCCTGAGGTTTCCAGGTGGCTGTTCGGTTACTTGAGTGGAGGTCAGACGGTAATAATTCGCAGCCATGTCTCCGTTTCTACGGATTGGGTTCTCCAACTTCGAGATCGATCCTGGCCTGGCCTACCATGAAGAGGTGCTGAATCCTTACTGCGCTGTGTACATGAAGGAGGCCATTGACACAGGTCAGTGACTTAATAATTAATCAGTAATCGTAATTTATTTTTCGTCCACTAATCACAGAATCAATTAACCGTAGTGATGCCAATAGGATCAGACTGATCTGTGCTCTATTTTATCTTATTTTTAGTACTGTTTCGTATCTAAATCTTATTAATATTCTATTCAGCATTGCATTTATTCTTATCATAATTTATTTTATAAAGTTCTACCATGTCCTATATCTCAGCTGACATCAGCCTTTTGTTGACAATCACAATGTTGTCCAGTTAGTATCTTATAAGTTGTGGTGCTGTTGGTTTATGACAAACATTTTTATTGCGCAAATTATCAACATGATTGCACTGTGGTCATCTATGAGAAGATATTGACCCTAAATTAACCCACCCAGCGGAGCATTCAGACATATCTGTATTGATAAACATGTCTTGGTTTTATTGATTGCATCTGCTGTGGTTTATGTGTCTCATAGTTAAACCAGAGCTGAATCAAGCTACTAATTAATTAACTGAGTCATGTATTCAGAAAAATGCTAAACATCAGTTAGAGTCTCAACTGTTACTGTTTGCTGCTTTTCTTCAGCTGCTATGACCGTAAAATTGATTGTCACACAGATTGTTGATTGGACAAAACAAGCAATTTAGTCATCTTGGGGTTCGGGGGGAATTGTGATTATTACAGCTGGTTATTTTCTGACACCTTAGTGCCCTTTCAAAACAGGACGACTGTGGCTTGTATGCATCTCGTGCTGCGTCTGACTCAGCTGCATGGTGTTTTGCCTCATGCATAAAGACTCTTGCTAGTGCTTTGGTGACTCAGCTATACAGCACCAAGCTACAAGCAGTGGTTTACTGAATCCTGAGCTGGGCATGCATCTCATCCAGTGACATGGTGGCATTATTTGTATCGTGTTTTTGTTTACTGACTCGACTGGCAGTGAAGAAGACCGGTTGCAGAACCCAGGAAAAGACTGAATTAGTCTCAGGGAGTAGGTAGAGGAACTAATTGAAAAACATACTGTTGTGGAAGCGTAACAGAAAATAACTTTTAGCTAAAATACAAGGACCATTCATCGACACAACTTCACACTCAACACTGCGCTTCTTGGGATGTGCAGCAATACACTCACCAAGTCTGATCTGATAAACAGTTGCTTCTAAAAGCTAAGAACAGACACAGAAACTCCTCCCTTTATAAGTTCAGTGAAAATAAAACTTATTCAGTCCTAACTTAACCTGAAGTTTATGACTGGGTAAATCCATCTAATAAACAATATTGTTGAGTTTTAACCTTAATATTTGAACTTGTTAGGTAAATGCATAAAATTAATCTCATTTCTTTACTGGAAGAATCTTTTGGGTCAACTTCTGCTGTTTTAAATGTGCTACATAATAATGACATGACTAACCCTACCTAACTCTGCATTATAACAGCCATTTTATGTTCACTGGGGTTTTTCCTAGAAAAAAAACTATTCTTCTGCCACCCAGGAAGTGACGTACAGAATGTTCAGAGAAGCAATGATAGTGGGAGTTGGAAATAGAAATGAAGAAGTAGTATCTCTATTTTTAGTAAGTGGTGGACAGTGCAAATTGCCACGAACAAGTATTGCACAACTCTAACAGATTATCATTAAATATTTTCTTAGACAATCAGCTATCTTCACTTTCATTAAAAAAAATAAAACACTGGATGTCCTGTTGTAGTAAATGTAGATTTTATAACAAAGGCATCCAACCTGATGCTGACTTTGATGCTGCATGGACTGTAACTAACACTGTAAGGGAAACTGATGTATAGGATAGCAAGCCTGATATAAGTGGACTGCTAGCAAGAAATAAAAATAGTACTGTAAATGAATAGAATGGTAAGCCTGAATATCATAAGAACTTTATTTGGGTTGTGGATTCACTTCCAATGTCACATTTTGGGAAACTTCTGGGGGTGATAAGAGACGAGCGGCAGATATCTTTGTTCTGCATCTGGCTATGTTTAACCACTGGTGAGTATGAGTGCAGGACAAAGCTAAAAACAGAGTGTCACTGAAAGGAAAGAGGAGGGCTCTTCTGTTTCTTTTTCTCTTTGGTGAAACCACAAGATTTGTATTACGAGCTAGCGGAGAAAGACTGTGTATTTCATTTACACATTAGTGACTCACTGGGGGACAATGTCATTTAGTTTCATTTCAGTTTACCCCAGACAATAATCTTTTTCAAGTATGAATGAGACACTGACTAGAGTAAAAATACTGGAGACTTATAATACTGTAATGTACTGAAATAGCCACAATATATGAAGACAATGCTAGATTTTACCTCTGAAAGCACAGAACTGTACATGAAATAAACTTGCAGTTCCAGTGTTTATGACGTTGCTCGCTGGCACCACGCTGACTTTGTGAAATTAAGAGCTGATGATGAGAAACTCCCAGGCTGCCTAAAAAACACCAAAGATAGCTTCCATCAGTCACTTTGGCTCACTGCAACCGATTTTATCTTCAAATAAATGTGATGGAAAGCCTGGATAAACAGCTCTGCTTTGAAGTCGTCTGTAGTTGCAAGTGCTCAGCCTCCTTTGAGATCTTTTTTTTTCCAACTTGGCCAAGCACAAAAATGCAACATTTAAGGGCCCTGTGACTTTCTATTTTCATGGTTTTGTTTTTAAAATTAGTGTTGGCATGAAGTTAAGCGTGATTCGCCAAAAATCTGCTTCTCTGTGCCAATCTGCTTCTGTCTATTCCAGTGCAACGAAGCTCAGCAGGGCTTCAAGTAATTATTGTTTTATAATCCCCTTCTTTGGGTTTGTTTCAAAGTAATATAGTAATACAGTCTATAAAATTAATTAAAAAATATAGACCAGAACTGGCATTTATAGTTTAAGGTATGATAGTTCTATATTTAGTATTTTTATTTAAAAAAAAAAAGTCACAGCATTAATTTGATTGTGCAAATTGTGCCTGTATCTCCGCTTATAAAAACACATTCCTCCCTAAAGAATGAGGCTGGCTTATTTTATATTTTTAATTTCAATGGACACCATGAAAACAGCAACATCAATGATTGCATTTATCACACGACTCAAGTATCTTGGTGGTGATCGGGTTTTCAAAGAATCCCTTTATTGTACTTTTGTCCATGCAAACATTAAATCCTGATTTCAGAAACCTGTATAAGATATTGATTTTGTAAACACCAAACATGCTAACTTGAATACATTTTATCCCAGAGTCTGGCTGCTGCCAACTAGCTGCAGGTGTAGCTTCAGCCAACACAAAGCAGCAAATATTCTCCACATCTGTGCAGTCTGTACAACACAATGGCCACTCACTTCAGTAACAGAACCGGTGCTCATACTGTTGTTTCTTCTGGTCTCATGAATGGTTCAAGCTGGTAAAAGATGCTTTAACAACACGCAGATTTACTCAATCGTGGTCACTAAAGTCCATCAGGATAACTGGATAGCAGCCATTTTCAGTGACAGCGGTCAAAGTTGAGGCTTAACATTGTCTGTTGTTCTCGTCTCATTGATGTTGGAATTAATTAATAGTGCTATGCCTGCTATAAGCTAACGCGGTCTCATTTTCAATAGCCAAAGACAAATGAATCCAATGTTCAGCCTACAGTTAGAAGAATGTCAGATTAATTTGCTGTTTTTTTGTAAACATCACAGACACCTGTGCTAACAACATGCAGTAAATCATTAAACAGAAGCCTAACTTCAGTCTGAGACATGATTAACCAGATGTCTCAACGGTCCCTGCAAATGCAATATCCCAAATACCGTCAAAACCAGCACAATTCATTTGCCATTCTGACAAACATGGATCATCCACTTCATATCTGTCTCAATGAGCAACGGAACATTGGTGGACGGCTCCTATCCCTGCTGCAGGACTGAAAGAGAAAATCTTTCTGTCCTGCAGCAATTAGACCATTTAATTCTAAAGTAAACAGATGAGAACCCAGACAATTGAATTTCCCTTCGGGGATTAATAAAGTTATTGTATTGTATTATTGTAAGTTTCATAGCTGGAACACTGGTGTGTTCAATGAAGTGTTAGTATACATTTCCTGACTTGAGCCCATTGGTTCCTACCCACGATGTAAGCCTTTATAGACAATTTTCAAATACAGAGTTTGGCTTTCAGAAGCAGAATCATTTCCTATAAAGGATAAGGATAAACTTTATTGATCCCACAGTGGGGAAAGTTCACCGTTACAGCAGCTCCAAAGAAAAAGTATAAAAGCTTAAAGGCAGTGCAAGAATAAATAAATAAAAAAACGCGGTGCAAAACACGGTGCTGAACACTGTAGTTTTTTGCAAACACAGCCTTGCAGGAGTAAACAGCAGCTTGGTCAGGAGTATTTTCAGAGGTGGATTAATACACATTTAATGCTCTGCAAGCATTTCATGGCAGCAGGTAGGAATCGACTGAATATGCCGTTTTCCACTGCAGGAACTTGTGGTCCATTTAAGATGGTCTGAGCCTTTATGTGAACTTAATTTTCCATCGAGGTTAACATAACACACCTCCATCACCATATTTACTGCATGCTTGTAGAACTAGAATTACATCCAGTAACCTCTAGTGGCCTGGTGTTCTTGGAGATGAAGCTGCACCACAATGGAAACAGAAAGAGGTAAAAAGGCTAAAAGGTCAAGGTCTTGATGTAAACTTTTGTGCCACCTTCAGCCTCCTTTGAGTTTGTGCAGTGAAAAGCCACTGAAGCAGGCTCAATGACACAGATCAGCAAGATATAGCTGATCTTTAATACACAGAAAATACTGGTTAGTCAGACCAGATCATTGTTAGTTTGGTCTTATAATGAGATATACTGTCAGTGAGGAAAAAAATACCAACAGTTTAGTGTGAATCTATCTTTATAATGAGATTAAAGTCAAAACAAAGGTTTAGGTGTTAATGGTCATTGCACAGTTCCTTTTTTACATTATGAGATATATCCTCGTGTGAATGGAAAATCTTGTTCGACAGCTCATTCAAACAGTTGGCCATTCTTAGTTAACTTCCACTTTTAGAATTCTGTTGAAATGAGGCAAACCTGATGAATCATGGCTTTAAGTTGAAACGCTGCTGACACACTTGTTTTAGTGGAGAGTTTCATATTTTGTTTAGTGACTGGAGACGCTCTGCTCTGCTGTGTTGATACCTAAACTTAAAGTAGGAAACTACAATAACTGTGTGTCTGCACACAACTCCTTTGATAATACACCTACAGCATATAAAAGAGAGGAAAATGTAAACTGAGATATGAGAGTCTAAAGTGTAAATGCCACACTGGTACATTTCAGAGAACACAGGAACTGACTGAGTACTGTCTGACACCAAAACATTTCACCTCACACTCTGCACAGCGCCATAAGGAAACTTTCTGAAAGACGCGCATGATCTGACGTAGCCTGTGTGTCTGGGGAGGCACACGCATATTTTCCTTCTCTGTATGCTTTAATCAGCACACACTGCAGCTGGCCGACGGACAGGCAGGCGATGTGCCAATGATGAGGAAGGCTGCAGATCACACAGGGAGTAAAAAGCTTAGCAGGCTTTATTGTTGAAGCAGCAGGATGGCATGTGGCTGTTACGTAAGTGGATATATGGGACGTTATTGCAGAGAAAAATCTGCAGATGTCAACTATGAAGGCCAGAAGGGGTCTTTTTCTTTCTGGCCATATGATACCATTGAAAAGCTCTCAACGTTCGATAAAAATCTGCCAGCCGTGTGGTCTAATATTCCAAAATCTAACATGCTGCAGTGCAAACTAAATGTGTTACCCATGGCAACGCCGGAGAATAATATTGTGAAGTTTTAACAACACTGGCATGCTCACGGCATAAGATGACCACATTTTAATTAAAAAAAGCAAAGGACTTGCTTTAAACAGCAACTTGGGACTGAAAGAGAGCAGCTAATCCCCAGAGAGCGACACACTATACAGTCATCCTATTTTCCCAGATTAATTCCTGGTGTTAGTTTTCAACACTGGCAGGAAATCTCCGGATCCTTGTCCGGACGTTATTAATCAAAGCTAACAAGTTAAATGCTCAGAGGATACGGCTGGTGACATTCTATGACCCAGTGTTAACTGTTTCCTTCAAAGATGCAAAAAAAATCACAAATAACCACTTTTACTTTATAACCCTCTGAACCCAAAACAGTATCTGGATGTCTTTGGCTCTTGTCACATTTTTACTCACTGTGGGTTCATTTTTCACTGTGATATAAAGTTCTGCACCTCTATGGAAATTTCACAACCATGCTTAGAAGAAGAGAGAACTAAAAATGTCTTTTGTGCAGTTTAACAAAGCTACAATGCCTTAAATCATAAAAAAGACAGCAAAATGTATGTACAATATTTAACTCAAAAAATATGGGTTCCATATGCTATAGAAAGGTTATTTAAGGTTTATTTATATCGTTTGAACCTCTACAAACTAGTGTTCCTCACACTACTCTACACAACAAGAAATCCAGAAAGCTATTTCACTATGCTGAATGCATCTTCCAAAAACTTGCTGACAACTTGCTCCTATGTGTATGTGTTCATATCATGTTTTTTAAGCATACTGCTTTTATTTTATTGCTCAAGCATAATTCATTTTCCTCTCCGCTCTGCTCTGTGTAAACACAGCCTGCAGTTCACTTGAAGAGTCACAGAATTTTTGTAATGTGACTTTTGGTTGCAGCTTAATCATTCCTGACTTCTCAGCTGTACCAAGGAGCACAGAATTCTTTGTTATTTCATGGAATATAGTGACTATAGTTTCATTTTGGATAAGTCTTGGATAAGATATCAAAATTTTAAGCCTAAATTTGGCCTTTTTTTCCTTATGAAAATCATGCAAGATATGTTCAGTGATCATTGGAAAGCTGTAAAACACATGATTCTTACATTGTTTTTACAGTTTCTTGACTTTATAGATCGTGTAATATTGAAAGAAAATGTGTCTGTCAAACTCACTGGTGGGTTTTAAAACTGAACATCTCCTCAAACAGCTGTGCACTGTTCTTTTAACTCAAAGAGTAAATCATATTGTGTGTTATTTTCAGCTGCAGATTAATCCACATTTGGTGCTCTAGTTAGTACCTCAGGCAGCAAAACATCAAGTGTATGCGGATCCAAATTCACTGAGGGAGCGAGAGTGTTGCTCACTGATGTGTTTTTAATAGTTTTTGGACAACAAGTGGAGCTCTGTGGCACAGAGGAAGAAACTCTCAGGTTGTAGATACAGATGTTTTCATGGCATTTGTTCATAGCACATTCTTTAGGTGTCTACCAGTCATAATTGCATTTTTCACAATTTCCAACTTACAAGAAGACATTTAATCTGAGGACACACAAAATTCCTACTAGCCAGTGAAGTACAGCTTTCGGTTCATCTTATTTCCTGTCTATTGCTGAGAAGAAGAACAGTTCGGCCAAGAAAGAGGACATCTTTTTTTTGTTTCCTTTATAGAAAAGGGTCAAGTGTACAAGCAGAAGAAGCCGACCATGTACCCGCCATGGAGCACCACGTTCGACGCCCACGTCCATCGTGGGCGAATCATGCATGTGATGGTGAAGGACCGGACGGCAGAGCTGAAGTCTGAGGCCACGGTGGCTCTGGATTCACTGGCAACTCGCTGCAAGAAGGAGAACGGCAAGCTGGAGATATGGGTTAGTGCTGCAGGATGGATGTGTGTGTTTGTTTGAACACGCAGACCAGCTGTTTCGCTGTTGTGGCAAAATCCAGATGGGCCATCTCACTTTGGGGTCAAAGGACCAAATGTTTAAAGGGGTAATCCTCCTTTTAGTCATTAAAAATCATAGCCGCCATTTTCAGTAGTAAGCATCATCACCTGACCTGAACACAAAATGGTGTTGATTAACGATGACTCTGGATCATGTAGGCATTGGGAGTAAGTCAGCATGCACAACACCAATATTTTAATGGAACATAGAACTAGAATGCAGCTATTATTCATGTTTCTAACTATGGTTGTGATTCTACTGCTATGGATGAAAAAAAAAGTCTGCACTGAATCTTGTACTGCAACTTTTTGGAGATTTATTTTTTTTTTTTTATTGGTTAAAGAGCCAGTATAAATGCTTTTTTGAGATTTTCCCTTCTATAGTACATTATAGCTTTAAAAACCTAGTGTGAAGTTATTCTCTTTCACAGAAAACACTGCTCCGTAACTGCCTGAAACTCCTTGTTTTAACCTCTTGACGTCTATATAACTTGCAATATACCACTTTCATTCAGACTGCAGCTGAGATAGCGTATCCATTCCCCCAATGCCAGTTTGTGCAGATTCAATACGTACCTCAGAAGCACTGGTTTCTCATAGGACCAGTTGGAGTGGGACCTAATTATTTTATATCTGTGATTATTATTATATATCTATGTTCTAAATGGAATAGATAAATTAACAATCTCCACTTATTTTAGCATCAGCTGGAAAGCAAAAACCAAACAATGTTATTTAATTGTAAACAAATTCAGGCTTCAAGGGGTTAAGAACAGGATTTTCCTTTCTTGCTTTTATACATCACCTTATAAAATATTTCCATAATGTCTGTCTCGCAGCTAGTTTAGCAAAAATAGAACAACATCCTAGCTACTAGAGCTGTCTCTGCTGACTGTAAAACATCTCAGCTATGAACAAAGCACGCCCAATGTTCTGTCGTTGGCTGCAAGAGTAAATACAACAGTCTTAATGCAGTCCAAGCATCTTAGAAGATAAAGGTAACTGTGTAACGTAGCATCTCTCCTTGTTGTGGTTCAAACGTGTTTGGTTGAACTCCTGGGTTTTGTTAGCGGCTGACAGCTAATACACGGCTACCACTCATTTACTGTAGAATTCAATGTTGTTTTGCCTTTGTAAGGCCAGCTGATTAATCAGAAAAACAAATCATTATGAAACTTTCAAACCGAAACTCTGATAAAATTCACTCTTATGAAGAAAATGAAGGCACCCACGACCTGTTTAAGTTGACAAGAAGTGTTTTTTGGCTTCTTGTAAGGTACTCACAGAAGTGAAAACCAGAATGCTGCATGTTAATTGGCCACATAATCGCAAATTCGCCAGTTTCCATGTAAAGGGGTTCAGTTTTGCATCTTTTGACAGCTACATCCAATTACATCTGGGTCATAGAATATCACTGCTCATACTAATTACCCAGTTCTTACTTAAATCAACTTTAATTAATTAGAAATTAAAAATAGATCACTTCTTGCACACCAGAGATTTTATTCCCCACAGAAAAACTTGGCTTTGAGTGACACCAGAGGCTTAATGCCAGCTGCCTCTTATACCAACTAAGAATCAAACAAATATTGTAAAGTAAACAGATGACTAAAATCAAATACATTCCTCCAGTCTGGTCCTTATGTGTGTTTACTTCTGCCAGACAGTCTGTGGACACCCAAACAGCATGACGTGCATTCATCATCATCCTCCACAACCAGAGTTCTTCCTCTTTCATTCTCTGTAATTTCCTGATAAATTTGAGGGTTAAATTCTAATATTAGTGTTTGCTTTACTTTCTTTTGGTTTCAGTTGGAGCTGAAGCCACAGGGTCGCATTCTGATGGAGGCCAGGTACTACTTGGAGAAAAGCGGTGAGTGTTTTAAACCCTCACAGCTCAACTTACTGCCCTTGAACACAAAAGGCTAAATATAAACATCCAAATATAAACACCTGGCTTAATAAAATGTGGTTAAATGAAAGTGAGAGCCTGAAATAATAATTTGTTTGTCAGTTGTTGGTGTTAAACACTA
The DNA here is from genome assembly GCF_022539595.1 of Amphiprion ocellaris. Classification (NCBI taxonomy): domain Eukaryota; kingdom Metazoa; phylum Chordata; class Actinopteri; family Pomacentridae; genus Amphiprion; species Amphiprion ocellaris. The sequence continues at coordinate 27,615,941 of NC_072786.1, read as the reverse complement.
CATTTTCACAGAGATCTGACAGCCATCAAGACATATTTTACTTTAGACTTGGTCTGCCACATTTAGCCCTCATGTTCCCATTTTTTATTATTTTAAATGTGTCCATGCATCAGTCCTTTGAAATTTGAGGGAATATTTTAGACTTTTCAAAGTAGAAAATGATCAAATATTGCATAAATATAGTGAATGCAGTTGCAAAAGTGGGAAATCGTCCAAATTGTCCTTCACAGGCCTGCAGCAGCTGCACACTTGTGTGTCTAATCAGCCTTAATTGTGCCATCATAATTACATCCTCTCAAGCTAAAAACAAGAGTTTTGATTGTCTGCCCCCTACTGGCTCTAAGAACAGCAAGTGGTTATATGATCGCTTTGTGCTTTCACTGGCACTTTCCTGACATTAACACCATGCCAAGGCCTGAGAAGTCACACAGGAATAAAAGGAAGAAGCCATCTCATGAATCTAAATATAGACGGAACAAATAGGAAATCACTGCTCAGAACAACAGGTGGAATAGAGGCTGGTGATCATTTGATCTGGAGAACTTCCCCCCACATGCAAACGCATATTTTTTTTTCTTATATTGTACACGTGCAGCCTGTTAAAATGTAATAAACAGGTTTACTGTGCTCGTAAAGAAGGATAATCAAATAAGTTAGAACATGAACAAGACAGATGATTTAAAAAGGCATAGCTCAGCCTTTGAGGAAATGTGTTTGTCTGATTTTGGTATAAGCACAAGAGCAGAAAAGATCAACAGCTCTCTTAAATATGTCTGTGAGTGGTCAACAACAGTTGAACAGTTTTAGGATGAGCTACAGAAAGGAAACTGAACTCTTGTCACAGTGAGGTTGTAGTTCAGACATTAAATTGATTTTCTGCTCCTACATTGGTATAAAAAACTATCTAAACTGCATTGATACCATAGCTATTGTCTTCCTGGTTGGGTTTCCTAAAATCTTTAGACAAAACATGGTGAGTTGTTCTGAGCTGCCTAATATTGATAGATATTAAGTTTGGAACATTTTTTTTTGTATAATTTCTGGGTGGCCCATAGCCTATAAAGAGAGCTAGTGTCACAGTGTGATATTTTTTGTAAAATATGAGGCCTGAAAACAATCAGTCTGCTGCATCACAATGCAAAAGCTGCAAAAGTAATGAGTCGAGTAAATTACATGAGTAAAATCAGATGCATCGGGATCAGTTTGATTCAGCTCAGCAGATTATACACATCATTATCATATTAAAGACTTTCTGTTCATTTCATGAACCTATTTGCCTCAGATTAAGGATGTGAGCCACCTCTGGGACCATTTTAATACATCTATTTCATTTGGCTTAAAACCAAAGGAGTTTAACAGTTAGTGTCATGAAACCATAGCAGAGCAATGAGGCACAAACAGTGTAAAAAAGGAAATACTGATAGAAATATGGCATCTGTGTTAGCTTCTGCTGTTTCTAGACAGGTGAATGAAACATTCCAATGATCATTGCATTCAACTTAAATAATTCCAATCAGGCAATTTTGTCAGGCCTTAGAATGTGTTCACTTGAATATTTACAGCTGTGTGTGACAACAAAAAAATAGGGGTTATAAAAATTAAGTAATTTGTAAAAAGGACGTAAGAATCCGACATTCTGTAACACTGATATAAAACAACAAAGTCACAATCCGGTTTTTGACTAAAGTAAGTACACATAAAGTGGATTTTAACTATTTTCTAGTGGCTCAAAGTGCACTTCCTGCTTCAGAAGCAGCATTCAGAAAGAACAGACATACAACCAGAAGGACAACAAAGCTGAACAAGGATATGCAAACTCAAATATATGATTATTCTGTAAATAATGCTGTCAAAAATGGATTGTGAGAGAACTTACTACCTCCAGTAATCAATTTTGGCAGGTAAAGCCTGAATTTAATGCAGCATTTATATATTTGAGCTACAAGTAATCATTAAATGATTATCTTTTGAGGTACATTAGAGTCAGTTTGATGTACCGGGCTCATTAATTTATTGGTGACACTTCTACAATTTTAGTGTTTCTTATATTTTTTGGTTAAAAAACAAAAAATGTAAGGCTGGATCATACAGTGGATATATACTGCAACAGAAACCTATTCTAAGGTGAAACTGATGTAGAGAAGAAGCAGCTCTCAGTCCACAGAGGATGACAAACCAAAACTGAAGTGTGAAATCCTGACCACCTTCCGAGCAGTGAGTAATCACTCTGTGTGCGGAAAGTTGAACAACAATTGCACCTCTGTTGCATCTAAAAATATGCTTCTGCCAAATTATCTGACTATTGATGTTCTTTCTTGATTATCCCAGATTATCACAGTCAGGGATATGTCAGTGATGAGGAACAACACTGATTCTGGTGCATTAATTTTTCTTGTGCAGTGTCAGATAAAAAAAAATAAAAATAAATCACTAAAATATACACACACTCGGGACAAAAAAAGTTCAGTTCCTGTGCCAAGTTCTTCCTAACTTTTACAGATGTTTCTAAAGATATTTGTTAATTTTTACTTTGATATATCACATATTCTCTGAGACAATTTGTATGCAAAAAATGCCTGTCAACCAACTATCAGCACGCCTTTTCCACACTAAAATTTGAGGCTGACTGAACAACAATATTTTAGGAACTATTTAAAATAAAAGTCTGAAGTTTTCACTCTTATTTCTCATCATGTCATTGGTTCAGAATCTGTAGAAACCCACTGATATCTGTATATTCTTATCTGAATCTGGTAATATCTTACTATGGGTGAGTTCATGTGTTTAATATGAAATACTTGGTTCCAAAAATTAAAAGAAAGTTATTTTTGTTTAAATTTCATAACTGAAGAACTGAAGGCATTATGAAAAGTTTCATCTTTGAGCGCAAAGTAGCTAAAGAAATGATAATGCAGAAGTCAGTAGTGATATTTTCTGAACCATATGTAGCGGCACGTCACAATAATATAAACAAAATATGGAGGACACTTTTTTATATCAAATATTTGGTCACAAACATGAAGTGAAACTTATTTCTGCTGAACTTGCATAACAGATGGAGCAAAAATGATCAATAATGCGATGAGAAATAACAGTGAAAAGATCTTTAAAAGTTATTAAGATATAGTCACTCAAACAGCCTCAAATTTCAACGTGAGAAAAAAAACATGCTGAAAGTGGGTCAATATATCAAGCTAATATTTCACGGTTACCATGTTAAATATCCAAAGTTTGTGATTAAAAAAAAAAAAAAAAGTTTTAAGCAGATCGGAGACGGTTGAGCAGGAGGCCCCTGATGATCTAAGATGCAATAATCTAATTGTGAGATGAAGAATTTGTGCAAAACCCAATTCATACTCAAATCCCCACCCAAACCACAGCTTGTTCACCCTACTGTTGTCTGGCAGAAATATCTGCTGCTGATGCTGTCAGACCACAAAACAATTTGCTTCCTCAGGCTGTGAGATTGTTTAATTCATCCTCCAAGTTATTTATTCTCTATTCTTTTCTTGTGAGTAGCCTACAGGGAATACAATACACGATCGTGCATACTGTGTTGCACTATTGAATCTTGAAAGCGTTTTCCTTTTGACATTAAGGTTGTTTGATGTTTCAGATGCTCCAGGTCAGTCTGGAGGAGAACCGGAGTCTGAACGGGAGCGAGACGGTCTGTTCACCCTCCACCAGCGACGTGGTGCCATCAAACAGGCCAAGGTTCACGTTGTCAAATGTCACGAGTTCAGCGCCACGTTCTTCCCTCAACCGACCTTCTGTTCCGTCTGCAAAGAGTTTGTCTGGTGCGCAACGGACTGCAATATTACAAACCACCAAATTAGTCATTTTTTTCCCTCATCATATGAGTCATTTTACCTGTTTTTCTCCACTGCAGGGGTCTGAACAAGCAGGGCTATCAGTGCAGACGTGAGTTTATTTTCCACTAACATTATCGGATAGTCGGGTTTGAATGGCGCCTTCGTGTCTAACCTGCTCATCATTGTGTATTTCAGAGTGCAACGCAGCGATCCACAAAAAATGCATCGACAAAGTCATCGCCAAATGCACAGGTTCAGCCATAAACAGCAAAGAAACAATGGTGAGTGACTGCTTCACACTGATTTTCAGACTAATGGTTTCACAGTAATTGCTGACAGTGGGTCACGTCTTCCAGTCAGACATAAACTCCACATTTACCGACACGACGTGGAAGCCTGTGATTCTAATGCTTACTGAGGAATCAGTCAGCTTCTACAGGGGTTTCTTAACACCAGACATTCTTGTCTTGTCTCATGTACTGCTTTTATCTTTTTTCTCTTGTTTCACTTCCTGCTCAGCCATATTCCAGCTGAGTTCATATTCATTTACTAGAAGAGAAGCAAAGTGCCGTAATAAAGAAAGAATAGATCTGCCACACATTGTTTGGATACAGGAAGCATTTCTACTGATTTTGACAGTTCACGAATATGGATGCAAATTTTAAACAATTTCCTAAACCAGTACTTGGCCATGTTAATAATTAATAATCAATTAACAGTTTAAATAAATAACACACAGTGGATATGCCATATGCAAATAGAAAAGGTTTGACACCTAATGTTTGCTGCATAATCTGCTCTGTTAAATCACGAATCTGATAACAGATAATGTAAACATAAGGTCATTTTATAGAATCATACTTGAAATGGCAAAAAAACTATGATTTTATTTAAACTTGCTATTCGTCGACTGGCCTGACTAAATCAAAAGTATTAAATGCAGCAAATGAGCGGCAGCCTTCACCAGTAGATAACTTGTAAAGTTCTTAATTTTTTCAAAGCAGTTTGATATCAAATTAATTCTCCACAAACACAGTTGCAACAACTTTAAAAATTCAGGAATTCTGTCACTATTTACTGACACTTCTAACATGTATTTAAACTCACAGAAGCATGTAATCAGAGATCTGCTGTTTCTAAACATTAGCAGGTATAGCTGTTCCCTGCTAACAGACACTCACAGCTGGTGTTAGCATATTAAAATCATTAAAGGCATTAGCCTCAGGTGGCTAACTAAACCAGACAGACCTTTTTAGAACTTGAAGCTGCTGAATTCATCGGCATGCCTGCCACAGTTAACAGGTAGGTAGCACTTAAAGCTTACTAGCGGTCAGCAAACACACCTGTAACTCCATCTCATTAAACAGTAAGAGGCTCCACCTGGTAATGCAATGAGGTACTACAGCAAATCTAACACAGTCTCAATTTATCCAATTAAAACAGCAATTAGTCATTAATTCAGGACTGTTTGTTTCTCTTCACTGGTTTGTGAGGCTTCTGTGATAATGTGCACAATGTGTTGCAGATCCACAAGGAGCGCTTCAAGATCGACATGCCTCACAGGTTTAAAGTCTACAACTACAAAAGTCCCACCTTCTGTGAACACTGTGGGACTCTGCTGTGGGGTCTTGCCAAGCAGGGGCTCAAATGTGAGGGTGAGAGGCAGAAGTTTTCTGATTTCTGTGATTTTATGCATAATAATACATACACGATGTATTAAATACAGCCACAAATGTCTAACATTATAGTAAATATTCTGAATAATATATCTCTGTCCTATAAAATACATGAAATAGTAACTTCTGTGACAACCTTAGTTAAGATAAGGAAAAAAATATTTAACAGGGTAAAAGGAAGCTCAATAGAGATATCTCACTTCTAAAAGATGAAATGTTCTAGATTAGAATATACAGATATCAGAGGATTTTTAAATGTTTTACGTAACATAAGAGGATCATTTTCCCAGCTTGTATCATTCCTTTCCTCTATATGAAAAATCAGAATGAACAGATGAGGTAATACATGGTTTTGGCCACATAGCAATTAGAATTTAGCCCACAACACAACATGATATACTTCCAGCAGCTGACACAAGGGCAGATATTTGATCATTTCCTGTCTGAATTATACACTGAAACACATGCAGCTGCCACAGCAGGTGCTAAGTATAGTGTTCCCTGTGAAATCCATCACATTCCCAGTACAAGTCAACACACTGCTGCACTCCGTGTGACTGAGGTATTAGGGTTGGGTATACTGCCTGTAGCATGTGCAACAACGAAGAGCATGCCACAAGCGAATCAAACTGTCAAATGGAATTTATAGCACAGGAAAAGCTACTTCCTTTGTAAAGAAGAGCAGCACTGCACTGGCAAGATGAGAGGATAATCCTCTTTATGCACACATAGAGTTTAGACATCATTCTCACAAAAAAAAAAAAAAGAATGCAGCGAAACAAATACAAAAAATCTTCACATTATCTCTAGATTAACTGAATGGACCACAGTGCACTCTGTTAGCCTTATTAGCCTAAATGAGATATAAACATAAAAAGCTAGTATTTGCAGCATATTAGATCATTTTAACCTGTTTGTTTTACACTAAATTTATACCAAAAGACTTGAACCAGACCATCATGCACCTGCCCATATTAATATGATTTCTGTAAATAGAACTACATCACCTGGTGAGCCCAGCAGAAGAACTGCTGAAAAGCATAATACAGTCAATCTAGACCAGTGCTTTTAGATGATCTGCAATTTTAGTTGTGATTTACGAACAGCTGTTTGCAAAGTTTACACTCGACGTTTTGACTTCCTTAACATGACGTCCATTAGTTTGGACACAACTCTGAGCAAACGTTGAATAAATTAGACCTAAAAGTCTCCATTAGGTTGGGAGAGTCAGAAGTGTTTAATAATCATCTGTTCCTGCTGCCTTTCCTCTTACTAAAACAGCACTAGTGACTGTCGAACCAATGACAGATCAGATGAAAGCATACCAACCAGTTTATACGCTACAGCTCTGCTTCTCTACAAACTATTGATTTATATATATAAACATACAAAATGTCTGAAAATATGAGGAGATCAATGAGAAATATGCCCATTAGGATCCTGCCTGTGGTACAAAATGAAACATACAGTATCAGCAAAATTTGTCACATCGGTTGTCACATTATGTTCCCCTATTCTGATGTTCAAAGACAATTTATCATTAATTTGATTCATCGTCTCATATCATTCAGCATTGTAGTTTAGTAAATACATTAAATATTGCTATTACTGCATCAGTTTTAACGTTATTTGATATTTGAACTGTGCTAACGTTGTGTTTCTTGTGCAGAATGCAGTATGAATGTCCACCATAAATGCCAGAAGAAAGTAGCCAACCTCTGTGGGGTCAACCAGAAACTGATGGCTGAAGCTCTGGCTGTCATTGAGAGCAAACAGCAGGTCAGGCAAAGAAAATATAGACTTTCATGTACTTGAGCTGTGTAGATTTTAAGAAGCGCTTTAATTTTTCATTTTTTGATACCGTGGAGGTTTCCTTTATCAACTCTTATGTCTCTAAATTCACCCTGTGGCTGATAAGACACCTACAAAATGAATTAATGAGTACTTGGGACATAGCTTCAGCTTAGTAAAGCTCTAAATATCTTTATCTTCTGTGAATCTATGCATATGCCTTTTAATATAGCCTATGGGTCCATCTAAGTCCTGTCAGTTCACTGAAGCATCGCTATCGTTAAGACTATCTCTACTTACAGTAACTGTACTCTGTTTAATCTATAAATGTAATTATTTCATGCAAATTTCACCTTAACATAGTATGAAAACTCATGTGGGTTTAGTGCCACAAAATGTTTATTAGCAGATTTTAGTGATTTTCCTACCGAATTGAAAAGGCTAAAAATTCTAGACGTTATTCTAATATTTTACAAATGGAAAACATTATCAAAGCTTTTGAATGCATTAGTTTGCTGCTGTTCCTACCTTTCACCTTTAGGAAAGAAGCACCAAAGAGACGGACATCATTGGTCGAGAAGGTCCAGTGACTGTCAGCCAGCCGGGAATGGTCCGAGCTCCATCGGGTTTAGTAATGGGTTTACCTGCCGTTGCTATACCTGCAAATAAAGGTGCACAACTTCTTAGACCTTCCTTTTTATGAAACGTGTAATTTCTTCTTTTTAATATACCTTTATAATGTTTCCTGACCTGCCTCCTGTTGCAGATGTGCAGGGGGTTTCGTGGGAGGGACCAACAGATGTCAGTAGGACGGTTACCAAGGCGTCGACAGAAGAACCTCTGTATGCCGTTCCAAGGAAGGACCACCAGCCCAAATTTATCATTGATGACTTCGTTCTGCACAAAATGCTCGGGAAAGGCAGCTTTGGCAAGGTAGGTCTGAAGAAGAGAAGCAACACTAGAGCTGAGCAAATAGAAAATCCTGGACATTATGCAACACAAGGAACAATGAGGGTGAAGATTTGTCATTGTGGAAATAGATCTACTAGCTAAAAAATGGATGCAACAGGAGGTTTTTTTTGTAGGAAGCACCAATGAAAAAACTTAACAGCAGATTTTTTCCACATTCTTAATGGAATTTCTTGTGGCCATTTTGTTCCGTTAGTTTGCGTTCAAAGTATGGTATTTTAGTCATTCTCATCAACATAAGGCCTTTACACACACCACACTGTGTGGCTTGTGGTCACACTTGTTTGTGCAGTCAGTTTCCACAGAAAACCCACTTCTTGCATGGGGGGGGGGGGGGGGGGGGGGGGGGGGGGGGGGGGGACAAAGAACACATGGTATTCGACCACAAAGGTTTTTAGCTGTTTTTCCTTTGTTTCCAGGTGTTTTTAGCTGAGCTGAAAAAGACCGGCAAGTTCTTTGCTGTGAAGGCCCTGAAGAAAGACGTGGTGCTGATGGATGATGACGTGGAGTGCACCATGGTGGAGAGGAGGGTTTTGTCTTTAGCCTGGGAGAATCCTTTCCTCACCCATCTTTACTGCACCTTCCAGACCAAGGTGATAATCATGTACACCTGGACGTTAAGTCTGCAGAAATTCACTACTATTTCTCCTCAGCCAACTACAGCACTGACTTTTCTGTGTTTTTACATCCAGGAAAACCTGTTCTTTGTAATGGAGTATCTGAACGGAGGTGATCTCATGTTTCACATCCAAAACTGCCACAAGTTTGACTTACACAGAGCCACGTACGTATCAAATCAAAAGACTAAACGTGTAATAAGACACACAGCTGTGGGTTTATACTGTTTGGGTGGGATGCTTTTGTGTTTCCATCATTCCTTTTACCTGCCACCGTGTGATTCATGACATACAAGATTGCTGGCAAGTAAATAATTTTGTTGATTTGATGCAAAATTTATTGCATTTTTTGTTGTCTTTATTTACCTAAACTCTTTACCTTTACTGCAACTTTAATTTCTTAAACTGTCTGTTACAGCTTCACTTTATCTTCATCATTAATATTTCCATCTTTTTAGAAATACAACTTAAATAAATGCAAACAAAAATAACACACCAAATTTATGTTTTCCTCTCTTCTATTTGTGTCTTCTTGCAGTTTCTATGCAGCTGAGATCATCTGTGGGCTCCAGTTCCTGCACTCTAGAGGAATTATTTATAGGTAGGTGTCAGTAATAGCAAAAAAAAAAAAAAAAAAAGAAACTGAGCTGGAATTTACGATGTGCAATTTATAGGTTACACTGACAATGTTTCTTTCTCGCTTCTTTGCACTTGGTAGAGATCTGAAGCTGGATAATGTACTTTTAGACTCAGATGGTCACATAAAGATAGCAGACTTTGGCATGTGTAAGGAGAACATGCAGGATGATTCGCGGACCTCCACCTTCTGTGGGACCCCTGACTACATCGCCCCTGAGGTAACCACACACTTTAAATTGTAACATGCCATCTTTTGCCACTATGTTAGCAGGTTTCATGCCAATTAATGAAATATATGTTCAGATATCCTAAAAAACAGTTTTACCTAGCCTGACCTGTCTTCTGGCTAAGTTCTCCAGTATATATGTGTGTGTAATTGTGTCTCAGATCCTGCTGGGTCAGAAGTACAACAGCTCAGTGGACTGGTGGTCGTTCGGGGTGCTGCTATATGAGATGCTGATTGGTCAGTCTCCGTTTCACGGTCGTGATGAAGAGGAGCTGTTTCAGTCCATACGAACAGACAACCCTGCTTATCCTCAATGGCTCAGCAAAGCTGCCAAGGACATACTAGTCAAGGTCAGACACTGTGTGCAGAGGTGTTTCAAAGGTTGTGAGCCCATTATGAGCACTAAATAAACTAAAGAGCAAGGTCACACATACAGATGTTATCGAGAGATAATTGGATGCAAGATTAAGTCCACACATGATAAGCGTAATTGTTTTCCATTGTATTTTAGATTTTAAAAAACACAAGATAAATCTATCTAAGATTTATGCACCATTATATATCATAGATATCACTAATTAGCAGAGATTAGGATGAAAAATAAGCACTAGAGATCTAAAAAAAAAAAAAAGAAAGAAATCCTTGGCTAAAAACGACTGCATGACTTTTGGGTATGCTGATTAGGACTGAATGATATGCAAACAAAATATCACAGTGCATCACATTGCTATTATTTTCACAGATTTGAATCACAATTTTATCAGGAGAGGTCTTTTTGTCATTTCTTTTACACTGAGAAAAATCCATTGAGAAAAATGTTAAATTGATGATGAGGTTTTTGCTGGAGTGTATAATTAGTAGGCAAGGCCACAATGGTTCATTTATAATAGTACACTGTGACACATTCTGCCTTTATCATAAGATTGCAACTCCTGTGATTTGGATATTGTACTTGGTAATATTGTGATTTCTATGATGCTTCAGCATTCTTCTTAAAAACTGAAAATCTCAAGAGCCACAAATACAGAAACTCCATGACACCATAATGCTAGATGACTCATGATTCCCTCTGTGAAATGTTAATATCTGTACATTTCTGACAGAGTTTTAAACTACTATTGCCTATATTTCACCGCTATGCCAGCACTCAGGACACAGTAATTAAACTCTGTGTGTGTTTGCTCTTCAGCTGTTTGTGAGGGAACCTGAGGAGCGACTGGGAGTGAAAGGAAACATCAGACAGCACAGTTTCTTCAGCAGCACCGACTGGAACGCTCTGGAACAACGACAGGTTGCGCCGCCCTTCAGACCAACTTTAGTAAGTATAGCTGGGTCTGTGTACATGCAACTCTATAAAACAAGTCCAGCTAGATGTGCTCATACCTTATCCTGATTATTTACAGGGAGTATGCTACCTGCACATGCTTAAACATTAATCAAAATACTGAAGAAAAAAAAGAGCGACAATAGGAAACATCATTTAATGAAACTTAAATACTGTTTACTGAAAATAATAATTAAAATGATGAGCAGCATTGAAATACTGTGACAATGTGATCTTGTTGCATGTAGGTATACAAGAGATTAGCCAATTTAACGATGAAAAGCTTCTACATTCGCTAGTCAGGACCAGAATTACTACTCGGTTGTTGAACGTAAGATGTTCTGCAGTCATCTGCCACTACCAGCTAACATTCTGACTTTGTAAACCAGCAGGGTGGAGAGTGGGTCCGTCTATATGGCGTAAAATCAGTGTGTTTGATCCAGAAAATAAAAACAGAGTTGTATGTTAGCTGTGTCAAAATAAGCTGCCATAAAACCACTTGACCGGAACAATGCGTAACCACATATAGAAGACATATGAACTTTAACCTGCAGGTAAAAGCAGCTGCTAGTGCTAGCACTGCTAAAGTTAGCCACACTTTGTAAACCATAATTTACCTGCAAATACTGCAAACCCACTCAGTCTGAAGAGAAAACACAGCTCATCGTGTGCACATCAGCTTTGTCAAAGGCTTCTTAAATTTCAATTTCAGTTTAATCCACATGGAAATTAGCATAGAGTTAATGGGATGCTTTCTGAGTGTTGTTTTTCCCTTTACTGTTAGATGAGTTAACCTCTCTAAATTAAAATTTCCATTTAATCAACAGTGAAATTAGGCTTGACAACATCTGTAATTACATCTTCTTCATATGACTCAGCTAGTCAAAGTCCAAAATTATTTCTTTGGCCAATTTTTAAAAAAATGCATAACAAATTACACAACATCTGGAAGAAATATCAAATGTAAATAACTGCTTCAGTAATATATACTGTATAAGAGGCAGTAGACACAAGTTCTGTCATTGGTTGACATTTAATATGAGACTAAGGTTGTTAAAGAGATTGCTAAAATGAACCCTGAAGCTGATGTTTTTAAGATCCACAAGGTAAAATGCTACTGAAATATGAAGCAGAACTGGGAGTATGTAGAACAAGAATGGAGGCACAAATCAATCTGCAAATAAATGCTTTCTCAGTGACTTTCTAATCCACATGAGCAAACATCGACAAACAAATGCATGAATGCGAATTAGTGACAAACCACTCAGTTCATTTTTAGTTTCCAAGGATCATTGTAAACAGGTGGATAAACAAGAGGATAAATCTGTTTGCTTTTTTCTTTTAGAGACAATACACATCCAGCTCTTTTAATACGGACCCAGTATTGGATTTAAAATGTCGCTCCACATCCCTCTGTCCAGTCATCGCATCAAACCCGACCGATATTAGATTTAAGGTTGTGATTGGACCAGTATAGGTCAGGCTGAGTGGAAATCTGCTTGAACGGGAGGGAGGCCAAACTCATTCTGCCAGAGAAAATGAAACATGAGCACTCAGATACCATTTTATTTTCCAGCGTCTACTCTAAATTCTAGTGCTGCATAAACCTTTTACTCTTTCAGCTTTTAGTGACACCAAGCTGAAGTTTATATTTAATGGTAAACATGTACAAACAGCAAAGTAGACTAATTATTTGTGCCACACAATAAAATAACCATCTCAGCTTTTGGCTCCATTTTACGAAGCTGCTCAGTTGTGCATTGTGCGTATCGTTGTGTGTGTTAAAACATTTGTTCTTTCTTGCAGACGTCACCCAGCGACTGCAGTAACTTCGACAAAGAGTTCATCAACGAGAAACCGAGACTATCGTGTGCCGACCGCACACTCATCAACAGCGTGGACCAGACGATGTTCAGAAACTTCTCCTTCGTTAACCCGGGAATGGCTCGCGTCGCAGCACGCTGACCGTCTGATAAAAACCTACAAACAAGCTACTCGGTCACAACCACCACTTGAACTGTCACCCAAACAAAACGCACAGACTTTAGACTGAATGTCACAAAACTCAACTGTACTCATAAACACGACAACGATAACCACTAAGAGGTGACCAAGGTGAAAGACACGACTGTGACTGGATCATCAGCTTTCACACAAAACACACATTAAATATCTTTAAAAAGCAGCCACACAACAAATATGAAATAATGCACATCATATGAGAATGTACCTGTAGTCAACTGTGATTCGTCTGCAATTAAGTCAACTAGAAGCAAAAGTTCTTCCCATAGTGTAATTATAATAGCGTGTACAGTAATTGGTCTGTCATAACACAACCCACATGTTGTACACCAAATATTCAAACAGAAAAACATTACTGGGGTGTGCTTATCACTTGGAAATGTGCTTCTAATTAATTTATGGTGCCTCATAATACTCTACGAAGTTCCTGCCTTCAAGTAAAGCAAACTGCGAAATTTGGACACACCAAATTTGTCCTATTTCTTTCTTTGTTCCTGTGTTCTATTCCATAGCATACCATGACGTTTTTTGAGTACTAATGTTAAAGAAAAACACCTGTTCTGTGTAAATAACTGTAATCTAGTTCTATTGATATATATATAGTGCTGTCAGTTGGCTGTAGATCTGTTAATGTACCAGGGTTATTGTTTACATGTGTGTTCCTATCGTATCTCAGGAGTTTTATTGATGATGTACTTAGATCCCTGCATGCTGTAGTTTCTATTGTTCTCCTCATTGTGAATCCTGTACAATAAAGTGTGCGTGTTTTTTTTAAAATGTCGTCAGTGTTTCTTCTAGTCAGGAAGAGGGCTGATGTGTCAAGATTACCGTTACTCACCATATATACTGAGAAATCAAAACCAGAGGTGTTGACAGAAATAGCCATATCATTTTTTCCTCTTAACTTTACCATATGTTTTCCAAGGACAGACACTTACTGACAAATGCTTTTACTAGTTAAGAAACGTGACAATGGTAAATTATAAACGTAGCATCAATATAAATATATCACAATAGAATCTGTAGAATATATTTTCTAATTTCTTCACTCCTTCATGACATTAAACTGAATATTTTTGGGCTGTGGACAAAAAAAATGTAAAGACCTCTTCTGAAATACCAAAAGTGTCTAGTTTAAGCTTCTTGCAAAAAAATAAATAAATACTGTCTGTGAGTTCTTTGTATTCTGTGAAAAAAACTGACTATCTTTGGGGTTTGAACCGTTTGTCATAAAAAACAAGACTTGTGGGCTCTGAGACAATACTACTGACATTTTTCAGAGTTTTCTGATATTTTATACACCAAGCAATAAACCAAATATCAAGAAAGACATTCCATTCAGTTAGAAAACTGTTATTAGTTACACCTGTGCTTTTCTTGCAAAGACAACTTTGCTGTGGAAAAGGCCTAGACAGACGACTGAACCACCTCTTGTTCTTCCAACTTTATTTGGAGCTTATAAGTACTTGTAAATACTGTCTTTTTGTACTTTAATGAAGTCACATTATAGCCCTTCTGTGGCTCCCTAATGCATTATGTCTACATCTGCTCTACATTACAACCACAGTTGTTCTTTTAACTGGTTTAAAAGGACAAATTTAACTCCTGACGCCGTTTCCAGTTACCAAAAAATGTGACTTTCAACCCATACATTGTCAATGAAAGGTTGCTAACGCCTCAAAATGACTTGATTTAATTCATGATGACAGTTGTATTTTAAAGATTATAGGTCCTAGGATAATTACAAGAGATTAGGCGCATATTTCATATATACAGTACAGTAGTTATGGTCTAGTTTGCACATAAAAACAAGGATATTGTCATATCATAGCAAACACTTTTTATAGGATTGCCTATACTCATAACTGGTTAGGCTTTAATCTGCATACATTATTTGGTCTAAATTAATGGGATAATGCTTCCCAGAGAAACATACCTCTACTATTTTCACGGACATAAATTTATGCGTATTTGCATGTAATCATTGTTACCTCCAAATAAAAGCAGCTAAGGTGATGTATAAACTGCGCGCTCCCGCCAGCCGAGTCTTTCTGACAGGACACCGAAACTGGCTGCTACACCACAGCTTCAAACCAAACAGTTAAAGCTAACATCTTTATAGCTTCTCATAGACCACCTCTGAATCTATACCATAGCAATGCATCTTATTTACCACATTGTAACCCTGATCCAGCCTTCAATGTGTGGCTGTCTTGAAGCGTTTCCAAATATTTTTAGAGTTTAGTCGCTGTTAGTTAATGCTACTGTTAGCTAGCAGTTAGCTAATTAGCCCAACAAAAAATAAAGACACGGATCAACTGAGGACACTTACCGCCGTTTGGAGGTCGGGTTCACATTCTTAAGACTCTTCTGGACTGCTAGAAACAAATATATTCCACTTGCTTTAAAGCCAAGACTTTTTTTTTTTTTTTTACTTTTTATACGAAGTTAAACCGTTTATTTCACTGTCAGGAAGCGGCTGCTCTGGTGTTCACTGCTAAACATTCCCCCTTCACAGCAAAGGAGAAAAATATTTTAAAAAACACAACTTTTTAAGCATTTGAAATAAATTCTACATGTGTAGAAAATTAAAATAAAGGCATACAGCTGTTTTAGATTCACTTACATGACAAATTAATAGTGCATTAAAAAGCTTAATTGGGGGGTTTTGGGTGTTCAAACAATCAATCAAAATGTATTTATAGAGCACTTTACAACACTCAAGGTGACCAAAGTGCTTTCCAGTTAAAATCAAACAGTAAAATTAAAATAAAAACAAATTAACAGAAAGCAACAATAGAAGACGTCAAGAAAATAAAATAAGCTAAAATTTCACCACATTACTGAGTATTAAACGCCAGTCTGAAAAATACGTTTTGAGCCGGGCTTTGAAAAGACCAAAGTCGGTGATGGTGCGCATGTCAGGGGGCAGTTAGTTCCAAAGTCTGGGTCCAGCGACTAGAAAAAGCTCCATCACTCCAGTGTTTGTACCTGGCCCTAGGGACTTCCAGAAACAGCTGTTTAGAGGACCTTAACGCACTGTTAGGGTTTCGGACAGAAATAAGTTCAGCCAAATAAATAGGTGCAAGGCCGTTGAGGGCTTTAAAAACAAAAAGTAAAATTTTAAAATCTATCCTGAAAGAAACTGGAAGCCAGTGGGGGAAAAGAGGACTGGGGTGATGTGCTGACGTCTTGAAGTGTTCGTCAGGAAATAGATCAACTGGAGGCTGTTCAGGACAAACTGGGAAACACCAACATAAAGAGCGTTGCAGGGGTTTGTCACCTGTCATACCTGTTACACCTGTCCTCTTCCATAAAAGACATAAATTTAGCATCTCGGAAGGTAGGTATAAAAAGATTTTTATTGATTAGACTCAACAGCTTAATTGGGATTTATAAGTAGGAGTGCCACTGTCCAGTGAGGTCAGGGCTATTATAGAAATAGGGACTATTTTATCAATCAGAAGTAGTTAGTGTCTTGTGTTCACTGGAATCAGATCTTAAACTATACATGAATTTTTTTTTAGACATTTTTTCTTTCACATACAGTCTGTGATGGAGAGACTGCAGCTGAACTTTGGGAATGTCATTTTAAAAAAATGAAATTCCATTCATTTCTGTTGAATTGGTGCCATTTCAGAGTCTGACGTCTCAACTTAAATCTCTCTAAATAGACATGTTCCAATAGGATTCTCATTTTTGCTGTATTTCAGGTGCATTTTGTACTTTTTGGCTGGCATTTGGATGATGCAGCATTCTAAATGCATTAAATTGATCTCACTGGAGCTCTGTGAATTCCCCAAAAAATCCCAAATATCCAGCCTTGTACCAGATGCACTGCAGTGGCAGACTATTTGTCATTTTAAAATAATTTTGCTTAATAATTGCTTTTGTTTGCTAGTTAAGTAAATACTTTTAAAAAACAGACTTTATACAGACCCAGTGAAAGTATCTGCAGTAGTTTATAGGCTGTGTATGCTAACCTGTGTTTTTACTATTTGGCTGTTAGTTTTCTTATTCACTGTGTTTAGATAACTACTGCAATAATACTACTATATATATATTATTGCCTTATTTTTTTCAGTGCTAAACTGATTCTAAAAGCAGATTATTGGTCAGTGAATGTTGTGATACTGAAGAAAATCAAGCTGAGGTCCAATTTACCTCCTGCAAAGCCTGAATGTTTGTCACTGGAGCAAGTAAGTGCTAAAACAGCAATAAAAGCTGTCAAAGTTTGGCTTGCATTAATTCAGCAAAAAACTTATGTTTAGGGTTGATCTTTGCTGTTTCACTGTTTATACTGGCAGTGAACATTAAATTCAACATCTTTAAAGCACTATGAAGTTTTCCTTTAAGTAATAGCAGCTACTAGCAGGATTTAATGAAATCATTTTTCTGCTTTTGCTTCATACGGTGTCATAGTTTGAGCTATGAGATACGAGAACCAATAAGTCCCAGTTAGCAGCATGAGAGTGAAAACCTTGTTTTATATTTAGTTTCGCCACATTTCATTTACACAGTATTCACACCCCGACAGTCAGAACAAACACAACCAAGCTGATGATTACATTCCTTGTGTTGGACAGGTGACAGATACACAGTAACACACAGAATGGTTTTACTGTTAGAAGTGCTTCAGGACATCACTGAGATCAAGTAGGTGTTTGAGCACAAACAGTTTTTGACTCTTCGTTTACAGAAATTTCATGTCATTTCATGTGTAGTTTTATTTTTTTAAATACTTGGCTTACAAACAACTGGATGGCTATTGTGCAAACTGAGAGGAAAAGATACTTCATTATGTTGGTAAATGTGGTCCATAAAAGTCCAGAAGGGAGCATTTTGTCCTGGAGAATCCTCTTTAGTGCTACTAAAAAGATGTAGCTACTGTCACAAATCATATTTTCTTTTTTTATGTATATCATGTATCTGTTATGGTCAACACAACCTGCATAGGTCACTGTAAAGGGCTTGATTCTGTCCCAAACTCCTCCGACGTAGAGGACCGATGCAGCCAAAACAAACAAATAAGAAATTCCCTTTACACTTAACAGTCATCTCCTTCTTAAATGTTTGTCTGTGATGGCTTATGAATTTCTTTACTCCATCAGGTGAGCCACAGTCTTTCACTCAGATTCAATGTGGGGTGTATTCTCGAGGAGGCATCGCGGTGCGTTTGGAGAATGATTGCAGCCTCCGGCTTTTCATCGGCTCCCCGTCGTCCCGGCGGCGCTGCTCCGGTTGAGGTTGCGGCTGAGCTGAGGGAAGTGGACGGTTGGCGTTCTGGACGTGGGACCGTAGAGGCCGAGGTTTCTGGCCGCCGCCGATTTCCTCGGCTGCTTCACAGAAGGAAACGGGTTGTAGATCTGCTGTTTAGGAGTGGAAGTGGTGGAAGATGAGAACGCCGGGGTGGACGGTGACGAGGAGATGTGAGATTTAGATGATGAGGAGATAGAAGAGAGAGAAGGAGTGGAGGGGGAGCATGTTTTGTAGAAGGTGGAGGAGGAAGGAGTGGAGAGAGCTGATAAACCGTTGGCTGATGAGGAGGATGGCAGGCGGGATGTGGAGTTTGGGGTGGAGGTTGCGGGAGGAGAAGATGATGTAGGAACAGGAGATGTGGATGGAGTGGAGGGTGAGGATGAAAGGATGCAGGAAGCGATGGAGGGAAAGTGTCTGTCAGAGTTTCTTTCTGAACCTGAGGAGTTGGACTCTTTGTGTCGGCCAGACGGGGGAGGTGGAGGAAGAAGAGGGACTTGGACTTCAGGTTTGGACTCGGCTGATGTGGGTTCTGGGTTTGATTCTAGATCCAGAGAGTCCAGCTGCACCACCACCTCCACCACCTCGGCTTCTTTTATCACATCCGAACCCTGTGGAGGTTCTTCACATACTGACCCAGCACTGGAGGAATCAGGAGACGGCGGCACCGAGGAGTCGCTCCTCTCTTTCTGCTCATCATCTTTCTTATTCCCCTCATCCTTCCTCTCCTCTTCGTCCCCCAGCCTCCCAGGTTCTTCCTCCTCATCCTCCCTTTCCTCTGAATCTCCAAAGCCCAGCTGAGCTCGAGCCCTGGCGACGTTCCTGCGATGCTGCCGGACGTGAGCTCGCCAAGGTGACCCAGCGCCTCCCGCCGAGCTCCCTGGAGATCCGGTGCTGGTGGAGGGCAGCGAGCCGCAGCGCTGCCTGCCTGGGGAGCCCTGACCCTGGGAGAGGGAAGGAGGTGGGGACCCCGGCAGCGTGGAGGCGCAGCCTCGGGGAGCTCCGCGGGGTTTCCGTCCCAGGAGGAGGTGGTTGATCGCTGAACTGGAAGGGTTGAGCTGGGAGGCCAGGACTCGGGTGGCAGGACATTTGTCTGGAGGGAGGGTGAAGGTGGAGACAGAAAAACACATTGAAACAGGCTTATTCTAGATCCTAGGTTCAGGTGTTTGAGCACAGAACAATGAGTCTAGAATAGAAGAGATATCTGAGGTAGTTATTTAATGAATGTAGGTGAATTAAACACATTTTTACAGACTTGCTTTGATGTGATGTCATCAGTTTTATTTGTCTGTTTTATTCTTTTTTAATAATTTATTAATTTACTTATTTATTTTGATTGTTTACTATTATTATTAACATTACTTTTATTATTTTTACCCTTAGTTTTAACAATTTTACCCTCTTTTTTTATTCTCTTTATATTTATATTTCATAGGACATTTTTGGTGTTTTTACAATTTTATTTCTTTAGTCTTCTTTCTTTCTGTTTCGCCTTACTGGCTAAATGTTGTTCAGTAGTCTGTATGAGTAACCAAATTATCGACAAATATCTTTTCCGAGTTCCAAAAATAACATCTTAGACTCACTTTGTCCAACTAAAATCTTGATATTACTAGAAAAAGTATTATTTATTTATATTATTAGAAAGGGAACTCTTATCCTTACATTTTAGAAACTGTACCTTTTAAATATGTAGTAGTACATTTAAAATAATTACATCATACATTTTTTTCACATTTTAAAAAGGTAAATGTTTATATATTTGATAATCAATATACTGATCTTAGGAATAGTCCAGTATTCTTAAGATAATGGATTTCAGATTTTCATGAGCTAGAAGCCAAATCCATCAAAATTATAATCAAAAAAGACGTGAAATATTGAATTTTATGTGTAATGAGTGTAGAAAAAAATGTATTTTTACATTCTTAAATAAGCGCTGGAAAATAATAAACTTCTGCAGGAACTTTTGAGATGCACTAGTATATTAATTAAATTATTACTTTCATAATTTTCATTAATAAACGTTCTGTCGATGCTTAATGAAATTAAATCAGCTTTATACTCATCACAGAAATGATTCAATCATCCAGCAGGTGAGAAATAAGAAGCTGTTCAGAGCAGCAGACACCAGGGGGCGCCACAGCCTCTGTTTTACTGACACCTACAGTATTTAATGATTCCTCTTCAGTTATATAATGTGTAAAGTAAAGCATGTTAATATAAACAGGACTTTATAAAAGCTGATTACGGTCTTTATGTGACTGATGATTACAGTGGAAAGAGGAGCGACTGTGTGCGCAGATGTTTTGAAGGAGGAAAACATCAAATCTCAGAGTAATACTGTTACACAAGCCTCACAAATCAGAGGTTTGCATGAGATGGAGGAGCTGCAGCAACAGAGAGAGGATCTGTTAATGAATGTTAGTAAAAGGAGTTCGCCTGAATCACAGACACCTCCAACATGCTGCTGAAAAAACAGGACTCATTTGCAAAAATCAAATATAACTGGAAACATCTGTCACTGCAGAAATGCATTATTTGGTTAAATTAAACTGACACTCTCCCCAGTCATAGATGCATTGAAGCAAAATGTCATAATCCTAACTGCAAAATGCTAAAAATTGGATGACTATATATAATAGTTAACAATATTTTAATACAGCTAAATTTTTATGGAATTTTGATCAATACTTTAGTTGTAAAAACAGCTATTTATGTTTCTGCAGTCGCGACAGGTGTCTCCAAATAAATATTTGGAATAAATCACAGCTGGTTTATTGAGTTTAATTATGCAATTTCCATCTGTAACCAGAACAAACCCACCACCAGCTGCTCTGGCTGTAGAATTCCCTTCACCAAACATACCGCTTTTTGATGAAAAATTAATCAAATTAATGTAAAGTGTGGCACCAGCTTCAAAAACACTCTCAAAATGCTTCTAAATGTAGACTCCTTTCCTGCTTTACAAAATGAATCAGACATATTTAGCATTTTGAGAGCAAGTTATGAAGCCAGATTTTGTACTTAATGTCAGATTTATAGTTAAATAACCCATAAAGAATCCAGTATTTTGGATTTTTGAGGAGTTCTCTGAGCAGATTTCCATTGTTTTCTTGGGAAAACTGGTTCAAATAAGCATCAGCAACCTCTGTTTAAATCTCAACACAGAAGTTCTGAAGTTATGTGTTTGAATTAGCCAGGTTATTTTCTTAATTTATCGTAAAATTCCAAAAAATCAATTGGAAATCTGCTGTGGGAACAAATTAAACACAACCAGTAGTTTAAAGCCATTCAATTACTTCAAATCCAACACCAATAAACCCATAAAAACCATCAAATAAGACCCAGAAGTCCCAGTTTCAGATGGTCTGTACTGCAGGTTTGACACCAGTACCGTCAGTGCTGTGGTCAGAACCGTCGCTGTGTTTGTTGAAACCATCCTGAGGAACCCCTGGACTCGTGGCCATCTCAGTTTCAGGTCCTATGAGTCACACAGCATCATCAAACATCTGGATCTGTGCTGAGCACGTCTCTGTTGATATGTCTTCATTTTTTCCCATGTGTACCATCTCTTTAGTTCTTGCTTTGCTTCAAACTTTTAAGCCCCTTTCTGTGGCCGTGATATACAGTATATAAACATAGCCAGTGAACTTTTAAATCATCTCTGTTACTGGGGTCTACCAATCTGACCCCCAGAACCAACTAGCAGGTTTTAAAGGCATGTTATCTTTAAAGAAATATGCAATATTACACCATTTATCTGGGCTAAAAAGTGTGCCAAAAAACAGTGGGAATTTGAGTTGGATAATCAATTTTCTGACAGTTCTTGAACTACTCATCTGTCATGCCGTTTTGTTGGGAAAATCTAAGCTTAAAATCATGGTATTTAATGAAAATGACTTTGTCCTGCATGTCTAATTTCAAAATTCACCAATAATCTAACATTTCTGGTAACTAGATTCTGTAAAAAACTAAAGATTCTGTGATCATAGCCATGAAGCCATTAGGGACTCAGCTGCAACAAACAGCATCGTGATGAAATTCAGGGACTATTCACTTGAACTGCAGGCTGTGTTTACACAGCACAAGTATGGAAATAGAAGAAAATGTAAATGGGTGAACATATATAGTACATAGAGACCAGTACTGGCAACACCTTTAGGCACGTAGAAGAACATGTATGTACATGTTGATTCAAAGTTATTTCAGTTTTCTTTTATTAATTGTTTATGGTATTATAACTTTGTTATACCACAAAAAAAGACATTTCTGAGTTCTCTCTACTTCTAGTCCTGGTTGTCCTGTTTCCATATAGCTCTTTATATTGCAGTGAAAAATGAGCCCACAGGGACTAAAATGAGCAAAAATCTGCCAGCAACTGCTCAGGGTTCAGGTGGTTGAACGAAATAAGTTGTTAAATGACAGAATCTCTAAATGATATATTTTGCTGTAAAATGTAAATGAGCAATAAATCATGTTAAAAGTACAGCTTTTGATGACATTTAAGTCCGTCCCTACCTATGTTCATTCACTGGTAGACTAAAAACTGATGTTTAAGTTACTATCACTGTTGTTATTTTCCTGCTCACCTGTGCGTATGTACAGCTGCATAGCCTGTTGCTGCTGCCGCCTCTTGATTCGGGCGTATTGCTTCTTCAGGGCGTAGATGTCGGTGCTCATCCTCTCCATCATCATGCTGTTGATGGCGGCCTGATGCTCAGCTCTCGCTCCTCCTCCTCCTCCAGCCCCTCCAGCTCCCACGGCTCCTGGGCTCAGCTCTGCGATGTTCCCCTGCTCGGCTCGCTGGTCTGGAGGCAAGAAAACCACACACAGGTCAGGGAAGGATCAGACCATTATTTCTATTCTGACAATCTGGAATGTCTTCAGAAGTAGAACCAGAGCAGATGAAAGGTAATTAAGACAGTGTGACCCACAACTGTAATAAGTAATGAAGCTGAACAAGCATGTTTTGATTTATTTCATGACTGTGTGCATTAAGACTGTAACAGTAAACAACCTGGACACACACAGCACATGGAGAAGATAGACTGTGAATATTACTAATACACCGATAACTTTTTGGTTTTTGGCTGCTACTGATGATTAGTTATCAAAAAGACCAGCAACACCAGTACTTGGAACTGATTTGCAGTAAAAACGCTGTTAGGAAACACAAATAACAACCTAAACTTCATTGTTTTCAGTGCCTCTATTTATGTTTTGTGTATGTTTAATTTAAAAGAAGAGCTTCCAACATTTATCCATCAGTGTAGACTGGCTGTTAAGTATAGAGAGCATATTTTACAGCATGTTTGAAAGGCATATTAACAAAAAATAAATGTAAAACATTTTAAAAATCACCAAAATTACACCATTTATCAAAGCACAGCCAGAAATTTTTAAAAACAGAATCATCTGATTTTTTACTTTCCAAATCCCACTCTGTTGGGAAAACAAACCAAAATCCAAGCTTAAAAATTGTGATATTTCATCAAAATCATTTCGTTTTATATGTCTAATTTAATTAAAATTGCTAAGAATTGCCAAAAAATCAATTTCTGTTTATAAATAAATAAATAAATAAATAAATAAATAAATAAATAAATAAATAAATAAATAAATAAATAAATAAATAAATAAATAAACTAAAAATTCTAAGCTCCTTTGTGCAACTGTGAAGACATTAGTGACTCCACTCCAATCAACGGTCACATAACAAAAATTCTGGGACTTTTTGGCTGAACTGCAGGCTGTATTTGGAAACAAACTAAAGATATTAGTAGTAAAATATCAGTATTATGTAGAGTCACCATTTTTTCCAGTATTGGCAACACCTTGTGAAAAGGTTGTGCACGTTATAAATAATCAGAGAAATTCAACATGTTTTTTTTTTCCTTTTTTGTGATTTGTATCATTCTAACTGTGTCATACTGCACAAAGAGTTCTCTTTACAACTAGCCAAGAATGTGCAATTTCCATGAAGACTTGAGGACAGTGAGGCAAAAGCACCCAGAGGGTTAAAGTATTTTATCAGGAATTGTTTGAAAATAACAACACTGATAGTTGGAAAAATGCTGAATATCAATCCAATGATGAGCCACTGTCCTAATTAATGCTGTTTTGAGTGCAGTTTAAATAAAAAGACTGACTGCATTTAGATTTTTTGACAACATCATTGCTTTCGTGCCAACTGAACTGAAACACTGAAATTGAGAGATTCAAGTGATTTGAGTCAAATGCTCTGGTTCAAAAAGCAGAAGCAAAATACACAAATCAGACATAATCCAATGTGCCTTTTTTAAGCTTTTTAAGCTCCTTTTCTTTCTTATTTGCTCCCCGAGTTGGACTTTAATCAAAATCAGCTGACCACACGAGACATTAAACTAAGCAGCAGTGAGAAAAAAGCCTCTTGAACAACAAAATCTGGGGATTCTGTGTTGTTTACTGGCACAGCATCTAACTGTACGATATACTGTATTCTGCACATAACTGTGGATGTTCAGAGTCTATTTTCAAAGCCTTTGACTCAACAGAGTGAGTCACACTTTCCTGCTTTACGATGCTTTTAGATCAAAGCAGAAAACGAGGTAAAGTGTGTTTTGTCGAGTTTTTTACTTGAGTGAATTTCTGTTCATTTTCTCTTTAACTTTCCTGAGTGATGAAAGCGTTTTGGAGGCTATTTTTCATCACCTCTTCCTGCTTTTGTGCAACGTAAAACACTTTTGCGAGGCCTGCTGCTCTGCTTTGTTGACTGCAGCTCCACAGAGTGACTGCGTTAGTGATTTATTGATGTTCTTTTGCTTCTTAAAGATAACGAGCGACGTTTCCCTCTTTGAAGCGGGTCAAGTCGGATGTGCTGAGGATCTTCTTAGGAGGTTAAATGAAAGTACACAGATCTGAAGTCCTCTTTAAATCTCTCCACAGTGTGACAAGTGCTGCTTCAGATCTTAGCCAATGGCTTTCACTAAATCCCTTGGGCTGTTTTTCGTGTTAGTCGCTGAAGGACGAGGAAGCGGGGATTTGTCTGGAGGAAACAGATCAGAGACTGTACTTGGAGTCAAATCGGGGGCAGAACATGAGGATCTGGGGCAGGAGTGGGTCTGGAGACTCTAGGCGCCCGACTGTGTTCTCTCTTTTTCAGTCGTGTGGGCTGTTTTATGCGTCTGAGCTGACCTTTCAGATGTTTCTGGTATCTCTGCAGCTCCGGGGCCAGCAGGCCACCCAGGGGCCCCAGACAGCCGAGCGCCGTCACCACCGAATCTTCGTCATCCATGTCGGCGTCGTCATCACTGTCCCAGCTGCCCAGACCACCACTGGAAGAACATCATCACCATTACTGTTATTATCACTTGTGCCCATTATCACCATTTAAATATTAACTTTTCCAGTGAATATGCACTTTGTTAAGAGTACAGTTAGAGGTCATGTTTGTCAAACAGGTGCTTCAAATTACATTCTGGACTCTTGTTGGTTATTTAATCTCAAATTATCAGCGGCCTGGTGTGCTTCAAACTGTTTTATCTTAAACTACAGAAAATTTAAATGATACGTGGGAAGTTTTAGCTTGATATATCAAGTATTTTCCAAGATAAAACATTTCTAAGTTTCCATTTTTAGAAAATTTTTTATGCACTGAAATTTGAGGCTCTTTGAACAACATCTTAAAAACTATTAAAGATAAAACCCAGACATTTTCACTGTATGTCTCATTATGTAATTGATTCAGCCTCTGCAATATTGGACAAATAGATCAAACAGTCTCTGAATCTGGCTGAGTTAAAATATGAAAAAATAATGATAATATAGAAGTCAACTACTGACATTTTCTGAACTACGTGTAGTTGCATTTCACAATAAGACAAAACAAAACACGTACGAAAGAAAGTAATTTTTGTTGAATTTCATAACTGAGAAAGTATGACAAGTTGTAGCATGAAAACAAACTTTTGTTAAACAGTCTGATCGAAATGGTTCACAAAAAAATCAACCAAATCCAGCGAATTTCACTGGACTTTGGTTGATTTTTATGTGAATGTTCTTAAGAAAATATTAGAAGTTTTATTGATATATATGGAATCACTTTAGATATTTTTAGGATTTTTTTGGAAATTTTTTACAAATTTTTTGAAAATACAAGAATTTTTTTTGCCAAATTTGGGGGATTTTTTTAAAAAATAAAACTGTTTAGGGAAACTTTTAAGGAATTATTGGAATTTTCTTCTTCTAATTTTGAGATCTCATTATTCTAAATATCACATCTTATTTCAAGACATCTTACCAAGCCATTTTCCAACTGTTCCTTTGGCAGATTTTTCACTTATTTCAAGGTAAAAGTTGCTTGAAATAAGTTTTTTTCTTGTTTTGAGAGGGGCATTTTTTCCAGTGTATTCCAGATCCAGTCAGGGTTATAGATTCTAACTTGCTCATTCAGTTAAAGGATCACATTCATCTAAACAACCTGTCTGCTCCTGCACTCTCTCTACTCCTACAGGATGGTGGGTTAACGAGGGCGGATAATTTATTGTGATCATTGTGCTAACAAGGTCGATAGCATCAAGCCTTTTATTGCCTTCTGGCTAACAGCCAGAAAGCTAATCGGTAGCTTCTTTCTTCTGTCTTATTTCCTCAGTGCTATTGATCATTTGTGTCCTGTGTTGCTGGTAGTTGAGAAAACAGAACGCAATCCAGTCTTAAAAACAAATGACCAACAGTATTATGACTTGTTGGGTCGGTAAAGTTTACAGGTTGTCTGTTGCCACTTTAACCGTCTGAACTCCAAAACAAAACACCACATCAGGTTACAAAGGCTTGTAATCTTTTAAAAAACACCAAAATTAGAACATTTGTCAGGGCCAGAAACTGTAAAAACAGAAAGTATTTTTGGATTTTCAACTTTCCAGAAGGTCCTTGAATAAATCATCCATGACGTGCTGCTCTGTCAAATTAAAGAAAATGTCCCAATCTAAGCTTGAAATTATGATACATCATCAGAATCATTGTATTCTACCTGTCTCTTTCAAAAATTAGCCAAGAAATAAAGCATTTGCACTAAACAGATCCTGCGAAAAACAAAACATTCTGCACTCCTCAACACAACTAAAAGCCATTAGTGATATGATTGTGATCAGCTGTCAGGTGACAAAAATTCTGATGGTTTTCAGACAATTAAACATACTTGATCGATAAAATAAATGCAGCATGGCTCAGAAACAGTAAACAGAGGAGCATGTTGTTGGATATATTCAGCATGGTGAAACATCTTTCTAGAGCTGATGTGCAGAGTAGTGAATAAAAAGCTTGTAGAAGTTGTTAAATATTGAAAAGGAGTGGTCAGATAGCCTCTCTAGAACCTGTGGAGCTCCCATTCTTGCAGTATTGTTAATGCTGGTGGACAATGGAAGAAAGTTTGCTAAATTTTTGTGGTTCGATTTTGTAATAAAAGTAATTTAACCTTAGATTTATTAATAAAATGATACTGTACAGAAGACATTTTCAGGTTCTCTTCTAGCCAGGGTTGTTATGTTTCCATAGAGGTGCAGAACTTTATACTGTAGTCAAAAATGAACCACAGTGAATAAAAATGCAACAGGAGCATAACAAGAATTCACCAAGAAACTGATCAGGTTTTAGACGGTTAAACTAACAAAAAAAGGAGTGACTTTTCTTCCACATAAAACATATGTTGGTGACAAACGTATTTCTGTTACTGTCACCTACTATTTATCATAAATATCTTATACAGGTCCTGATATTTTCCTGTCTTTATCACAATGCATGCTAACTGTGGAAATGATTATCAAAGTCCACCACCACAACAACATCACATGTAGAAATGTGGAGTGTTTTACACAGCACTATTGAATCTCTAAGTATAGAACAGAACAAACCTTCCATTGGATTTCACTGAGGTAGGAAATGGAGTGATGTTGTAGGTGTATTTCTCTCTCAGCTCGGCCAGCTGGGGGAAGGGAAACACCGCCATGGAGTACACCTCCTGAAAGACGGGGAGGACGGAGATTTAAGAAACCTTTTGTGACATATTTAAAGGTATAAATGTGTGCTGTTTGTCCTTTACCTGCATGAGTTCAGCAGGATCGATGAGGTTGTCCTCCAGCATCTCCTGAGTGAGGCATCCCATGGTGCTGTAAAACTCATCGGCAGTCTGACAGTATTCAATCCTCCTGGAGAGACATGAATAAAAGAGGCAGGCTGTGATTAAAGGACAAACAGAAGAAGAGTTATCTATGACAATTATTTGGCTCAGTTCAGACCCAGATAGCACATAAAAACATGATTATAGCTGTTTTTTTAATGGAAAAATCGATCCGTAGATATGTGTTTTATCCTCCTATTACAAGCATTTTCAGAAAATATCCTATCATGTTCAAAGACTATTATTAGTGGAAGCAGCAGAGGTGCTATTAGTGTTCATGACTGGGGTATTTTTCATCTCCACAAGCACAGATTTAACAGCAAACAGCCTGAAAACGCTGACAAAACAAAATGCCGGATATTGGCGCACTGACGAATACAAACATTGGGATCATTTCTCAAACTCTTCACCACCGTCTGGAGTTTAATCAAGCATCCACTTACTCCCCCAGTCTCTCCCAGATGGCGAGGGCGACCCGAAACAGCACCTCCGATCCCTCGAAGAAAACCGAGTCCCAGATCTTGAGCACGGTGGGAGCCGGCAGGCAGGTAGCGAACATAGTCAGAAACCACTGCATAGTGAAAACGTTGGTCAGCGGAGGCTCGTAGCTGCCTGGAAGACAGAAAAACACACACATATTAGACAAGTGATTAATAATACACTCCAAGATTAAAACACTAACTCATGCAGACATGAACAATTTATTTTGCATTACACGTGTATAATTAAAATGACTTACAGATACTCTGTTTTTAAGCATGAGCCCCTTTCAAACATGCACTCCTTGCTATTTTTCTTAATCTAATTTCTCTAGATGTTGGAACAGCAGGCCTGTCATACCGTACCATATTGTCACATTTCTGTATTACTAACAGCACTGTAGAAGCCTGAATTGCCTGTTGGTACGCAACTGATATACTTTGAGTTGTATCAAGTGATGTAGGGAAAGGCCTTTCCCATATTTCAGCACCATTTTGGTGCAAAAATGCGAGCTAGATAAACACATTTCTCACTCATTTTGCTCTACGATTTTATTTCAAACTGAAATCTCCATAAAAATAAAACTTTCCTGCAACAGGTCAGATTATTGAGACTCTTCTATAACGAATGTAATCCAGGTTTGGTCAGACAGGAGCTCAAATTTAGCTTCTTGCTTCCAGCTGTTCGTAGGAGTCTGTCCTCGGAGTTTATTAAATATTTGCAGCTTTAGACTGCAGCAGGATCCATTTGAGTATCTCCAAGGAGGGAGAGTTTTGCACATTTATGCATGTGGAACAACATCAGTAAGTGCACTAGTTATAAATTATCCCCCAGCATTGTGAGAGGATCGATCTGGATATAACAAAGCCCCACTGTGTATTTTTTTTCAGTATCGTGTACAGCATCTGTTTTAATGAGCAATATTTTGGATTTCACATACAACATGTCAATGTTATGTGCAATATTTCATTTTTCGGATGCAATATTTCAATTTCATGCACAATTTTCATCATCATGTGTGATATTACTGATTACTCAGTATCATTGCCAGCATTACTTTTTACTTGTCTATTGTTCTATTTCTATTCTATTTTATATTTTAGTTTACTTTAGGTTACTTAGTAATGTTTTATCTTCCATCTTATTGCTTTTCTTCACTGCACTTCATTTATGTCATTTTGTTTTTTCTGACCACTGTCTGGCACAAGAACATCCTTCTGGAACAATAAAGTTTTATCTTATCTTGTGTTATTTTATCAGTGAGTAACACTGACATAAACTTCATCTATAACTCACTTTAACAGAGTGATAAAGCAGCAATGTTTCAAATGTCTAAAATGTGCTATATGTTCACATAATATCAGCATTAAAAGCAGGTCAAACACCAACATTTATACAAGACACCCTTTGGAAAACACTGACACATGCACCCAAACAGAAGCGTACCTCCAGCTTCTCGGTTTGCTGCTTTCTGAAGGTGGTGGAGGTGTTGGGACAGTCTGGGCAGCTTTAGACGCAGCAGATCTCTGAACACCGCCATGTCCACTGATTAAAGAAGCCACAGAAAAGCAGATTAAATGTAACATTGGTAGGGAGTCTGGATTTGTTATGTTCCAGTTTTAATTAACAGTGTAAATGTTCAAATGTCTGTCTGACACATTTCAGATCACAGCTACCGCATGTATTACTGTTTTAGCTGATGAATCCCAAATTAAAACATCTAATTTAATTACCAGTTATTTGATTTGATCTGCCTGTGAGAAAAATGCCAAATTACAGTTTCCCAGAGACAAAGTTGACATATTTCATTGCTTGTCTTGTTCAATCAAATCCGTTAATCTTTTCATCTCTAGATCAGAGAACTGCACCAGATGCTACTACAAACTGAACAGTCTCTATGATGTTTTGTACAAAATTGTGCCTTTTGTAGTTAAGTTTTGATCTAAAGCTGTTTGCATGTAATATCTAATCAGTTTCTTTCATTTTAGGGTTGTCTTCAGTTCCAAAATGCATCAAACTGCGTGTGTGAGTTATGGTATTTACCTGACAACGCACGCAAGTTGTTGGCAAAATAACTGTCGGGCAGCACTTTGTCAATCAGGTAGATCATCACCTGAATGCAGAAGAGTGGAAAAAGATGAGACACCTTAACTTCAGTGCATTTCAATCATCTTAGAATTACATTTGGGCTGTCAAGAAGCACAATCACTCAGCACACGATAAAGGAAATGAGTCTATGCCGACTTGTTTGACAGAAATTTATGCATTTTCTTTTATTTCTGGCCATTTTATGAACAAAAATGTGTATTATGATATGAGCCCAATTAACAAAACAGGTAAAAGAAATAGAAACTCCAATTTCTATTCCCACTTCGGCTGGCAAAAACTTCTTAACAAGGTCCAAAACTTCTTTTATGCAGGAAAAAACTACTACCAGGCAGTTTAAGCAACATGTGAGATACAAAAATCATGTAAAAACTACATCTTGTCCTGCAGAAAACACAAAATTTTTGGAGTAAACAGTCATATTTTCCATGTTATTCAATGCTGTGTACGTACCTTCAGTGCATCGCTCTCATTTCCTTCGGTAACCTCCAGAATAAGAGCAGCCAGTACGTTGAATCCCTGGCAGTAACCCACAGCTTTATTCCAGCGGGCGTAGGCCAGCAGCACCCTCTTCAGCACCACCCGGTCCTGCTCCCCCTCCTGGCCACAGTAGGAGCTGCAGCCCGTCCTGTGCAAATCCTGGCAACAACAAGGATGCAACGCGTTAATTATTCAATTACCAGTCAGCGCATTAGCCGGATAAATCAGTTATATACACATAGATAAATGATTTGATGCGCTAAACAGAGACGAGCGGATAAACAGAGGGAGGCAGATGGCTGGACTTTGCCTTGTTGGCGGAAGCAGCCATTAGTCTGTTGAATCTGTGAGTCACTGAGACGTAGAAAAGAGCTGCAGTGTTTCCATGAAGTCATCCTGTTCTCTGATGCACAGTCACAAGCAAACATCCTCAACCAAGCACTGCTCTGCCCAGTCACACGCACTCTCAAAGGTCAGACTGTTTTATATGTTGGATAAGCTCATATACAGAGAAAAGATGATTGTTGTGAGAGGATTATTTCAATTAAAAAGCTCAACAGGTTCAGAGTGTTTTATGAAATTGCTGTGCGTCTTTAAACCCCATCTATTGTTGGACTTCAGCATCAAATAGCAGTCAGTTGGATCGATCTTTAGGGACCATATAGGACTAAAAAAAAAAGGATTTTACATTCTCAAAGTCTTCCGTCTAAAAATAATAAAATGCTCTGAAAAAATATTTATGACTAAAGCTCCATTTTGCAGCTTTTTTGAAGCTTTAATGTCAATCTGTCATTATTTGTTGATTAGTAGTTCAAATATTTGCTGATGAAGATGTGAGATGTGTGATAAAAGCTATTAGCTGTTAGCTAGAAGCTCATTTGCCAGTTTATTAGGTACACCTACCTACATCTAATGCGATCTAACAACATTCCTGCAATAAATCCTACCTTCCAGAGGATTTCTGGGTTCAGAAAGAGCCTTTAAAAAATGACTACACACAACAGCTAGCCTGATGGATCCCTGTGCACGAAGGGTAGTGAATCTGTGGTATATTTGACATTAGCTTTGCATTTTCCTGTTATTTCTGATCATTCTATTATATCTATTCTAAGTTATTTTCTAAAGTAATCAATTCTTTTCATTGTGGCACTGCCTAAAACCTCTCTGCAGGACGCCAAAAATCCCTTTGTGTAGGAAAATTTCTGCCATCACGAGGCTTTTGTTGTTCATTTCGTGGAAACTGATTTACAGCCACATTGGTTCGACTCTGTGGCAGATGTGGAGGCAGCTGAAGTGATTGAAGTGCTAAACTTTGATCAGATTCAAGATCAGTGTGAGTGATTATTTTATCATAGACCTGGTTCAGTAGCAAACAGGTTGTGTTCTCTGCTAACATAACTGTAGTCTAATACATTTTCTTGTAAAAAAAAAAATGCAAAAATATTTGATATGTGCAGTTTATTTGCAAAACTAGACAGAATACATCACCACTGATGGTAAAAATACAATCTACATAAGCTGTAGTGCGGATATCTGTACTAAAATACAGTATATTATGTTTCGTGACCCTGCACGGTCTCTACACTCGGCTTCAGAAGGCATTCGTGCGTCTGTTTATTTTCGTCCACATGCTGAGGCTTCAACCTTGGACACCAAGCTGCTGACTCAGGACACACAAACACTCGTATACTCTTGTGGACATACATTCATCTCAACCCCCAACTCACAGCTCACAAATACAGTCCAGTTACCTTGACGATCTGGATGCCGAGGGAGTCATCGTCTGGGTTGCTGCGCTCGTTAAAGGCGAAACGAAGAGTCTTCTCCCAGTCGATGGAGATGCTGTGGAGGTACTGGTCTGCTAGCGTTAGCCAAACCTGCACAGAGACACAAACCACATAAAACTACTGGAAAATGAAGGCAGTTAATGTGAGAAACACTGAAGATCACAAATGCAGACTTTCATTCAGTGTCCCCATTGAGATATTTAAACAAACATTTAAAATGCTCTGTGTCTCTTCCCATTATTACTACTATTTTACCATTATTCTATTATTACTACTATGTTTATTGCTGCATAAGCTGCTGTAACAATGTCGGGAGAAATAAAGGACTTATCTTCCCTGCAGCTCTTCTGTACGAAGCCTCTTGTTCAGAGTGACTCACTTTGTTCACGCAAGAGACAAGTTTTCATTGTTCATCTACTCGGACAAGGTGAAAGTAATCGCTTCCACTTCCTGTCTCCTCGCTCTCTCCTCTCAATAGATGAAGTCTTGATGTGAGATGAATGCAGTGTTGTAGACAAAGCACCTCTGCGTATTGTTCTTTTAGACTACTCTGTCTCTCTAAAGACCTTGTAAATCACAGCTGGGTCATCAGTTCAGACACAAATAAGACTAGAGGAATTTAAAAGGTCTTGTTTATCACAACGCTTTTTCAAATGGAAGATATTTGTCACCTAAAGAGACATTCAAAGGCTGAGGACAAGTTTTCTTTTTATACTCCCTGACTGCAGAAAAGACTCTTAACACTTGGGATAAATAAGTCATATACACTGCTAAAAAAAATTATAAGGAACACTTCATTTTTACATCTTTTTCTTCTCAATAAATTACACAATGTAAACCAACCCTAACCCACACAGAGGGGGATTCACAATTACTTACACTTCCTAACCGGACAGATCAATATCCCAGAACTTTACTTCAGTTAATGTTATACTTTGCCGTTTAAGCGTTCCCTTAATTTTTTGAGCAGTAGAGCTATCTTTAAAGTTGCATACCCTCTTCCTCCACTCCTTTGGTATCCCAGTAGGAAGCCTGGCCACAGCTTTGAGGGCATCATACCACTGTTGGAAGAAAAACAATACAGTGGTATTTACATCGTCGCCTGACGTGGTGCAATCCAAAGGTTCTTAGACTGTTCAGTGTGCACTTGAACAAAGCGTTTCACGGTCATGTGGATGCAACAAGTGCAAGCGGCAACTTTAATGAATCAGGAGACCACATAATGTTGCGCTATCAATATCAAGACCTGTGTTAAAGATGTTTGAGATTTCTCCATGGACAGATAACTGCACAGAAAACATCCCATTTTGTCCTGGGATGCCAGGATGATCCAACCCTAACTTTGGGTATGATCACAAGTGAAGAGCGGTGGGTCTGCGGCTACCATCAGGAGAGGAAACAGCAGTTTTCACAATGTAATAGCTTCAGTTTCCAAAACCAGGCAAGAAGAGCAACAGCAGGAGTTTTTCTTCAATATTCACGTGGTCATAAAGTGAGAATTCCTCCCCAGAGTCGGACCATTGGAGAACAATCGGCACAAACTTGCTAAACTGTGGCACAATGACATTTTAGTGGTCAAAAGTGTTGCATGTCCAGTGACTGTGCAATGATTATGCATTGGGTTTTTGGCCACAACAACTCAATCATCGTTCTCAACCCGCTCAACTCACCAGATGTGGCTCTCTGTGACTTCCTTCTCATCCCCAAAGTAAATTTTAGTAAGTTGAAGGGTCGCCGCTTTGACACAGTTGAAGAGATTCATCACTTATTGCAGATGGTGCCATGGTTACATAACAGGGCTTCCAGGGAGCCCTTGCATCACTAAGAAGACCGCTTTGACGGGGATGGTGGCCAGATTTATGTATGGTTTTTGATGTTTATGGGCACAGTCTTGGAGATTTTTTTATCACACTTTGTTTTAATAAAGACATTTTAAAAAGTGTATCCTAGTTCTACAAGATGTTCCCACAGTTCTCAGCTTTTTGAATTAGAGCTGAAAAGTCTTGAACCAAAAACAAGTTGAGCTGCTTTCTACTAAAACACTTACAAAAAGGTTTACAGTGACCTTAATGACTGAGAATCTACACGGACAAAAAGAGACAGCACTGTCACATTCACTTACACGCTAAAACAGATCTATATACTCATGTAAAAACAGAACTTTATAACAGCAGCTAAACATGTTGGATGTG
Organism: Amphiprion ocellaris; assembly: GCF_022539595.1. NCBI lineage: Eukaryota > Metazoa > Chordata > Actinopteri > Pomacentridae > Amphiprion > Amphiprion ocellaris. The sequence goes on along the minus strand of NC_072786.1, from coordinate 27,580,408 downwards.
CAGTTAAGATCTGGGTTGTATTCCTCACCTGCTGGAATCCGTTCTTTCCCAGCGACGGTTCAATCGTAAACTTGAGCCTTGTGTCAACTCCTGCAAGCAAACAGAGACAGTTGGTTAGAAGAGCCTTTATCTGATGTTTGCTGACTTCTTTTTGCTTGTTTAAATGTGTGAAATTGTTCTAAAATATGTGCAAAAACACTGAACAAAACATTATATATCTACACCAAAGCTAGTGAAAAGGACAATTGTGGTTTAGGAGCAAAACGACAGAAAAAGTGATATTGCATTCTAAGACAGAAGGCAAAAAAATAAACTTTATAAGATTATAGTCACACTTGCACTGCAAAACAAATCAAACAAAAAAGATCCTAGAAAATAATGTCAAAATCTGGCAACAAAGGTACCAGTAAAAACAAAACAAAGAACAAAAAAATAAATAAAAATAGTGAAATTCTATGGCAAATATGCGTAAAATATCATTTTTAGTCAATTAAAATATAGTTAACCGATGTAAGTTAACAGTCACACTCTGTCAGGGCACATTACTTTTACAACAGATTTTCGCTGTGGGCATTACAAACCGTTTCAGGCTCTTTATTGTTTTTTGTTACAGTCATAATACAAATAAATATAAATAAAATAACTTTTTGTGTGATTTTACTAGATATTTTCTGTACTTAAATGAAACAAGAAAATCTGTAAAATAAAAATTATATTTTTTTATTTTAAAAAATTGTCAATTTGATCTACCATTTTTCAATAATTAATCTATATTCTTTTTCTTTTAAATAACACGAAATGTGCGTAAAATATTTTTTGCTGATTTAACTGGTAATTTATTTAACTTTGATGATTTAACAGTAGATATGATGCAAATTTAAGAAAAATCGCTGTATTTCAATGAATCACAAATTTCTTCTACCAAAACATGAACTATCTGTAAAATAAGATTTAAAGATTTAAGATTTTTTTACAAAAAAAAAGATGTGATCACTATTTATGATTTTGACCTTTCTTGGGTCAATATGTAAACTAGCTATTTTTGCTGTGATTTTACTCATTTTTATGTGTAATTTAAAACTGGGAGTTTCTGTAAAATAAGATGTGTTCTAAAAAATATTTCGAAAAAAACGTTCATTTTTTACAGTGCATGCATAAGCAAATAAGAGGTGAAAAATACACCGTGTGGCTCCTCCGCTGGTCCTGTATTAGTTAATCTTTACTTAGATATGTAATTTGCACAGTTCTAATAAGGTATTGGCAGGTTTCTGTGTTTATCTAAGAATAAAAACGTGATTGAAGGCTGTGGTTCAGAGGTTTGCTGGAGCTGCAGGAAGCGTCGCTGTCCTTCCTGGTGGTGCTGAATCTGATCGAGTTTCAATCTCTGCTCGGACATCTTTTAAAAGCTCTCGTCGTCCACACGGACTTCTCTAGAGGAGATTTGGAGCAGTGGGCTGAAACCCTCCGAGGAGGAAGTGAAATCCTGATCTCAAGTTAAGCGCTGAGGTCTCCACACGTCTCGGCTGTGCGCCTGAAGCTCCGGCTGCGGCCATTTCTGCTCCCCGCAGCGGAGCCTTCGGAGGGCCGCGGCCTTTCTCTTTCACACCCCCGCAGCTGGATGTATAAAACTCTTTTAAAAAGTCAGATATTCTCCCAACAGAAAGCAGAACAGTGTTTAACCTGCTCGGTGCTCCTTCTCCGTCGCGTTGCCCTGCGCCATCCTTCCTGCCTTTTGTCCCGGTGTCCCGTCGCAGCTCCGGGAGGATTAACGCGGAAAACCCTCCTACTTCCCGGTTCAGATTATCTCTCACTACCAGGACAAACCTCATTACTGCATCTTCTCCACGGAAAGTAAAGGAAATAAACCCAGTCAGAGAGAAAAGGAGGAAAGGAAGAAAAGGTTGTTTCTACCAATTTCTGCTTCACACAAACTGAAATGAAATCACAATGTGAGGAATAACCTCCAACAGCTTTCATTATTGACTGTTTAATCAATATTTGTGCAATTATTCTGTCACTGATTTCGAAAAATGCTCTTTTAAGATGCATTTTTGCATAGAAGTTATTTTTGTAATGCTGAGTACAATCTTTTGTGAAAATGTCCTTTTTGATCCCCAAATTTCTCCCCATGGTTGTTGTCTTTAGAGGGAGATCTGACTTTATTTAAAGTATAAACTGACTGAAAGAGACTAAAACATGAGATTTACTGTTTAGACTTTCCAATAACAAACTGTTTCTAAATAGTGCTGCCCCTGTCAGGAGAGCTTTAATGAACTCTGGGGGTATTTAAGGAACCCTGCTTGCTTGTGGGGTTCCTTTAACACACGAGTTTAAAACATACGGCTGATGGACGACTTTGCAAAGTGTAAAAATTAGAGACGACATTAAGTGCAACTTTTCAATAAAAGTATCTGAAATTTGTCCACTGCACTGCCACAACTTTTATGTATTTTTTATGTAAATATTTTATACATTTACAAAGCAGGAGGATAACTTAACCTTCTGGTGTCAGGATTACTATACGGACATAGAAATGAATGTAAGTTAAAAATCATTTCTAGATCTTGACAAGTTGTTTTGATTATAAACTAAAATATTTCATTGTTCAGTTCCAGATACCTGTGACGGAATGTTTTGTTCCTTTGTAGAAACACTGATCTGTGAGTTGTAATGTGTAAATGATTAACTGAGGTATAATGCTGTTAAAATTGAACTTATTGTACTTAAGAAATTTCAGCTTGTACACAATGTTTTGAACATCTTCAGAATGTGCTTTTTTGCACTAAAACAAAGGGAAACATTTGGAGTTGTGGTTATTTATAGATTATCGTGTTCTGAATGTTGCCCCTGAACTGAAATCTCTGCTTTAACAGCTCAGGATGCTGAAGGAATCTAATAACTCAAAAACATATTTTGGGTAAAGTCACGAAATTTCCCTGTAAAATTACAGTAAACTACTGGCAGCTCTGGTCACCAGTAGTTTACTGTATTTTTACAGAATTAATGCCAGAATTCATTTGAAACCGTTAAATTTATGACTGAATTCTACTGTAGAATGTGAGGGTTTGTGAATGTGGATTTTATGGGCAAATTTCTCAGTGTAAATTTAATTTCTCAAACTGATGCTACCAACCGTTTTTATTGGTCTCTTGGAGGGAGGGTGAATGACAATGATGCTCATTCTTGTCTTTGGCTCTAAAAAAAAAGCACCACATTTGTCAGCTTCTAACTGTATTTGGCAAAATGGTACACTACTGTTAGAATTTGGGGGTATTTTTACAGTAATTTAAAAGAAATAACATGGTAGAGTTTGTTTTTTTTCTAAAACACAACAGAGACAAGTCATTATTTGAAGTATACCACATATCAGGATCAGCTTTTTCATTCACTAACAATTTTAAAAAAAATACTGAGGAATTATTTTATAGCTTTTAGCATTATAATTGGAACTCTTTTGAACAATCTGGGAGATATTAATACAATTTTTCAAGACTGCTTTTGTATGTTTTGGCAAATTAACTTTTGAATTGTGTGCAAATGACTCAACAATAAATGTAAAAAAGAAAAGAGAGGAACATCTAGTCTAACATCCTCGAGGCTCTTCTACTTCTAGGAGTTACCTGTAAATTACATTTTCTTCCTTTAAAATGTAGAAACTGCAGACATGTACCATAAATAGCAATGTGCCTTTAATATTTATAATGCAGAATTGAGAACTCTGTTCAGCTTTTAAAAATGCATACAGCACTGAAACACCTAATGCTATAAAGGATAAGGGAGGGTATTTTTTTTTCAATGGATGTTATATTTATTTTTTCAAAAGCATCAATGTATGATTAATGAAAAAGTTTTTTAGTACAATTCACATGGTCAGTTTTTACTGTATCCTGCTGTTAATGTCATTAATGGCTCTTTAAAAAGCATCAGATTTTAAAAACAACATGCTGCTGTTAGCATTTAGCTGTATTTTTTACAGGAAGTCGTTGCACTACAGTGGAGTAAGACGATAAAAGACGTAGATGTACAAAAACATGGATAGCAATAGAAGTATTCACATGCAAAGCTAAGAAAATGGTCAAAACATTAATTAAATTAAATGAATCAACTAAAAGAAGAGCAGCTAGGTGTAAAATATGATTAAACTAAGGATATAAATACAGGTTTTTCCAGAGTACACTAAGAGTAAAACTGAATTTTCTAAGCTCAGTAACTTTAATCCAGTTATTTAAGCATGTTTGGTAAAGAGACACATTAAAAGACAGTCAGGAAGTAATGTAAGAGGGTAAAAAGAGATAAAAAAACAAAAAGCTTAGAGTATATCTGGAGACACAGCTGCATCATAGCAGGAAAAATCCAATACAATTATGTGCAATTTGGTAAATTACTGAATTTATAAATTGATGGTGTTACAGGAGGCAATTTTTACATCATGAGTTTGCACAATTTACAACCTTGACAATGAAATATTAATTTTATTCCCTGTTAAAAGAGCCCTGCTGATTCACAATGAGTGTCTTTACGTCTTTACTGCAGTGCCAGTAACATCTCATCTGATTACACAACCTGCTAAATGACTTTATTCTGCCATATTAAAACACTTTCAGAAAAATGTCCTCCTATTATAGTAATAATCCACTGCCTGTAAGTGTTAGATGAGCTCATTTTCAACAGATTGAATCATCCTGTGAAGCTCCAGTGAGTTGACAATCTAATTCAGACAATACAGGATGTTCATGTAGTTCAGGTTGCATCTCATAATTTATCACACTGACCTAATAACAGAGGAGATATCAGTCTGCAAGCATGACTTCACATTTCTTTAATGCTCAACATATGAATTATTACTTTTCTTGAATGCTTATATTGATTATATAAATCTGTAAAATAACAGTAATTCTTTAAAAAATGTCAAGCTATTTTTTATTGTGCAATATAGTATAAATGTCAAATAAGTGGATTTTTTCTAGATAAAACTACCGTGTTTCTGTTCTTAAATAGTTATATATTCATATTCTGCATGGCATGTATTACTATTTCTGACTTATTAAGGATGACAGAGGACAATTGAAGCTTCGTTTTTCTTGTTTTCCAATAATGTCTTCATTGATAAGGGCAATTAATCTCTTCATGTACACATTTCAATCGGGGTTAACTTAATTTAGAGTTGATTGAACCCATTCTGAAACCGACACTCAGGTTTAAAGACTCCATCACGGGAAAATCAAGTTTGTTTTTTACCTCGTTAAAAGCCCACATGGTGATTTTTACACACTAGAAAACATATCACAAGTGAAACAAGCAGTCAACACCACAGCTGAGCATTTCCACCTTGAAACTGGCAATGACGGTCTCAAAAACACAACTTCAGACCTCCACAAGGTAAACTTTGATACGTAGAGATGACTTCTTTTGAGATTAAATGAATAACGGGGCAGAGACTTAACTCAGATTTTCCTAAAACTGGTTCATGCATGTATTTTCTAAAGGATTTAATGGACGACGTCTCTTCTCTCCATCGGCTCCCTGTTCATTTCAGAACTGATTTTAATATTTTAGGGATCACTCTGAAAGCTCGTCTGCATCTGGCCGTAAGCTGCAGCAGAAACATTGAGCCAGATCCTCAGACCCTCAGGTGGAGCTTTTCTGGTCGCTGCTCGCTTCTTAGACACCATTTTCATAGAAAGGAATTTAAAAGGTTCATAGTAAAGGTTTAAATAATTTTCTTTTTTCAGTTGTGTTTATTTTCACCAACATGCTGGGTTTTGCAGTTGAGAATCTTAATGTTTAATCTTGTTTTTAAAAGGGCTATATCAATAAAATTATTATTAGATTATTAAGACTTTTTTTCTGGGCAGAATACAGTTTAGGTCCCCTACACTATGAAAAAAATTTAAAATACTGTTAAAAAAAAACAACAATAATGTGTGACCATAAAATTACAGTTCTCAGCTAAAAATGTCACTATTTTACTGACATTTGCTGATATTTTAACAGTTTTTAGAGGTACTGAATATTACAGGATTTCACTGTTTTACAATTCTTTTTCTCGCACCCTTGCAGCCAGATTTAGTTATACAGTGTACATAATTTGTCTTTCTAATATATCAAATATCTGCAAATTCATATTTTTGATGAATTAAATATGCAATAAAAAAAAGCATAATCTTACCATCATTGTAAAAGAAAAAAATTGAATTTGTAAAAATACAGAACTCTAGTGTTTAGAGTTTCAGCCTTTTTATTCAGGTTAACTGTAAATTAAAAAAAATTGCAATGCTAGTTATTATCTGTAATTTAACAAACAAGGAAAATTCTGTAAAATAATGGTAAATTGTGAACAAAAATGTAGATATTTTTATATATTTCATACATTTTTTATGTTTTTTACAGTGTACATTTAAATGAGGGCTCCGGACCTCAGTGTTGAAATACAGGTTGAATTACATCTATTGTTAACTCAGATTCATTGATTTCCCCCTGAGGTTCTGATCCGGACGTGTTCGGCTCACCTGGTTCTAAGGTGCACAGCAGCCTCGGTGCGCTCCTGGAGATGCCGTTCCGTTTCTTCAGGACGTTGCTGATGATGTTACCGACCCCTCCCGATCCCTGCTGCCGCTGCTTCAAGCCCGCCCTCGGCCTCCTGCCGGCAGCGGGGAGCCTCTCCTGCCTCATCCCGGAGAATCAGAGCCGTTACCCCGCTTCAATCACCTCATCCTCCGGTCCCGGTTTTAAAATCCTTCCCTTGAATCCAGACGATCAGAGCCGCAGCTCCAAACGCTCCTCCAAGGTGTATAATCGATTAAAGTGATGTCTGAATCTCCTCCAGCGGTGTCTCCTTCCTGGTTTAACCGGAGAAAGCGTAAATCTCCCGGTTATTGTCCGGTGTGGAGCGGAGAGGCGGAGGAAGCGTCGGTCCGACGGTCCAAAACAGCGGCGGGTCGCTGGAGGAGGAAGGCGGGATGTCGGTGCTGCTGATGCTGAACCTCCTCATCCTCCTCCGGTTTGGCGTCACCGGGAGGAGGCGCGAGGATGGAGGGATGCGGTAGGACGGAGGGACACGTGGGGAGGCCGGTGAGGATGAGGTAATGGTGGGGGAGAGGAGGGAGGATTTCTGGTTTTACTAAATCCACTGAATAATCAAATATTTAATTAGGTAAAAACAGACTGACTGAGGAGGCTTTACACATTTTAACATGAAGCTCTGACATCTGAGTATCAGACTAGAACACTGTAAAAACGGAATGATTTTTAACAGTTTGAAAGCCTAATTTCTTCAACAATTTACTGTCATTTCACAGATTTTTCTTGTTTTGTTAAATGGCAGATAGTAAAATGACAGACAAAATGTTTTAATAAATGTAAAAAAGAAACAAGTCACAACTGCCAAGTTTTATCTCAGAAATCTATATTCTACTTTTATAAAAATGGTAATTAATTTTGTACTTGACAGTAAAATTACACTATTTTTACGGCATTTAAATCAGTCGAAAACCTATATTTTTTTAAAGATTGCGTTGTTAATTGAGAAACTAACTTCTGCATATTAAGGTGTAAAAATGGTAAATATTTTTATGACACATTTGACAGAATTTTGTTGAATTATAGATAATACTAAATAGTAAAATCCCAGCCAAAAAAAGTTTTAATTTACTTGTCACCATAAAAAATTAAAGAAGTGTCAAAACTCTTCTTTATTTATTTATTTACAAAGGATAATTCATTCTATTATCTTTGACAATAGAAATGACACTATTTTTGTGGTAATTAAATCAGGAAGAAATGTCTTCTTTCTTTTTTTTTTTTAACAGATATTTGTCACTATTTGAAAAACAAAATTCTGTATATTAAAAAATGGTAAATAAATTCTCAGAAGCTAATTTACAAATGTTCTCTTTTTTGACTAACTAACAAAATCACGGAAATAATTTATCACAAATAATTCATTCTATTATCTTTGAGCCTAAAAATGACACTATTTTTACTGTACTTAAATCAGCAAGAAAAACAATTTACAGATATTTGTCATTATTTGAAAAACAAAATTCTGTATACTAGGAACTGAAAAATGGTTTAAAAAATGTATAATCTATTTTACAGATAATTCCTGTTTTACTAAATTACAGACAATAACTAATAAAATCACAGAAAAACGTTTTAATTTTTTTGGTTTTACTTAGCCATTTAAAAAAAACTAAACAAACAAAAAATATCTGTCAATGAAATCTATACCAAAATTGTATATTTTTTATAAATGGTAATTTGTTCTTTTATGTTTGACTGTAAAATACATCTTTTTTTTTTTTACTGTATTGTCAATCAGAAAAACAATTATCATTTTACAAATATTTGTGATTATTTGAAAGAAACGGAGCTCATGTTGGAAAACCTGTGGTGGTTGCTAAAAATGCAAAAATCAAAAGAGAATCTGGTTTGTACGTTTCAGACGACTGTAGAAACACACAGAGCACAATACAACACGGTCACTCGTACTTTCAGGTGATTAGACACCGATGAAAACATGATTCGGAATAGTATTTTCCATTTCTGGCAATAGATCAGCCTAAATCCTATAAAACTGCACCTTTAATTGGGTAACTGGTTGATCATTTCAGCTCATAGTTGGCAGAAGAAGAGCAGAAGGATGTGAACTAACTGTGGAGGTCTGTGGAAAACGGGCTAGAAGTCTTATTCAATTTAAAACAAAAACTATTTTAATTATTGCCTTCAGATATGAAACCAGATCTCGTAAAGAACATCACCTATTCTTTTGTAACGCTGCAAAATACACCTTTAAAGTGTTCACAGAAACAAGATTACAGCAGCTGAAACCTCCAGTTGAATACGAGTGACTTCCAGGAAAGTTGCAGTCATGCTGCTGGCTCTAAATTACCGAATCTCCCTCTGAAAAGCCTCCAGCTGATCTGAAGTGCTGCAGTGAGAGTCCTGACAAGAAGGAATAGCATAGATCATGTTTCTACTCCATTAACTTGTCCTCAATGGCTCCGTATCAAATCCAGAATACAATTTAAAAATCCTCCTCCTCATGTACAAAGTCTTCATTTATGGGCACCAAAAAATATTGCTTCCTTGTCTGAAAAAAATCCAAAAATTCAGCAAAAAAAAATCCCCAAATTTCTGAAAATTTACAAAACCTTCGGGAAGAAAATTCCAATAATTCCTTAAAAGTTTTATTTAATAAAAAAAAATCCCCCAAATTTGGCGAGAAAATTCTTGTAAATATTTTCAAAAAATGAGTAAAAATCTTTCCAAAAAACCCTAAAAATATCTAAAGTGATTACATATATATCAGTAAAACTTCTAATATTTTCTTGAAGAACATTCACAAAAAAAAAAATCATTTTGGTTGATTTTTTTGTGAATGTTCTTAAGAAGCATTTTTAACATTCATTTCTTTCCACCAAAAAATGTTCAAAAATTTCCCAAAAATGTTGAAAATGTGGACATCAGAATTTTCACTATGAAAATATAGTATTTTTTTCCACATTTTTAAACTTTAAACCGGGTCACTTTTGACCCGCAGGACGACACGAGGGTTAAAGAGCTTTTAGCAGGTATTGACGGATAAGGGATATCGATACCGATTACTGGTGCCCAAGAAAGGCCGATATTTGGAGCCGATATAGATTAAATGTAATGTTTTAACAGCATGTGATAGCAGAAAACCTGTCATTCATAACTATTCTTCCTCATTAATCAGAGTGACTATACCTGAAGACGTAAAAGAGAAATAGAGGTTATTAAATTAAGACATTCTCCTCTGTTCATGTGGGATCGATCAGTTTGTCTCCTGCTGTTCTTCTCTGTTTTCTTAATATTTCACTGTTTTCTCACTTTTATTGCCCACTAAGGTCAAGATCTTAAAGCTTTATTAATTATTGTTTTCCAGACTGTTTCTGGTTAATCTGTGGCTGCCTGCTAACCTAGCCGCTAGCCGTTAGCATAGCCACTTAGCTTAGCAACTGTGAGAGAAGCTAATTTCTGGTTTGTGTTTCTGGTTCACTTTTTGCTGCTTGAGAGACATTTCTGAGACCACAAAAGGAGGCTGCATCAGACCTGAAATAGAGCATTTAATTAATCAACAACCGGTCAATTAATATGCAGATACTCGGAAAAAATGCCAAATATCGGAATATCAGCAACAATAATTGGTCTATCTCTATCTTTAGGCACCATATTATCCTGCTAGATTTCATAATTATTAGTTTTATTTTATTTACAGTGTAGTTGTACTGTTCAGGAAATAATGAATAAATGAGTCTGTTACTTATCCAGACAGTTTGATAAGCTGCTATTGATTTAGATTTAGTCTTTTGTTTGTTATTGCATCATAATACATAATAAATCATTGTCTAATCTATCAAAAATGATAAATATTGCATGTGTTCTGCAGCTCTCTCCGTCACTGAGGCAGTTTGTCTGAACGAAGCCAAGAGGAAAATTAATGTAAACATGACTTTTGTGTAAAGAACAGAATGCTGTCACTTTAATGCACTGATGAAGCTGCAATGTTATGTATCCTATGTCTTCTATAAAGAGCCGTAAGATGAATTATGTTAACATTTAGCACCATATAAATACATATGAATGAAACTGTAATCCATTTTTTGATGAACACTGAAACTCCACTTGGAGCTCAACAGATTTCATGCTTTTTTTATACCTGTGATCTAATCCTAAAATTTAGCAGAACTCACTCTCCTCATCACCATATTCACCGAACACCTTGAAAAACACGGACAGCAAATCCCAGAAAACATGTTTGCAATGTAAATCATGACAATTCAGGTGCAGTAAAAGCTTCCTGAGCGGAAACGACATCCAGTCTGAGCGACGTCCTGGATGGTCGTCTGCAAACAGCCTCGACGATGAAAATAAATAAAGGCCTCGATGATAATGCTCCATCAGCAGTAAAGCTTCGTGATAAATGACCTCGTCCCTGCAGATGCTTCTCTCCGGTGACATCACTAATAACTCTAATGTGTTTTCTATCATCTGAATCTTTCCACCTCTCAGCTGCAGAAACTTGTTGGTGTGCAGCAGCTGCTTTGGCTAAATGGATCCTGTAAAATCACTGCAGTTACCATTCTGGCTCCACATCACTGTGTTATTATTCACTGCTGAGGAACTGGCAGCTCAGTTTATGGAAATAGTGGCACATAAACTACTGTGTAAATACTGGAAAACCCACACACTGTTTATAGCTCTACCACCTTGTGAGCAAACATGATGCATGTTGACAGAAAAGAACAATAAAAGCAAAAAAAAAAAGAGTTTAAAAACAATCAACAATCAAGTTAAATATCCAAAAAAGTGAAATAATTGTGTTCACATGTGGATTTTTTTGTCTGAACTCCATCTAAGTTTCTGATTAGTAGAGTCAGGATATTAAATGTCATGTACATACTATTCTTAGCTGATGTTTAATCCATAATCTCGACGCTGGACAAACAAAAAATGGCCAGTCGTGTTATTACGTTAAGGTTGCTTACATAACAGGTCATTCAACTGAACTGTTTAAGGGGCAGTTTTGAAAATTGAAGAGTGAGGAGATTGGAATATGAAAATGAGTATTTTCCCAGTAGCCTTGAGCTCTGGGCCTCAGTCTATTATGTAAATGTGAGACAGTAATTTTCATACTACATGTGATATAACTACTGTGTTTAGCCTTCAACATGTACAGAGCTTTTATTGCAAATGTGTTCACCCCAGGACAAATATAGGTCGAGGCTATGACGGTTTGAGGAGCAGAATTGTGGAAAATCACCACAATATATGAGAAATATTTTTCTAACTTTGCTTTGTTTGACCTAAACCCCACACAAAATACAAAGTCTCTACAAAATATGAATAAATCTTGCAAAGAACTCTTGCAAGGTAAAATAAAATAGCAGCATTTTGGTACAAATGAAGGGAATCTGTGTCATGTATTTTTAGGAAGATGTTTTTAAGATCCCCACATTACCATGCTGCCATCAAAACGGCATACACTGTAAAAAAGTTATGCTTTCTAACAGCTTTAAACATTTTTTTTTTTTAAAACAATTTACTCCTATTTTAGATTTTCCCTGTTTTGTTAAATTACAGATAACATTCAGTAAAAATTACAGGAAAAAACATATTAATTTACATCTAAAAAAACCAAAAACCGCTAAAACTCTGTATCTTTTGCAAAATTTCTCATAAAATTTCACCATTCATATGATTATTTTACAGTCATATGCTGGTATTTAAAATAAAAAATGTGCACATTAAAGACTGAAAAAAGGCAAATAATTTCCTAAACTGTTATTTTGCCATTTTCCCTGTTTTGTTAAATTACAGATAATATCTAGTAATTCCATATTAATTTACATGTTAAAAATAATTTAATGTTAATTAACACTAATTGTTACAAATGGTAAATAGTTTTTTCACAATGTTTGATCATAAAATACACTGTTTTCTTCTGTATGTAAAGCAAAAAGCATCAATTACTTTACATTAAGTGGCTCATTATATTTTGGTCTTATATAATATAATCTTATAGACAGATATAGATGATATCTAGTAAAATCCATGTGGCTAAATAAAATACAGGTTAAACCTCTTAACCCGATGTCCACATAAAATATTCTTATAACAATTAATTTGTTCTTTCATAATGAATGACCGTACATTCACACAGTTTTCCTGTATTCAAAATCCGTTAAAACAGGATTTTGCTTTACAGTGAATCCAGTTAAAAACTGGAACCCCAACAGGCAGTTTGTGATCTTTTAACGGGTTGACTTTTGCTAACTTGTGATGAATCTGTGATGCGTGTTGTGTTTGCAGATTCTGCAGAGTCTTACGTCGTTTCTGTGAGACGGCCTGAAGACACGCTGTGACGATGTCGTAGTTCTTCTGCAGTTTGTGGAAAAGTCTGTCTCGTCTCTTCAGCTGCCGGATCAGTTTGGCCGATTGCAGGCCTGTGCGATATTTCACCTCCTGGATGATTGAACGAAGCTCCTCCGGGGCTGAAAAACAAAGAATACACACAATAATCCGGTTACTTATTATCAAAGACAGGTCTCAGACTTTCTACCATTTCTACCACTTTATTCCTGCTGTTTGGTTCGGACTGTCAGCTTTTCTGTTGAATTGAAAGAAAAAATCAATGTATGTCTTCAGAGTTAGAAATATCACATAAACATGCTCACAACCTTTACGTCAGACTTTCCTATTGGCACATTAACATCACAATAGTGGTATGAAAAAAAGACAAAACAAATATTGTGTCACAAATCCAAAAATGTATGCAACTGATTACATGTGTCTCATTTAATGACGTTCTTTTGGAAAGAAATTTGCTCCTTGATTAAAATGGAGGGTTGGGATTTTTAAAAGTAAAGTTTATAATATTTATTTTTGGAAAAAAATAAAAAATAAAACTACTGTAGGACTTAACAATGTGCAAAAAAATGGTCCTATACTTGTTGATAAATACAGTAAATACAATTTTAGAGGGAATGGTATTTTTTGCATTTCTTTTGCACCAAAAATAAATTGAAAAATTCAGATTTGTGCTGTGGTTTTGCATGTTCCCTTAAGTCTGGAGAATATGATATATAGGCCAAAGCACCTCTGTAGCACCCCAATGCTTCATTTAAAATGTTATGTTATGGCACATGTACCTTTACATTTTAAAATTGCACTTGTCCATATTGTAGCTTCAATAATATTTTGCTTAATTGTTTGGCTTCGCTCTATTTCTCTTTATTTTTCAGGTTTCCTCATGTGTTTAAGAGTCTTAACACCAGCGTCTTTACTCAGGTCAGTGCAAAATATGATAAATAAACCAGGTTGAAACTGGATCACACGCGGCGTCTGCACTCCACTAATAGATCACAAATAACACTCATTAGTTTATTTTCCAGGCTGCAGGCAAAGAGGAAATGAAAACCAGAGCACTCGCTCCACAAAAAACACACACTTTGCTCCCATTTATGGAAACATAACCTTTAAAATATGATTAGCACTGAAAGTGACACAGATCTGAGACATAAAGAGATCAACATGACAGTTTTTATTATTGTTTTGTTGTGTTTTTGTGGATAAAATTCAATTAAACGATATTTATGTGGCACCAAATGATAAAGTAAGTCATGTCAGGTCAAGAGTTTACAATATTAGAAAGAGAAACACAACAACTCTTCCTTGAGCAACATAATAAATGTGAATTAAAGTGAAATCAAAGTGAAAGCATGGTGATGTTGTAAGCTTTTTAAACTCAGACCAACGTAACTATTAACCAAATGAATCAAACTTTGAAACAGAAGAGCAGCAGAGAGAATACAAACACTGCTAAAACACAATAGCAAAGACAATTTTCCATTAAAAATGAGCTTATCGCCTTCTTTACTGAGACAAAAAAACAACTATGTCTCTTTCCTTTGACCCCGTTATTGAACCTCTTATAGAAATCAATTGGAATTAGTGAATCTTAAAGGTAAAATAACAGATGTTTGCCCTTACGTGAGTATTTGCTGCTGATCTACATCTTATTATATTATATATTAGATATTTTCAGGGTAATTTCACTGTCTTTACTTTATTAATAGCCAGAAATGCTGCATCTTGGGGTTTTTTTTCGGTCTCAGCTATCCATATCTTGCATCATTTGATATGATAATACTTGCAGATGTTTTATATTCACCTTTATAGCAAGGAAAAATAATATTTTGTTTGTTTTGTATCTCACCATAAAACACTGATAATGGAGATATATTTTCCTAATTGTGCTGAGGAGATTGTCTGGAATATGGAAATATCTGAATCATGATGGTAGGAAACTGTTTGAAATGGGAAAAATATTTGCTCAGAACCTAACAAAACTAAATGTAATGTCATTCAATAAAGTGTTTGCAAACCAGGCAATTATGTTATGATATGACATTAACCTACTATTACATAGATATTTTAAGCTAAATTTTTGTAGGGTCAAAACTTTAGCTCTAAATTCATCAGGTTAATGCTGTAGGGTCTGGGTCTCATTATAATCAGGTAAAGTAGCATTTTAATTACTTTTTGTAGGATAAAATCACAGTAGAAATAACACTATGGGTCCTGAAACCCAATATCGAAACTTTTGAGGTGAATTTGAAATGCAAATCAGAGTCTTTTTTTTTACTAGAAAACACTTTGGCACAATGTCTGTTATTTTAAATGTACTATCTAAAAAACAGTGACTTGACTTAATATCTTTTCAATGAATGCATTGCATCAATATTAACATGAAAAGACCATAATATACCAGTGCAAAGAGGAGTTCATGAGTAATTCAAACAAGAGCAATGGGTGTGCAGAGCTGTATGCAGGTTGTAATGAAGATTAAATTTGATGTTGACATCATTTTTCTCGCTTTCACACAAATTAAAAGGTCAAAACGTGTCATTTTCATTGATATGTGCTAATTCTTGCTGCATAAAATACTTTGACAGCATTTAAACAAAGAAGAAGAGATGTGAATTTAGTCGCAAAGGGTGACAGAGATGGATTTAATAATAAAAAACAATTCCTTGGAGGCATTTTATCAGGATTACTTCATTAGCTTACGTGATAAATCTCACAGATTCTGATTAATAAATATTTTGGAAAGATTACCAAAAAAAAAGGCGTTGACTTCACCACAGATCATTAATCCCTCACCAGACACATTAGAAAAGACAGTCTTCTTGTGTTTTTACTGTTCTTTGAGCCATTATCAGAGTGTTTCCTCTTCCTGAGTGGCAGCCCTCTGCATTGTTTAACAGTGTAGAGGGCAAACACTGAACTCACCAACTCTAACAGAGGAAACAATGGCAGCAACATGCCGTTCAAGGCTCTGAGGCAACACAGCAGGACTCCCCGAGGAACCGTCAGTAAACTGTCAACACACCGATTCTCTCCTGTGTTTGTGTATGAAAAGGTCTGGGAAACAAGAATGTACGTCTGTTTCTAATATCTGATAACACTGAAGCCTCGCAGACAAACCAGTGACACGTCTACATAAACCACTGACTTCAACAAACACACACTGTTCTCAACAAGTTGTAGTGGATGAATTCTGAAACATCTGGGTTGTCAAACAAGCAAATCAAGCCTGTGCAAAAAAAGTCACAGATTATCAAATATCTCCCTCTGTTTCCTGCTCTTGGACTAAAACATACAAAGAAACCACTGTTATTGTGTCACTGCCTCATATGTAGATGTAAATTAAAACATGCATGATTTATGACCTCCAATCAGGGCCAGCACAGGTTCATTTATAATTAATTAACTTTATTATGTTGACATGTAAACATCCCCTGAACTGACCTTATTATGCAGAGTAGGTAAACAGTTTGTGCCACAACAGCTTCTGGTGCAAAATAATGTCTTATGTATACCAATATATAAAGAAATGATCAATGTTTTAGAACCTGAACCTTCATAGTTAAAATAGTCATGGAAATTTGTAGTAAATACAATATTGTAGGTACTTAAGCTTAATATTTAAGATTAATGTTTATTATCTATCTATCTATCTATCTATCTATCTATCTATCTATCTATCTATCTATCTATCTATATATATATATATATATATATATATATATATATATATATATATATGAATAGATAGAAAAGGACTTGATTTGATGATAAGAAGCATGTGTGGACGCAGTTATACAGGTTTTAAGTTGAGAAAAAAGCAGTTTTGAGTGGCTCTCAGTATCTGCAAATACCTGGAGTGTCAGCATTATTTTTTACATCTAGGAGAACATGAAGTACATCGTTAATATTTTCAGTGAAGTTTTCATTTGTACATTTATATTCCAATATCACTAATCAATCATTTCTGAATGGGATGCGAGGAAACATGGTTGTTTGGGACAGATTGCAGTAAAAATAAACAAAATAAATAAAGAACATCGTCGTTTTTCTATTTGTTTCAGTGGAAAATAAATACAAATGTTAGCATTCTCACTCAAATATCTGTCAAAATTGTCACAATGTGGGTTTTTATTTTTTATTTTTGCAGACCTACTTGATATATGGCTTTTGATAATACTTCAGGCAAATGTGACACATTACGATTCTATTTATTCAGTTCAAGTTAATCTGTTTGCATTGCACTTCATGTGCAGAAACAGTGTCCACAAAGAGGACACCTGTGATGTACTACTGATAGGAGCAATGTCCCAGTAGAGCAGCATTCCAACAAGGAAAAACCAGCCAATCCTACAACATTTGTGATCTTTTAAAAATGCTGCATGGTTGCTGTTTCTGCTGTAGTATTGAGGTAGATATCTTGTCCTTTTAGGAAATAAATTGAGAACATTCTATATCAAAACAATAACCAGTTAGACAAAAGCAAACAGCTATATCTTATTTAGTGTGGTAATCAGTATGACCCAGTGGTGGTGTCGGGTCTGGGTGTCCAAATATTTTATGAATAGATCTAAAGTTGTTTGCTTCGATCCAAGGCTATGTTTTATTTATCTTTTAAATAAAAAATGAATCTATTCATCTTTCATGCTGGTTATGCATTAAATATTTTGAAAATATCACAGTATAGTTCATAAAAAATAAACGATATTGCCTATTACTTTCTGTTATGTCAGGTGTTTTATTATAATTAATTGCACTCCACATTCTCATAGCAGGATATCTGCAGCAGTGACACTGTTGTGTGTTTGGATTATTCCTCATGACTACATATAGAGCATCTCTAATAAACAAAATATGAGAACAGTTAGCTTAGGAACAAAGAAAATACATCTTATTGTTTTGTTTTTTACAAGTTGCTGTGGTTGAAACTGATCAGCTACACAGTTAGCAGATTTGGTGTTAATGAGTGGGGTTCTGGGGGATTTGAAGGGTGAACTTTTTCTCATAATCAGCACCTGCATCCCTTCTCATGGACTATTTACAGGGCCAGCCACCCAAATTATTAGTATTAAACATAATCTAGTTTGATAAGTGTAAGTCACTTTAAATAAGACTAATTTCAAGGCACACTGATAAAGAACCAGTGGTTAGGTTAGTCTGCACTCAGTGTGACATTAATATGGAGCAAGGACTGTGACTTTAGTCTGCAGAGAGCATCACATTTAACATTTTTTAGTCATTTAACACTGAAATAACTTGAAAATGGTGCATATAAGAGGATAAAATCTAAATATTGTGTGCCAAGACCCTAACAAACCCTCTAATATTCTTGAACACTAATGTAATATCCAAATTTAAGTCCTCAAATTGGTGATTAACCCTCGTGTCGTCCTGCGGGTCAAAATTGATGTTTTTAAGTTTGAAAATATGGAAAAAAATATATATTTTCACAGTGTAATTTCTGATGTCCACATTTTCAACATTTTTAGGAAATCTTTGAACATTTTTTGGTGGAAAAAAGAAATGTTAAAAATGTTTTTTAAGAACATTAAAAAAAAAATCTAAACCAAACAAATCAACCAAAATCCAGCAAAATCTGCTGGATTTTGGTTGATTTTTTTGTGACTGTTCTTAAAGAAAATATTACAAGTTTTACTGATATATATATGTAATCACTAGATATTTTTAGGATTTTTTTGGAAGATTTTTACTCATTTTTTGAAAATATTTACAATGATTTTCTTGCCAGATTTGGGGGATTTTTTAAAAATTTTTTAAGGGAAATTTTTAAGGAATTATTGGAATTTTCTTCCTGAAGGTTTTGCAAATTTTCAGAAATTTGGGGATTTTTTTGCTGATTTTTTGGATTTTTTCAGACAAGGAAACAATATTTTTGGTGCCTGTAAATGAAAACAGCAGGAGAGTTAAACATCTGACTGATTTATGGAAGAGTAAATAAAGAGCTACAGTAGTCCTATTTTAAATGCATCCTTTACAGCCAATCTGAGACAAATTTCCTGGAGTGGTTTGTTGACAGATTTTGGATTTTTGAAAGTTTGGTGTCAACGAGCAGGATCTGAACACAGCCAAGCAGCCCTCACCTTTCTGGGCCAGGTAGTTCATCTGGTGCCTCCTGGTGTGTCTCTCCTGGAGCTCCTGGAGGAAGCTGGACCCGGAGTTACTGCGGCCCAGGAAGGCATCCGAGCCGGACGCCTCCGTGGAGCTGTCCCAGCTGTCGGCGTGTCTCCTGCTGCCTCCGCTGTAGGTCTCATAGAGCTCCACCAGCAGACAGTCCACGATGGAGGTCCTCGGAGTCCTCAGCCCATTTCCCAGGGACTCGGAGTCGCTGTCACCGGCCGCATCGGTCCTTTGGGTGGCAGCAGCGGTGCCAGGCGGAGCTCCGTGCCCGCCGGGAGCCTCCTGTCGTCCCGGAGATGATGATGATGTGTCGCTCGGTGACTCGGCGGGGCTCGTCCACTGCTGGAAGCCGGAGAAGTCATCCTGGAGGGAGGCGGCGGAGTTCACGTAAACGCCGCTCTCGTCCCCGGAGCCCATCCCGCCGTCGCATATGTCAACTTCCAGAAGTTCAGTCCCGTTTAATTTCAGCTCCGTCGCCATTGCTGTCATTAACAGTAAACGAGTTAAATAACTTGGAGGTCATGTGAGTGTTTTTTTAATCGTCTTTTGTCATTTTTCTGGACCAAACGCTGCCGTTAAAAAGTTTTTTTGAGCGTTCGGAGGAGGACAGAGTTCCTGGAGCGCTCCATTCCTCACCTCGCTAAGGTGGAGCCCCGTCCGGTGGCTTCCACTCTCCTTCCTGAAGGTTCCGGACTGGAAGTATCGGCTCCCCCCCTCCAGGACTCAACAATGGTCCGGCCCACTCCGCTCAACTTCTCTGACAAACTTTGCTCAAGGCGCGCGACAGGTACGGCAGGTGCCTCGAGCCGCGGGGCGGACCAATCAGAGAGAAGCCCAAAGTGTGCGGACCAATCAGCTGCCAGCTTTAGGAGCAGGCTGCCACGCCTTACTGTTGTAGTCTTTTTACTGTGGACAACATTAAACACAATACAGAAATGACAATTACTAATAGAAAATTTAAAAAGTTTAATTTTATTTTATGTAGCACCTACATACTTTTAAATTTTATATGTTTTCCTTTTTTTTGTGTGTTGTGTGTTTATCCAGTTAAAGGTGTTTGTTAGTTTAGGTGGCAGTTGCAGTTTATATCTTTAATAGACACACACTGCCATTCAGAAGTTTGGGGTCACTTACAAATGTCCTTGTTTTTGAAATCTAATCTAATGCTACATTGTGTTAGCTAATGGTGTTAAAAGGCTAACTGATGATTAGAAAACCCCTGTGCAGTTATGTTAGGACATGAATAAAAGTGGGAGTTTTTGTGGGAAACATGAAATTGCCTGGGTGACCCCAAACTTTTGAACGGTAGTGTAGGTGTATATTAAAGGTTGTTGGTACTGGTTGCATTGGGAAACAATGGCAAACTATGCAAAACCACTTAAATGTCCTATAACATATAGTGTAAATTATAATCTGTCATGGCAGTCTTGAAATTACAGTAACTCATACAACTCTTAATGTTCTTCAACAGAATGAGTGGAGCATGTGCATCTTTTTCACAAAAATCAATCATACATTTTGGTTCTTTCTTAGATTTGTTCTAGGTCTCCTGGAAAAATTAAAAGTATAAAATCTGCTAGGTCAAGAATGCAGATACAGCAGTCAATTTTGGTGATGTGGACAGTTGTGTTAATCACATTTTCTCAGTGACACAGCCTCTTAACTTCTCATAAATGATAACTGACTACAGCTGGTGATTTGTCTCATCTGCCAGCTTTAAGGAGCAGGCTACCATGCTTTACTGCTGAACTCAGTTTAATGCTGACAAGATTAAACACAACACAAAAACAACAATTACACATCACTTACAGGATTTCATAGTTTTTTAAATTTCATGTTATGAAGCATTTTCATATTTTTAAACTTTAAATATTTTTTGCTTTTACATGTATGTTTTTTAGTTCAGTGTTTTTCACTTGTGTGGCAGTTGTCTTTAATATCTTTAATAGACATAGGGGTACATGCTAGCTGCATTTGGAAGGAAGGCCACACTACAGTAAACCTTTGTCTACCACTTTATTAGGTACATCTTGTTAGTAAAAGGTTAGACCCTCTTTTATCTTCAAAACTGCCTTAATTCTTCATGTCATATATTTTCAACAAGGTGTTGGAAACATTCCTCACAGAGTTTGGTCCATATTGGCATGATAGCATCATGCAGTTGCTGCAGATTTGTCGGCTATACATCCATGATGCCAATCTCCCATTCCACCACATCCCAAAGGTTCTACTGGATGGAGATCTGGTGGAGAGATGGAGGCCGTTGGAGTATAGTGAACTCATTGTCATGTTCAACAACCCTGTTTCTAGATGATTTGTTCTTGTGACATGGAGCATTAATATTAATTAAAAATCCTTAAATAACACTTGAAATTTAATTTAGAAATGTCATAAGATAAAACTTCTTGTTTCCATAAACTATATGATTTCTTCATGTTACTCATGTGGAGATCTTCACGTCTTCAGATCAGCTGCTCAGGCTCATTAGTGGTCATCAGGTGACCATCAAACAGAGAAGTGGTGTCTCGATCAGAAACTGAACCGCTGCCATATTTTCCCCTCAGATTGAAAGTTTTTTTTAAAAAATGCCCAAATAATGTGTCAGTTACTGCACAAAGAAAAACTTTGCATTTAAAGATGTGTGTGACATAAATAAAACATGCACAGTCTGGCTGGGGTCTGCACAGTGGTGTGGTGGTTAGCGCTGTCGCCTTGCAGCTAGAAGATCCCCGGTTCGTGTCCCGGCCTTCCTGGGATCTTTCTGCATGGAGTCTCCATGTTCTCCCTGTGCATGAGTGGGTTTTCTCCACGTTCTCTGGCTTCCTCCCACAGTCCAAAATATGAGCTTATTTGATTATTCTAAATTGCCTGTAGGTGTGATTGCTTGTCTCTATGTGTAGTCCTGTGATAGACTGTTACCTGTCCAGGTGTCCCCTGCTGTCACCCCGAGTCAGCTGGGAGAGACTCCAGCGCCCCCGCGACTGTAACCAGGATAAAGCAGTGTACAGATAATGGATGGATGCATGGATCCCGAATGATTTTTCTATATTTACACCACAAATCTGGTTGGAACCAAATCAGCTTTGGTTTATGTGATGGAAACTAGATGGGAGACAACTACCCAAAGCGACTGAAAAATCCAACTTGCAAATAAAAAGATATGACAAGTTATATACCTCTGGGGCCCGCATGGAGCCCAGGTGTACTGATGAGGGTTAAACAATTAACTGAGAGTAGCACATAAAATCCTTAATGTTTACTGAATATTTTGAGGGTATTAAAATACACTGAGGTGTAACTTATTGATGTATTTGCTCCGTAAGTCACGACAAAATTTCTTTTCCCTAGATAACATTATTTTAACTAATTTTAAAATAGATATTTCTGAATTTATTTCAAATATAGTGTATTTTTGAAGCTAATGCTATTGTTAAAAAATGGTAGGTGGGTGTATAACTGCTCTTGTTTGTCAATTAAAACTAAAAATAGGAGGAAAAAAATATCAAGTCGAGTCACTGTTATCGACATCACACATTATAAACAACAGGCATTGAGTCAAAGTGCATTATAAATTTAATTTAACCTGACTAATTTTATAATTCAAGGTGAAACCCTACAATTTTATTTCTAATACAAATATGCTTGACTAATTTAATGTTTAGGTTAATAATTTGCAATTTTATATATAAAACAATTTACCCAACTGATGTAAACATTAAGGTAAAGAGATTACGTTGTTAAATATTATACAAATTCACCCGATTAATTTAGATACAGTGGTAACTAATAAGTTTAAGACACTACAATTACTAACTGTAATATGAAGACAAATATTAAGACTTTAAGAATATTATTTATAATGTAAATTTACCCAACTAATAGTAATGTTAAGACTATAAAATATTATGCTTAATACAATAATTGGACTAATTTAAATATTCTGATTAAGATTCTACAGTACATATAATATACGTAATACAAATTTACCTGACTAATTCAATATTTAATGTTTAGACCGTACTATTTCATTAATTAATTTAATACGCCTGACTTACTATAATATTTACATTAAGTCATTATAATATTATGTAGAACAGACATTTACCTGACTCATTTGAAGATTTAGATTAACAGCATAACAACGATTTACCAAAGAAATGTAAATATTAAGACTAAGACCGTACTATTTCATTAACTAATTAGGTAAAATTTAAAAGATTAGGGCCCTACCTTGATATTTATAATAGAAATTAACCTGACTGATTATTTTTTAAATAGGTAAATAAAAAAAACTAAAATATAAAGTAAGAAAAAAATTTAAAAAACATTTATGAATTCTTTTACAACAACAATTTATTACATCATTTATTCCTTCACATCTCTCTCGTGGGGGTCTTACGTCTTCTGGTCAGCTGACTTCCGCAGCGACGCGTCACATGTCCACCAAACAGGGAAGTGGATTCTGAAACAGAACCAGGGCCGAGCTTGTGCCTTATTTCCCCCACGGAGGAACTCGCTAACCGCATTTCACGGTGTTATAAGGCGCAGAACTGCGGCCACACACGGACAGAATCGGCAGTTTGCAGCTGAATTCTGAAAAATGGCCTCAAATCGCTTCCTCCGCTCGACGTTCCTCCGCCGCCTCCTCATCTGCGTCACCTTGTGGAGCCACCTGAGCAGCGGAGCGTCCGGTTCTTACCGGAGACCCAACGTCGTTCTCATCCTCACCGACGACCTGGACGTCGCTATCGGAGGACTGGTTGGTACATTTTGCTATTCTACTGACTTCCCTGCGTGTTTTTGCTCATTTAACAGCTTATTTCAGAGTCCTGGCGTTGTTGTTTGAAGCTACATTGGAACCAAATGATGAGAAAATGTGATTATTTGGGTTAAAGCTGACATTTGGAGTAGTTTGGTGAAGCTGACAGTTCACACTCCTGCTTGGATACATCATCTAGCATCTCACGGAGTCAGCAGCCAGTCACACCCACTTTCCTTGGAGAAAAAAAGCCCTCTTTGATTAAAACACATTCAGAACCTCATTCAGAAATTAGCCAATTTAAAGGCCTGCTTCAGTTAGTAGCTCTATACATACATGAACACTGACTGCTTTAGCTGTTTATTAAACAGGGTTTCTGCAGGGCATTAAAAAGCATTAATAGTCATTAAATTGATTTTGTGAAAATTAAGGCCTTAAATGGCATTAAAAATCATTAAATTTGATTCTCAATGGCATTAAAAATTCTTTCTGCAGTTTTCAAGAAAAATTTTTGATAATAATAATGTAATAACACGTAATCATAGACTGCGATTCGTCAGATATGTGCATCTGCGTAAACATGCCGAAGCATTGTGATAATTGTTCCGGCCGGTTGGGTACAGTTGCCAAAAACTGCATGTTTTTAAAATGGCCAGCAGGTTGGACCAGGAGGAGGAGAGCTGGGAAATGGGGAAATGCAAATTCCAGCAATATCCATCAGAAATGATCCAAGGAACAACTGATAACGTGCACATGCATAACACACACCTGAACTCAGCGTAAGATCATTTTGTTTGTGGGTACATCTATATTAAATGGACACATTCTATGTTGTCGTGATTTCTGATCATCAACAGCTAATAAACAAATGCTACATTTCTGACAATGACATATGGGGAAATGAGCAGCCTTGGTGGAGTACTGCACTCTCTGTGTGCTTTTCTTGTTCTTATATGTAGTTTTTAATGGTGACTGTAAAGCTAAACATATGCTTCCTAATCTGTTTGGAGTACATGAGAGGCCAATAAATTATGGTGTTGCATGATTTTTAAAAACAAAATATTCATTTGTCTTTCAGAATCCGCTGAGCAAGACAAAAAAGCTCATTGGTGATGCAGGAATATCGTTCACGAATGCAGTAAGTATGATGTTAAAGCTGATAAAAGGCCTCTTCAAGCACCATTTACTGCCTCTGTCATTCTGTTGATGTTTCCCTTCCATAATCCCTCAGTTCGTTGCCAGCCCGCTGTGCTGCCCAAGTCGAGCCAGCATCCTTACGGGAAAGTACCCCCACAACCACCACGTCATCAACAACACCTTGGAGGGAAACTGCAGCAGCACAGCCTGGCAGAAGAGCGAGGAGGACCACACCTTCCCCGCCCTGCTGAGGAGCTACGCTGGATACCAGACCTTCTTCGCTGGGAAATACCTCAACCAGGTGAGGGGAGGTTAAAACCACCTAAATCTGCACTAACTGTAGCCATAAAAGGATCAGTTTTCATTGATTTGGCTTCAGCTCAAAGCTGTTTTATCAGAAGAATGAAGGGAGTTGACACGATTTCCAGTAAAGCTTCAGTTATGTTTATATTTGCTAGTTGAACATCAGAGTTGATTAGCTTCCTGTTGTTCATGGAGCTGCTTTGAAATCAGTTTTTCACAGAAGCATGATGCCGTCATCTTATAATGTGGGAGAGATTTTATGACTTCATATGTATTTATAGTGGGCAAGTTGTGCTTTTTAAACTATAGTGGACATTCCTGTTAAGTGAATAAAAGATAAATTGATTTCCAACAGGCTATAGTTAAAGATAAAACATTCTTTTCTGCATTTTTTTCATCAGGAATTAGGTCTTATTTTTGTTTGAGAGTTTCAAAAAAAAAAGAAAGGGCGCATCATGCAAAAGTTTGGAGATTTGAGCTCTCAGATAACTTTTACTGAGGTCTCAGACCTTTAATCTGCCTGACAATCATTGTTAGGAAAATGAAATTTCAAAGCTCAGTAAATAATCTTTCTGGCTTTGAAACCATTTACTATACCAGCAGAATGTACCATTTTGACCAAAATAATGTAGTATGAAGGATGCAAAAAACTCATCTACAGTATGAAAAAAAAATCCAGGATTGTCATCAAGATTCTGATAAAATCTCAACTTGTCAGGTTCCAAAACAGCTCTGTCTACATCTCACTGCTACACAGCCTTTTACCACAAGAAAAATTAAGATAAAATGAGATCATTTTTATATGAATCGACAGCTGGGCAAGTTTCCAGTGTTACAGCTGCGAAGAGGAAAATGCAGAAATGTAGGAACATCAGTAGAGAATTAAAAAATAAATGAGATATTTACATAAGTGCTGTTTATATTGTACAGATTCTAACTTTCAGATTCCT
This sequence comes from Amphiprion ocellaris, assembly GCF_022539595.1. Taxonomy (NCBI): domain Eukaryota; kingdom Metazoa; phylum Chordata; class Actinopteri; family Pomacentridae; genus Amphiprion; species Amphiprion ocellaris. The sequence goes on along the minus strand of NC_072786.1, from coordinate 27,554,230 downwards.
CTGGGTGTGTAAAATAACAAAACTGCACAAAAACAATTCTGGCTGGCTTGATTTGTTTACTGTAATATTAAAGGCTGAGGAACAATTAATTTAGCTTTTCAGGCTTTTATTTGTGCTTTGAATGCTACTTTGTGAATGAAATTAGATCATTTTTGTTGTATGTTACTGAAAATTTAAAGCTAACAAACAGGAAAAATGTTCAAAATATGTCCAACCCAACCTATGCATTAAAATAAACTCTCCAGCTGTTAAACACTGGGATGGATTGATTATGCTTTGGGCTTTTTTTTTCTTTTTAACAACCAGTGGTGCAGGAAACATTTCACTAGTAGACAGAAGAGTGGATTCAATTAAATAGGGACAAATACGAGAAGTAAATATCACATCATCTGTTCAAAAGCTAAAAATGAAAAGAGGATGGCTTCTACAACTGGATAATAATACTAAAGACGCTTGAAAGTCCTGAAAATTTTGATAAAAACATGGACAAACCTTAGAAGAGCTGTTCATAGAAGGCGGACCAAAACTTTGTTAGCAACTTTTTGTAAGAAGAATAGTGAAAATACCCGTAAAACAAGAAGAGAAAGACTCTTAACTGCTGCATAAAGAAGATGTTTTAAAGTACTGAGCATGTAGGAGGCCCACAGTTTTGGTCCTTTTTTTGGTTATTCTGAAACTAAAAAGGCTTTTAAAAAGTAATCTCTCATCTTTAGCTTTACATATTTTTGAAATCAGGTCATATTTTATTCATTTAGTTATTTATAGCAGCAGAGAACTTCTCCATCGGTGCCCAAACTCATTCCTGACCCTCTATGTGTCAAAGATTCTTCTAAATTAGGTAATTTCAGCTGATTAACAGTGAAATCAGTCATAAGATTTGCTGTCAGGCTGTTTAATGTCACAATAAAGTGTCAGGTTGAATCTGCTTGTGATCAATGGATGGTCAAATGAGGAACCAGGACGTCCCGTTTGTTCGTATTTTTAGAGATTTCATCCGAATTCCCAAAAAGTCCCTCAAGACCAGTTTCCTCATTTCTCACTTTCACTCCTCACGTCTTTGCTTTTCAGTTTTTTCTGACATTTGTTGCTTCAGATGACTTAAAAATTAAACGTCTGTTTGTGATGCTTCACTTTGTAACTTTATATTCAGATAAAAACGTAATTGTTGTGTACTGAATTTATTAGTAACATAAATAAATCACTATCCAGGGAATATACAAAACAACATTTTCATAACTTCAGTCAAAAAATGTTTTTAATTTTAGTCATAAAAAATAAATTTAAATGAAACTAAAATCATTCTGTTATAAATACAGTCTTTCATTGTGACAGGTCAGTAGTTGAAATGATTATATGTCCATTTTTAACAATTTTTTATGTAAAAAAAAAAACGAAACATAACGTGTTTTTTCACTTTACATATAACTTTTCAAACCCATTTTTCTAAACAAAGTATTCTCAAACTCCTCCATCTTTTAATATTGATCAATTTTAGTCATTCTTGCTTGTAGTTTTTAACTCATAACAGTTATTTTTTAGGAATAATATTGTAATAATGACAGAAATGTGCAGCAAAGTATGATAAAAAATAAAAGTAAGAAATAATAAAAACTGATGATGATGTGAAAATGTGCAATTTTGTAAAATGAGGGTTTTTGCTCACATCTTTACACTCACTGGTCCAGATTAACAAACTTTACTGAGTCTTGTGACTTAAATGTTTTAATTAATTCAGGGTTTTCCCCTCTCTATCAAAGAGCCAAATCAAAATCAACAGCGCTGTTCATTTCTTTTAACTGATTTCATAAATATAACAGAATTTTGTTTGTCTCACTGCCTTTATTGTACGAGGACCGATGGTTACTGTCCTGAATAGTCACCCTCATGATCACATTCTGCACCAAAAAAACCCTGTGAATGTATATTTTCATGGACATTTTCTTCTTACCTGCCTTTCAAGGGCCAAAGCTGTTTATCTTATTAAATATCCTACTAATATACAATATAGATAAGTAATTAAATGTGACTGTGTCTTCTAGTATGGACACGCTGAGGCTGGTGGGGTTGAACACGTTCCTCCAGGTTGGAGCTACTGGGTCGGACTGGTAAGACTGAAAGTTCAGATTTTTAGCATTTTAGCTACACATTTTAGTTTTTTGTTTGATGCCGAGGGCCAGTTTTGGACGGAATTTTTAGTCAAAAACTGGTTCTAACACTATAAATCTAAAGCTGTCATTGATTCAAATCCAGTTCAGCTGCTCTTTGCCTGCATTTTCCTAATATTTTTGGGATTATATTTATGTTTTATTGGTGTTTCATTTCGAATTTTGTCACATTTCGCTTATATATTGCAGGGGACAGTTGACTTTTATTCTTCTTATCACTCTTGATTATCAGTGGGCAGTTTTAGTCTCTAAATGTTTCTCACTTTGTAGAAAAACGGACCATTTTGTTCATATTAATACAGCTGGGTCAAAATCTGAGAGCACAACTGCAGATAATTCTGTTCTGCATGAAATTGATTACATTTTTCATCACAAATAAAAAATTCCGCTTAAAATTTGAGTGAAATGTCCTTGAATATGAGAAAACCTTAGATGTTTATTCGCCCTCGTTCTGCTTTAATGGAATGGAATCTATAAATTTGTACAAATCTGATAAGCAACAGTATCCCAGCATGATTTGACAATATTCCAGTGAGCTTCTCGTCGTGGAATCATGTCAGGAATGTTGTGGTTTCTCTGTAAATGTTCAGTGAGGTTAAGGTCAGGCGACCATGGAAGAAAATCCACAAAAGTCTGCACTTATTGGTGTTGTGTTGATGTCGAAGTCCAAGCTTTGAGATGTGTTTGAGCTCCTTATGCAGCTGTAAAGTGAATCCTTCTGCACAAAGATTGAAAATTTAGAGAGAGAAGCGTGTTTCTGAAAAATAAAACACTGCTTCTTTTCAGTCAGGGTGGAGTCTATGTGCTAGAAATTGATGTTTAACATACATATTTCTGTTTTGTCTATTCATCTGTAGCTGGGATTCAAAATTAAATAAGACATTTTTCCATTCCATTCCATAATTTAGTCCACAGTTATTGAGCAAATTGATGTTGACAGTCCTCTCAGTTAAACCAAAATGTTGTCAAAACTCAAACCTTCAAGGAAAAGTGAGTATTGTGCTTAAAGAACAGGCAACTAAATTACTTTTCTCAACTTACTAGTTTATTCTCAGCTTCCCAGAGTAAGTGGAGTGAATAAATAACACATAGTGACACTGAAATAACACTTTTGGACTTTTAAAAATACATCAGTGCCCAATAAATCCAGCTTTCTTTTCAAAATTTCCATCTTGTATCCAGCAATTAAATGATTTTCAGTTAAAAGTGTTCAGAAATTCTGGATTTTTCAATGACAAGGAAGTTTTGTTTTATCAATTTCTATCCAGGTAACACACCTTTTAGTGTAAAATCCACATCAGACACACATTATTCTTCACAGCAGAGTATTTTTACACTTTTTCCTTCATGCCTGGAAGGAATCTTTAAACCTGAAAATGTTTTACTCTGTTTTCCAGGAGAAGAACTCTAAATACTACAACTACACTCTGTCTGTGAACGGGAAAGCTCAGAAACATGGAGCTGAATACAGCAAAGACTATCTGACAGACGTACTGGTGAGACATGTTTGATTCTGTACATTTGGTATAATTGAATAAAACATTTTCAGTTTTTTTTTTTTTTTTTTACAAATGTAAAATGTTTAACTTGATGTTGGCAGTTACTAACTTTAAGCATAACGTATTTATAACTTTGTAATTAATGTTAATTTTCATATTTGTAGTAAAAATTTCAAGAAAAGTTACAAGAGAAGACACAAATTAAGTGCAATTAACTGTATTTTTGCTATGTAGGAAAAAAATCATAACTAAAGCTGCAAATTATTATTATTTCCATCTTTGATTCATTAGATTTTTGTCAATTTGGCTCATAATATATCACAAAAAATGGAAAAATGTGTGTTTATATTGCTTTTTTCCCAGACCAACAGTCCAAAAGCAAAAGATAATTCAATTACAATGATTTAAAATTGACGAGAATCTGAAATTCTTACATTTGTTTCAATCAGACTCCTGCATAATGTCTAACTTGCAAAAATACATTTATTAGCGTAACGTTTAGTGCTAGATCTTCATCATGTAAATAGTGGAGTGAAGGTTTATTACAGTTCCTTTAGTTTAAAACCTCACATTTCAGCAGCTGGATCCAGAGATTTTCTTAATAAATTACATTACTTTAAATAATTGTCAAATATCAAAACCTTTTTTTTTTTAAAATACTCATCAACTAATTAATTATGAATGAAAATTCAGTTTTAATAGAATTTTCTGTCTCCTGTGCTTCAGGCCAACATGTCTCTGGACTTCCTCCAGTATAAATCCAGCTACCAGCCCTTCTTCATGATGGTTTCCACTCCGGCCCCCCACTCCCCCTGGACAGCAGCTCCCCAGTACCAGGACCGGTACAACAGCACCAAGGCCCCCAGAGACCCCAACTTCAACGTCCACGGGAAGGTAGGAGCTGCAAAACATTCTCGAGGATCATTTCTCAGTAACTTCAGAACAAGAATTCACTTTACTCTGAGTACCACTGCTACAAATTCAAGACAATATAACCACTTTTAGATAGAAACTCCCTTTTCTTCATGAGCTTTTTCCACATTTCTGCTCAAATATCCATTCAATCACATCACAGAGCGCAAAAGACATAGTTTCTGTGCTGAAATCATACGCTTTAGTTAACTTTACTCTAGAATTTCACATCTATTACAAACTGAAATGTGCATATAGTAAAAGTTTGCTGCAAGTAAAACTCAGACTGACCATTCAGATTAATGAGACTCTCAAATATTGACTTTAATCTGGGTTTTGACAACATTTTAAAAATAATTTGTGTTATTTGTCGCTTACAGCTGTTTGTAGGAGTCTTTCCTCTGATTTAACTACATTAATAGATAATAATGGAGGAGTCATAATAGCTACAACAGCAATTACTACATCTACTATGATTATTATACAAATAATAATTATTATTATTAATTATCACTTATAGGATTGATTGTAACGGTAAATTACTTTTCCGAGCTTTCACACAAAGTTAAAATTTATCAGTGGTAGCTAATTCATTTGTTGTGGACATAAACAATATACATACTATATATTTACATTTAATTTTTTTTACCTTTTTGATTTTCTGTAATAGCAAGTGTGTTTTTTATTCTGAAGATTTTTCCATCAGAACAAAAATAAAGAATATAGATCATATCCTCTCTAAACCAAAATATGGAAACAAATAGCTGAGTAGCAATAAACACATTTAAGATAAAATAAACGTTATTGATCCCTGACCAGGAAAAATCTACACATTACAGCAGTTACATACAAATGAAACATCGTAAGCACCTAAAGCATGCTTATTTTTACTTGCTTACTTATTTATTTGTTTATTTTAATACTTTCAATACTCTTTCTAATTGTACCAGCACCATGTGTTTTTCTTGCACCTTAACTTGGTTCGTCTACCAACACAATTTCCATCTTATTTCTCTCATTATCTATCTATTTATCTTTCTAAAAAACAAGATAAGAACTGTAAAAGTAGAATAAAGATGGATTAAAGGCTATGGACACCGTTCACATGTACAGATATGACATTAAGGGTGATTTTACCTGAATTATAGGATGCATATCATGGTGTGTAAAATTGTATTTTAAAGATATAAAGAATATTTGTGTTGCATTATGCTGTTGCACTAGAAGAACTATAAAGAAAATGGTGTTGCATTATGCATTTTAGGTATCTGCAGTTAGAATATCATTACATCTGAGCAGAATTTTCAGTGTTCAAGCGATATAGTGTTAGTTATTTCTGCAGTTTGATGAGGTGCTGTCAGCTTAGATTTAGTCTTGTGGTTCTTAGTGCATTATTTTATATTACACAACACATGTTCAGTTCAAATTTGTGGGTTTGTCTGAATTTAAGAGTAGTAATGTGTCTCAAAAAGGCTAAAAATGCATTAGATTATTCATACACTTGGGATTGGTTCACATTTAAGCCAAGGAGAAGCTTGATCCTCAACATATCTTTCTTTCTTCAGGACAAACACTGGCTGATCAGACAGGCTAAAACTCCCATGACCAACTCGTCTGTTCAGTTTCTGGATGATGCCTTCAGGAAACGGTCCGTCGCTTCACCTCCTCCCCTTCCTCTTTTATTCCTTTCATAGCACCTCCTTTCTATTGTTGTTTCTCTTCTCTTTCTGCATCCTTTTGAATGTCTCCTTGTATTTTTTACTGAGAAAAACTAAATCTAATCTGTTTGTGACATTAATTTCCCTTTCTCTCTGTGTAATATGTTCCTGTGGCCTGTAGGTGGCGAACTCTACTGTCAGTGGACGACCTGGTGGAGAAACTGGTGAAGAGGTTGGAGGTCAGAGGTGAACTGGACAACACCTACATCTTCTTTACCTCTGACAACGGCTACCACACAGGTGTGTATCTGCTGCTTTTTAAAGGATTTATTAACATTAATTTGTCATTTTAAAAAAAGAAGTCAAAATAACCCGTCTGTTTGTCTTTCAGGCCAATTTTCACTGCCGATGGATAAAAGGCAGCTCTACGAGTTTGACATCAGAGTTCCTCTCATGGTCAGAGGACCAAACATCAAACCCAACCAGACCAGCAAGGTACCGACACACACACACACACACACACACACACACACCCACACACACACACACACACACACACACACACACACTGTTATACTGTGGAATTTAAACTGTATTTTTTACCCTTAGAGCCCAAACTGCACAGATTAGCATTAAAAAACTCACAAACTTCCCCCAAACATCAGAAAAGCTTTGTCATGTGGATGGTCTGTGTATTAAAGTTAACCCCTCACATGCCAACTTGAGCTTTGTTTGAACTTCTTACGCTAGGTAGAAATAAAAGATATTCTAAATTTAAAACATGCTTTAGTGACATTTTACAAAACGAAGCAGAAATTCTTGAACTGTGCAGCTGAAGAGGTGCAGAATTGAAATGCTGATACAGGTCTATTTCTGCCATTTAAATGAACAAATTTTCATTGTGTATAAAAATAGACCTACATTTCAATAAAATGCAAATTTTCCGTCTAATTATTTCACATCTGTTTGTATTAGTAGTAGTGTAAGTTCACTATTTACACATGTACACTACCAGTCAAAAGTTTGGACACACCTTCTCATTCAATGCTTTTTGTTTATTTGTATTATTTTCTATTTGGAGATTAATACTGAATATTAACACTTCTTTGTTTACAACATCATTCCATATGTCTTCTTTTGTAGTTTTGATGTCTTCAGTGTTAATCTACAGTGTATAAAATAATTAAATAAAAACCATTGAATGAGAAGGTGTGTCCAAACTTTTACTGCTAGTGTATATTCATGTAAATTATTTTTTAGATGCATTAGAGTGTATTAAATCATATATTTAATCCTGTGTTGCTGCATTATTTATCGGAAAAAAATCCAACAATAAATTATCTATACAACCCACAAATTGAATTAATCAAGACAAAATGCAGAAAAGCTGTGACAAATGAGGAGCTTAATCTGTTTTGACAGAGGAAACCTCAACCAGCTTTATCTTAATACAGTATTCTAATGTGATTTGGCTGTCGAGTAAAGTCAGATATTAACATCAGAAGCTGTTTATTGTAGTGGCACTTAGGATTAAATAGTTTTCTGTCTGGATTTAATGACTGATTTTTACTGTGTTTAGTTATGTAATTTCAATCTGTCTAAATCTTATGATAATTAAACAAAATAGTCAAAAATTTGACAAAAGTACAGTTTGTACAGCATAAGAATTGTCTGTAGGTACTTTTAATCCTAATTGTTTTAATTTTCCTGTGTCTAGAACTACAGTTTGTGTAATTTAAAGCTGTCAAAATGTTGGCAAAACTGTGCAAAGGCATCATGTAAAATAAGAAAATGTCTTTTCCGTCTATCTTTTAACCATAAAAAAGTCTGTTAAATGAATCCAATATAACTAAACTGAGAATAAATAGAACAGTAACAGATAAGCAGAAAGTCAATCAGTGAGACCAGAAAATAATCTTTATTGATCAAAATAATTATAAAAATAAAAAGTATACCACAAGAAATGTCTTAATATTCACCAGTGTACTGAAAAAACACTACATTTATATTTGTATTTACAATTATTTGAAGATTTGCTGTCATAATGTGTAACGTGTATGTAGCGTTGAAGAATCTGCAGACTTGGAGCTGAAATTGAATTTCTCCTCAGTAAATGTCCTCAGTGTAATTTGACAGTAAACCTGTGCTTAACTTCAATTATTGTATGGACTTACCTTGATAGCACAATTTATCAAGTTTATAACAAATATTATCATCATTCATAGAGAACAACATGTATTTCACAGGTTTATTTTTTCATTTTTTACAAGAGTGAAAGCATCCCCTCTGCTGTGGTGTTTTCTATCCTAGCTGTGTGTTTATGTTCTTTGAACTGAATTTATTGTGTTGTCAGATGCTGGTGGCGAACGTCGATCTCGGTCCGACCATCCTGGACATCGCTGGCTACAATGTCAACAAAACCCAGATGGATGGGATGTCCTTCCTGCCTGTTATGGTAAAATCGCTCTGCTTATGTGTTTATTTTGATTAATGCAAAACTGAAAACACATGTAGCCCTTTTTTTTTTACTTTAATTATGGCCACGTTAGCATATAATAAACTTTAAAAATGTACATGTTACAGCAGCTGGATACAGATGAGGGCATGATAGAAGCAGAACAAGTAAGGCTAAAAAAAATCTAGTTAACAATAGAGATACAGATTTGTCCATTATATGCGTGAAAAAGAGACAGAAGTTCTGTTTTGTAAGCTCCTTTGAACATCAGGGAGATTTTGTTTTGACAGTCTAGCACGGGGGAAGCCATGAAGTGGTGTTTTTATTTTGAAAAGCCAGCATTTCTCATAGTCCCTTGTGACATTCTACAACTTTTATTTTGATACTGTACTGTACCTCAATGCATTCTATTCACGTTTTTATATATATATAAATAGAAAAAAATATAATAGAAATATACATATATGTTATATAATTTAGTGTTTTTATTTTATTTTAGCTTTATGCTCATTTTTTCTATATTTGTGTGTATATATATATATATATATATATATATATATATATATATATATATATATATATATATATATATATATATATATATATATGAATGACAGAAGTAAAATTTAAAAAAAAAACTGTGGGTTTTACAGGGTTAAAAGAGCACATTTTGATTTACAAAGATGAAGTAAAACTGTTGGACCAAAATTCAACTATCAAGGAAATTAAAGCTGGAAATAGTCAGTGGGCTGTTGTCATAAGACCGACGTCTTGTTTTGCCAGGAGGGGAAGGTGAACGCCAGCAGCTGGAGAACAGACATCCTGGTGGAATACGAAGGTGAAGGAAGCAACGTCTCTGATCCGGCTTGTCCTCTGCTAGGACCAGGAGTGTCGGTACGAAACAATGAACTAAGTAAGCTGTAATATCATCTGTGGAGCTAAAAAAACTTTAAAAAGTCGTCTTTCTTGTTTAGGAGTGCTTCCCAGACTGTGTGTGCGAGGACTCGTACAACAACACTTACGCCTGTGTGAGAACAGTGGCCTCTTCTGCCAACCTGCAGTACTGCGAGTTTGACGACAATGAGGTACAGAGAACTTTTTCATTGCTGCCTCACTGTGTTTACTGTGTAGATTTATCAACCCTTTGAACCCCAGCCTGGTCTCTGTGGGCTCTTTTTTCACTACAATGTAAAGTCCTGCACCTCTATGGAAACAGAACAACCATGATTAGAAGTAGAGGGAACTCACACATGGATTTAATGTGACACAGTTATAATGGCATAACTCATAAAAAAAGAGAAGTAAAAGTTAAATTTCTTTATTAACAAAAATTGAACAAAGCATGGAGGCTCTACCTTGCATAGGTTTCCATACTTGCTTCCTGTCTGGTTTGTGTAAACACAGCCTGCAGTTCAGCCAAATTCACAGATTTTTTTTCATTGGTTGTAGCCATGCAGAATTTTTATGTTTATATTTTTCTTATGGAATCTGTTTGGATCAAATGGTTTATTTTTGCCACATTTTAAAATAAGACATGTAAAATATAGGGATTTTGAAATCTTATTTAATTTTAAGCTCAGATTTGGAGAAGTTTTCTGACACAACTTCATGTCTCAGATGAGTAGTTCAAGTACTGTCGGACAACTTAGAACCAGCAGATTCATTTTGTTTTCTTCCAGTTTCTGTCTGTGATAAATGGTATAATTTTAGTGATTTAAAGTGTGTGTGTGTGTGTGTGTATATTTTATGTCTTTCAAACCCACCACTTGCTCTTGGAATTCACAGGGTTTCAAATTTCCTGTGTTTTTTAATATTCTCTTCCATATATTTGCTACTTCTCTGTCTTTTAAAAGAACAGTTCAGTGTTTTATTAGTATGCTGTTTGCTTTACATGAAATTGTCTTTTATATTTGCAGTTTATTTTGTTCATATGTGACCTGTTTTACATGATCGTGGCTGTTTTATAGTCATTGTAAGTAAGAATCACATTATCGCCATCATGTCTCCGCTCAGTAAGTTTTAATACATATGGTTTGCAGTTACTCTCTGAGCAGTTATCTTAATAAAAAATCCTCATTTCGATGCCATCTGGTGGTAAAATCAGTAATGACTCTGTGGTAAATGGCTTTTTGCAGGTTTTATTTTCTTTATCTCCAAATTTTAACAGTATTACTGGATGTCCATCTCTCTCTAGGTGTTTGTAGAAGTCTACAACATGACTGCAGACCCCTTCCAGCTGAGCAACATCGCTAAAACCATTGACCAGGAGATACTGGAGAAGATGAACCATCGGCTGATGATGCTGCAGTCCTGCTCCGGACAGTCATGTCGGACCCCCGGCGTTTACGACTCGAGGTCAGTTCAGTACCAACAGGACTGAAAAACACCCTCAAGACAGATGTTACCTTCAGTAATAAAACCCATAATAACTATAGAAGGAGCTTAATGCACAATATATGCACTTATAGCTACTTTATTAGGTACATCTGTGAAATCTATTGTAATAGCTCTGCTATAAATTCTACTTTCAGAAGCTTTAGTAGATGTCAAAAAAGTGAGAGTTCTACTTTACTATTGGCATCACAGTAGATGTGTTACATTAGATTACATTAAAAGTGTTCCTAATATTTTGTACACCCCATTAAAATACATTTGTGGTGCTAATTATCAAGAATACTTTAGAATGTAATGCTGTCCAGTACACCAACTCCAGCTGCCTTCATTTTTAGCACTTTAGCTTGGATTCTTGTCACATTTTATGTACATGTAAGCAGAAAATAATTGATTTTTAGCTCTTAACCAGGTCTATAACCTGTGCAGATGGTTATAAAAAGCTGCTAAATGATGCACCAGAGTCCCTTTAACCCTCATGTCGTCCTGCGGGTCAAAATTGATCCGTTTTAAAGTTTGAAAATATGGGGGAAAAAAATAAAAATTTTCACAGTTAAACTTCTGATGTCCACATTTTCAACATTTTTGGGAAATTTTTGAACATTTTTTTTTGGTGGAAAAAAGAAATGCTAAAAAAATAAATTCTGTGAATGTTCTTAAAGAAAATATTAGAAGTTTTACTGATATATGGAATCACTTTAGATATTTGTAGGATTTTTTTGGAAAATTTTTACTATTTTTTTGGAAAATATTTACAAGAATTTTCTTTCCAAATTTGGGGGATTTTTAAAAATTTTTAAAGAATATTTTTAAGGTAAACTTTTAAGGAATTATTGTAATTTTCTTCCTAAAGGTTTTGCAA